>NW_028270161.1:53505704-53809454 GCF_037043375.1 Chiloscyllium plagiosum
TGCACTAAAATTCAAGTAATGATAGGTAATGAATTTTGCTCTGTTAATATACCACTCTGTCATTCTACAATCTAGCTACCTGTTCACTACAAATTGCTCGAAGTACTTGGCTTTTTACAATGTGCTACTTTATCTTACAGCAACCTGTTCAGGTTCAATGCAAAGGTTTGAATGTAGTTAGTGATTTTTGAGAAGATTTGTAGCTCAGGTTGATGATAAGTATGTAAGTTAACATACCACCAGTGCTTCCCCAATTTGAGTGTAGTATTACACAAAACACATAAACTCATCATTGCAGGGCTACAGGGAAAGAGGAGTTTAGTGGAACTAACTAGATGGAACTTTCAAAGAGCTAGCACAGAAGTAATATTTCAGTGCTATAGCAATTCTATGAATGTGATTAATTGCAGATGTTAAATTGTTTGTTATTTATGCCCTTCAAAAGATCAATTAAAGTTTTGAAGTAAGGGCTTCAGTCTCCCAAAGCCAAGGCTTGGATTTGAAATTTATGTCCAGAGTGATGTGGATTTTAGCTACTTTCATTTAATGGTATTTTTTACATAATTAGTGTTAATTTTCACTGACCGTAATAGTGCCAACCAGGAGGTGAAATGCTGGTTTTTCTTATTTCTCTCTGAAAATTCAAAATCGCAACAATAAGTATTGAACTTCTATGCTGCTGTTAAGGCTTGTTACAGACAAGAATGGACACAGAAGCAAAATGTTTTGCATGAATTTTGACCTGGTCTGTCCCAGTTCTGAAAATATGCTTATGTCTTTCTGTAGGCTAACAATGTGGGCTGAAATGGACATTCCTCATCAGTAGTAATAGATGTGATCACTTTTTTTTGCGCTGGACTATAAACTAGAAAACAAGAAATTATAGACAATAGGTGCAGGAGTAGGCCATTCTGCCCTTCGAGCCTGCACCACCATTCATTATGATCATGGCTGATCATCCTCAATCAGTATCCTGTTCCTGCCTTATCCCCATAACCCTTGATTCCACAAATTGGACTGTCTTATATCTAAAAGGTCCAGGAGAGTTTTTGCAAATTGAAGGTCAAGTGATATTGTATGACGTACTGTCACACAAGATCCTGTTACTTGTTGGTGCACTGAGGTGCATATTTTATGAGACAGATTAGCACTTTTAGCGAAGGAAAACTTGCCGACAATAGCCTTCAGCTCGGTCCAGCTGCAACTTGTTACAGATTTGTGGTTGCAATGCACTCAGAGTCATCCTGAACTCCATAAAGAAGAAACATCTCACCATCTTTCCATGAATGAAAAAGATAAGGTTCTGAAAATATAAAGCTTTAATCCAAGTAAAGGCTGAGGTTCACCCAATCAGCTGTTGAATCAAAGCCTGGCCACCATTCTATAGACACCATTATGACAGAAAGTCATAAGAACTGCGAGAAACGAACAGCTTTGTGGTCTGGATACTTGAATTACAGAATTTGTTTTTCCCTGTCTATACCTTTTCACTCACAATACTTGAGTCAAACTGAATGTTTTTGTCTTTTTTGTGAATGTGGGGTGTTGAAGGGTATAACGTAAGTTGCACCATGCTACATCAAGAGCACTATTCTACATCAATGTCACAGCTACAGCACAAGCCTGCAGCTTATCTGGTAAACAGATTTGCATGCCCTCCAACTGAACAGCCATGTGTGAAGGTCAAAGGGATTAATCCTTAGTGGAGTTAGGGGTCTACAGACTGTCAAGCAAGAGCTTGTTCAATACCAGTCCAAGGCATGGGTGACAATTAATCAAATATTTTCTCCTACCTTACTCTGGGGTCTGAATCTTGGCAGTCCAGGAATTAGATCACAGTCGGTCCCTCAAATGTCACCAGTCCAGGTCTTACAGATTGATCAGTCCAGGAGCTGCTCTGTGCTCATAGAACATAGAAGAACATAGAAGAATACAGCGCAGTACAGGCCCTTTGGCCCTCGATGTTGCGCCGATCCAAGCCCACCTAACCTATACTAACCCACTATCCTCCATATACCTATCCAATGCCCGCTTAAATGCCCATAAAGAGGGAGAGTCCACCACTGCTGCTGGCAGTCTGGTCAAGTCTGTCCTCACAGGTCAGTCCTGGAAGTGGGTCATGGTCAGTGCTGTGGGTTAATGCATTGTGAAATGGGTGCTTATCAAAGGGCAGTGAATGATGTTCTGAAAAAAGTGGAAAACTCAAGTGTGGGAACAGTTTGCATTGGACTGGGTCACTGAGGAATGAATACAGTGAATGGGGCAGTTACAAATCGAAGGGTGGGAGCTCATAGAGCATTGGAGCAGATGAGTAGGCACTGGCATGACCAACCAGGGCATGGCAATTCATAAAGGATTGGGCTTAGGAGGACATTTGGTGAGATTAATGATTATATAAAGAGATTGGGAGCCTCTGAAAGGCCATTGGAGACATTGGGAACAGCAACATAAAAGGGAACATGAAGAATGGCTGAAGACATCATCTTGCCTTGCAGGTAGAGCTGAGGACACAAACTTGAAACCTTGCCCTCTTTGATCCAAACTCAGGTGTAAAATAATGAGCCAAAATGAATGCCACGGGGTACCCACTGCAAGTAGGTTACCTTTCTCTGCCTTTCTGAGGGGCAGAGCAAAATTCTTTAAATGTGAGACCCTTCCAGGGGCAATTGCTCTAATTAAACATCCAATACTTCAGGAATGCCATCCATCTTCATCGCTGGTCATGCATTGCCGAAGAATGTGCACTACAAATGATGGCCTCTAGCAATCCGGATTATTGCCTTGTGCACATTAATTGCCTTCTCGTCATGCTAACTAATCAACTCTAATCTGATGCTAAATTAAACGTATTATCTGGACTTGACATTTCTGAAACACATTTCATAGCTTACACCTTAAGCCAATGTTTCAGAGCTTTCACATTCATACAGGGAATTCTGAACTTCAAGTACTTGGCCTGTGATGTTCAAGAATGTCTTTTTTCAATGGGTGTGGTAATAATCTGGCTATGATGCTGCCTTACTGCCAGAATTCCACTCCCCCATGTGTCGTGAACACCATGCAACTTTCATTTGGATAAACATACAGAACTCAGAGGCCCTGGCAAAGCTTCCATGCCATACTGTGTCAGGACATAATGTGAGGCTTCTTTGTAAATGAGGTGAGGGTTTAGGAGTACCATTTGTGAAATATTCAGAACAGTAATTTGGGGATATATTTGCAGAATCAGAATTTTTCAGTGCAGAATGAGGCCATCCAGCCCACTACGTATGTACTGACTCTCTGAGTATCTTGACTCAGATACTGACTCTCTGAGTATCTTGACTCTGCCGAACTACCCTGTGCGTTGTTTCTATTTAAATCAGTATCCAATGCCCTCTTGAATGTTTTAATTGAACCTGCCTCTACTGTTATTTCAGGCAATGTATTCCTGATCTGAATCAATCACTGAGTAACAATAGTTTGCCTCACCTCACATTTTGCAAAGCACTTTCAAACTGTTCAAAGGTTCTCAATCCTTTCATGAAGAATGGCAGTTCCTTCCTTTCTCCTCTGTGCAGCCCCTCATGATTTTGAAACTGTCTACCCAAATCTCCCCTCAGCCTTCTGAGATTTCTGATTCCTATCCTGCTACATACCTAATGACATCAGGAAAATGGAGATAGAGCTGGAAAAGTGGTGCAGAGCTAGATGATTAGCCATGGTCGCTATGAATGGTGAGGCGGGCTTGATGAGTCTCCTCCTGTTCCTATTTCTTTTGTTCTTCTGAATGTAAGTGATAGATTCAAGCATACGCCAATACTTTTCATAGAACAGAATCCCCACAGTGTGGAAACAGGTCATTTAGCCCAACAAGTCCACACCAACCCTCTGATGAGTAACCCACTCAGACTCATTCCCCTACCCTATTGCTCTACATTTACCCCTAACAAATGCACCTAACCTACACATCCCTGAACACTATGGGCACTTTTGCCAATCCACCCAACCTACACATCTTTGGATTGTGATGGAAACCGGAAACCCGCGCGGACACGGGGAGAATGTGCAAAGTCCACACAGACAGTTGCCCGAGACTGGAATTGAACCCGGGTCCCTGGTGCTGTGAGGTAGTGGTGCTGTGAGGTAGTAGTGCTGACCACTGAGCCATTGTGCCACCTGTATGTCCTTAATCTTTTTGAACTCCTGTTCTGAACACTCTGTTGGGGTGGAAGCCTTGTTCACAGGCTGTTCTGAGGCCTTTCTAGGCATATCCAAACTTCTCCATTTTCCTTGATGCACGTATGAAGTAACCCGAGGAAGTGAAGCTCTTTCATTTTGCTGTTTACCGACAGAGATTGGAATGAGGACAGCCAGGTGGAACTCATAGAATAAGAGTTCCCTGAATGGGGCTGTTAATCTGATCCAATCAGGGAGTCCTGGCTGACAGATATAAACAGGAATGTCGGCCAAACTGGCCATCAACAGGTCCAGGCAGTGGGCCGTGGAGGGGGTCGTTAGGGCCGACTGCCTGCCCCTCTTCCGCGGTTATGTTAGAGCCCGGGTGTCCTTGGAGAAGGAGCACGCGGTGTCGACCAACACCCTGGAGTTGTTCAGGGAGAGGTGGGCGCCGCAGGGAGTGGAGTGCATCGTTTCTCCCTCCAACTCTGTTTTGATTTAGTCCCTACCCTCCCCCTTCACTGTTTTGATCACACAGCACTGCCCTTTGATGTGAAGGGCAGTGTTTGTCACTGGCCACCCGGGTGTTTTCCTATCTTCCTGGTGGTGGAATTTGAATAAAGATTCGTGCACTTTGTGTCTTTCACTGAAAAGAAAAAAAAAAGAAAAAAAGGAAAAAAACGATAAACAGGAATGTCTGGGGTTCTGCTCACTCTAGGAGCTGGCTCTGAGCTAGTTGGGTTAGTGTCATGTCTTATGTCCATGTAAATGAAGGGGGAGTTGGTGATATGGTACGAGCCTTCAGGGAGTTATTTCATTGCCATCAAGAAGATGAAATTTATTGTAAAGATTCGTCTGAACTTTACTGTACAAAGCACTGGCCTAGAATTTACAATAAGCACACCTGAATGATGAGACTTTGAAACACAAGTGGGAACAATATTCACTTTCTGGGCCTTAAATATGTCTTGCCAGTAAAATTGATACTACTATGGGTCATAAATACAGTAATACCTATAAATCCAAAATTGATACAGTAAAAATATCAATTTTACTGTATTAAATCCAAAAGAGAAATCAGGAAAAGGGGCCTTTAGGCAGAGTGAATATAGAATGTGAAAGTTGCTACCACAGGAGGTGGTTGAGATAAATATTCTAGAAAAATTTTGATGAGCATATGAGGGAGGAAAGGTGTGCAGGAATGTTGAGTTAAGATTAAGATCAGATCAGCCATCAATGGCCAAGCAGGGCTGAAGGGCTGAATGGCCTACCCTTGTTCTGTTCATATGTAAAATAATGGAAGAATATGTTGGTGGGTTTGATGAAAATAGTTGGAAGCATAAACAACAGCATAGACAAGTCGGGTTGAATGGTCTGCTTTTGCATTTTAAATGGTTTGTAATACATTATAACAACATCTGTTAAAGGAGATGTTTCTTACAGTACTGCTCAGTTTTATTTATCTTAGCCAGACAGTTCAAGCTATACTTTATGTCAAGCATGTGAGCTTGATAACTGAAATCCATCGAGGAGAAAGTGAGGTCTGCAGACCCTGGAGATCAAAGCTGAAACTTTATTGCTGGAACAGCACAGCAGGTCAGGCAGCATCTAGGGAACAGAAGATTCGACGTTTCGGGCACATGCCCTTCTTCAGGAATGGCATGTGCCCGAAACGTCGAATCTTCTGTTCCCTAGATGCTGCCTGACCTGCTGTGCTGTTCCAGCAATAAAGTTTCAGCAACTGAAATCCATCAGCTCCTTTAACTGGGGCCACGTGGTAGTTGTAAAAGTGATTTGTTTTAAGACTGCAGTCTGAATTGTCCAGAACAGTCAATGCCAGCTCTGCACTTGTCAGTCTTCGGCATTGCTAAAAATAGAATGTTTAAGTCGCCATTTCCAACATCAATTTTTGAGGTCACTTTTCTGACCATATCCAGCTTTATTTGTATTTGATATTTTACACATAAAGCAATGAAGTACTTTCATTGTCCTAAAGCTTAGTTTCCTGGGTGTTTTCATTGTCAACAATTTTCCATTTCATTGCGCGTAACTTAGGGAGTGTGTTCTCACACAGCTCCATGTCGGAACCTATGTCTGACCGTTAACTGCATTACTGAACCCACTGAAGATGTGGGAACCTGTATAATTCTCACATGGGTTTCAGCCTTTGCTGGAAGACAAAATCACTGACACTTCAAAGTACTTAAAAAGTATAGTTTTCTAGCCAATCACTTCCTTATACATGTTATATACTTTGGGCAGACTTTTCCTCTCCCTGGTGTGGTGTGAATAATGGTGAGGGTGGTGCCAAAACAGGACACAAATGAAAAAGCCACCTTTTTAATATGCAGAAAGACCCATGTGATTTTCTTCTCAAGCCTTAAATGGTGACTTCAGAATCTTGCCCTTGAAAGGTGATGTGACGGTCAATAGCACAACAATGTCTCTACCTCCTCAGAAGGCTAAGGAAATTTGGCATTTCCCCTAAAGACTCTTACCAACTGTTATAGACGCACAATAGAAAGCATTACATCCAGATGTATCATGGCTTAGTTCAGCAACTGCTTTGCCCAGGACTGTAAGAAAGTACAGATAGTTGTGGAAATAGCCCAGTCTGTCACGGAAGCCAACTTTCCAAACATTGACTCCACCTATACTTCTCGGGAAGGCATTGACTCCATCTATACTGCCTCAGGAAGGCAGCCAATATAATCAAAGACCCCTCCCACCCCGGTTATAGTCTCTTCCCACCTCTTCCATCGAGCAGGAGATACAAAAGCTTAAACACATGTACCAAGAGGTTAAAAAATAGCTTCTTCCCTGCTGTTATTAGACTTATGAGTTGATCTCTCTAATTTCAAATTTAATGTTAATTTTGGACTTTGTGCACATTCTCTGCAGCTGTAATATTATACAGGTAGTTCTTCTATAATGCAATAGTTGTGTTCTTGTGTAACCCCACATTATAGAAAAAATCATGCATTAGAAACAGCACTTAAAGTGTTGGTGATGTAATTGTGTTACAACCACCATACATTTTAAAAGTTCACGCTTTAGAAACAGTGTCTCCAATTCATCAATCATGCTACAGTGAATTTGTGTTATCGAACCGTGCATTATAGCAGAACGACCTGTATTCCTCGCTCTGTTCTATTATCCTAATATACTTTGGTATGGTGTAATCTCCTGTACAGCATGCAAAACAAAACTTTGCACAGTATCTAGGTACATGTGACAATAATAAATCAATTCAAATCAAAAAGTTGTCTATCTTACTTCCATGCATTTGAATTGACCCCAGCTTGCCTTATTTACATCCCATATCTATTTTCAGTAAAACCCCATCTGGTTCACTAATGCCCTATAGGAAGGGAAACTGCCATGCTTACCTGGTCTGGTCTTCAGACCCACAGCAATGTGGTTGACTCTTAACTCCCCTTTGGGCAAATAGGGATGGGCAATAAATGCTGGCTTAGCCAGCAGCACCCACATTCCGTGAATGAAAAAATAATTTCTCCCCTACCGCGAAACACGATGGTGCATAAATCTGGTGAAAAAAAACAGGGCAGGCAACAGGCAGGCTGTAGTTTATCTTGACCATTATATAACTGTTTTTCTGTCCAGCCTCCCTGCAATCGTCATGGACACGATTCTGCTCAACACTCTGTCCACACAAGTGAGCATCAGCCAATCACTAGCCTAACTTCAACACCATGTCCACTCTCAGACAAACTCTGACATGACTTCAGGCCTTCAACACTCTATTTTGGAAGTCATTAGCCCACATGACCTGCATGCATTTCTCACCGGGACAACCATGCATCTACGTAAGACTCATTTACGCTGACATAGATATGCAAGCTTCTTATGAACATTAGCTTGGATTCTAGATGATTGCCTCATGGTATTATTGATAGATTATTAATCCAGATATTCAGCTGATTTTCTGGGGACCCAAGTTCGAATCCCACCAGGGCAGGTGGTAGAATTTGAATTCAATAAAAGAATCTGGAAATAAGAATCTACTGATGACCATGAAACCATTGTCAATTATTGGAAAAACCCATCTGGTTCTCTAGTGTCCTTCAGAGAAGGAAATCTGACATCTGTACCTGGTCTGGCCTACATGTGACTCCAGACCAACAGCAATGTGATTGACTCTCAATTGTCCTCTCGCGAGCCATTCAGTTGTGCTAATTAACACAAAGTCACAAAGAAATGAAACCGGATGGATTACCTTGCATCAACATAGGCACAGGAAAAGATAATGGCAGCTTTCACTGTCGCTGGGTCAAAATCCTGGAACTGCCTCCACTAGGGCATTGTGGGTCAACCCGCAGCATGCAGACTGCAGGGGTTCAAGAACACAGCTCACCCTCACCTTCTCAAGGGCAACTAGGGACAGGCAGTAAATGCTGGCCCAGCCAGCGATGCCCACATCCCACAACAAAAATTAATGAAAATCTCTTCGAATTTATTGACTTTAATGCTGACTGTAGAGGTAATCACCCTTCAGCTGGGTGACATTATGCAATGTCTGGAGCACTCAGATTCAGGCTGAGGGCCTTTGTGGATTAGCTTGGTGTTTTGGCACGAAATGAGAGGCAGGCAACTTTGGTGATGGTGAGGAGCACTGAACAGTCAGACAGATAGGGGTGGACATGTCACAAGCAAATTACATCAATTTCAGAGCTGCGCTGTGTCAGCAGCTTATGGAAGCATGTGCTTCTAAAAAACGGACATATGTTAAATACAAAAAGGAACAGTCCTTAGAGGAGTGAAAAAAGGTCTACAGTCAGTCAAGGGACTCATCTGATGACACTACAGAGCACTGGATACAATCAGTCCTGAGGGTCAAGTGTAAACAGCCTGGAGATTATAGGTAGGTCTGTTAGGGTACTGTTGGGATATCTGCCCCCTCGGTTTGAGGGAGAGTGAGTGAGTAGAAAGCACAGAGGACAGAAGGGTTACCGATTTGGAAGGATGGGGTAGGTGTGATGAATTCCTGATGAAGGGCTCCTGCCCGAAACGTCGATTTTCCGGCTCCTCAGATGCTGCCTGACCTGCACCACTCTAATCTTGACTCTAATTTCCAGCATCTGCAGTCCTCACTTTCGCCTGGGTGTGAGCCCCGTATGATCCCTTACTTCAATATAACCATGGCTGATTATTTGTCTCTGTTCCTCTCCCCCTTCCTTTCCCTGTATCCCTTCATGCCCTGAGAGATCAAAAGTCTAACTTTTTCATGCATCCTTAAATATGCATATGCAGAGTGGACATGGTGCATTCAATACTGAGATTTGCAGTCCATGAGCCTTGGTGAGAGTTGTGTGCAGTGACAGAGTTAGAGTGCGCATTGATCCTGTAAGTGTGAGGTAGCAGAAGTGGCGTTTACCATTGTAGAGCACAGAAGATCAGTGACCTTCTTCCTGCATTGCTGGCTGTGTGTTTTCACTTGGAACATGGCACTAACCTGCTTCTGCCCAGGTTGGCTGGGTCCACTCCTGCCTGAAACATCGATTCTCTTGCTCCTCGGATGCTGCCTGACTTGCTGTGCTTTTCCAGCACCATACACTCATGGCTGGCTACATTGGCCTGGTGTACTTCAATGAAAAGCAAAAAACATGGAGAGCCCTCCTCTCCACCCGACTGACCACAAGGACCTGCAGATGCCTGTCCTGGAAGTAGGCAGTGAGCTTGTCTGTCCTCTGAGCTATTTTCATGGTCAAGCATCACAGTTTGAGGGTAGTTCCTGTCTTGTAGTGTCGAAGGAGGACAATCCCAGCAGGGGCGGGTACTGCTTTCTTGCTCGCTGCATGATTCCCCTGAAAAATGTGCCTAGCAACTCAGATCCATAATTAATGAGACGAAAAGCAGGTGTATATGTGAGAAACAATGTCCTGCGTTAACAGCCAGTAACTACTCATGTGCTTAGACATTCCTTAGTTGATGTGTCTCAAGGGTCTGCCAAGCTGCTGAGGTTAAATGCCAAAGATGTCTGGGTGCTGATGTTACGTCACCATCAGAACAGAATCATGGAATCCCTACAGTGTGGCAACAGGCCATTTGGTCCAACAGGTCCACACCGATCCTCTGAAGAGTAACCCACCCAGACCCATTTCCCTACCCTATTGCCCTACATTTACCCCTGACTAATGCACATAACCTGCATATCCTTGAACACTATGGGCAATTTAGCCTGGCCAATTCACCTGACGTGCACATCTCAGGACTGTGGGAGGAAACCCACGCAGACACGGGAAGAATGTGCAAACTCCACACAGACAGTCGTCTGAGGCGGGAATTGAACCCAGGTCCCTGGTGCTATGAGGCAGCAGTGTTAACCACTGATCCATCATACCCTGAGAATACGCATAAAGCTGAACCTACCTCTCCCCACTGATGAGGAAACTATCCACCTGGTATCTGTTTGAAACAAAAACAGCCAAAGTCAGAGCAAAGGGACATCTCCACACCCAGGTCTCGATCTCCCACAGGTTTGGCTGTGAAGTGACTGGTCCATGAACAAGCTGCCTCCTTCCTAACAAGTAGGCACTTAGAACAAGGCTATGTAACCTAGGGCTTCTCAGACATGGTTAGGAGACAGTGTAGGATTCTTGGAAAGTTCCCTGAAGAGTGCTTTTGTTGAAGAGATGAGTTTGAATGGGCAACGTTTGTTCGTCAGCCTGGAGAGTTCCTAAACATATGGTTCAAGAGTGGTGGAAAGAGATTATGGAGATCATCAGCCTAAGGATTTTCAGCATTGAACTTTGAATAGGCTGTACTAATTAGCTCCTTTTTAGAGGGTTCTTGTGGCATAGTCTCAACCTAGGATCAGGAGGCCTGCTCCTGAGGTGTGACATAACATCTCTGAACAGAAAATACCGACTGGAAGTGAAGTGTACCTGGCCCCCTCAGCCTTATCCATCATCCAATATGACTACGGCTGACCTTTCATCTCAATTCCACTTGCCCTTCCCATCCCCCCCACCCCTTCATTCCCCAGATCAAAAAACCTGTCTCTTTACATCTTTAAACATCCATGTTGCTGGAGCTTTCACACGGTTCTGAAGTAGAAATTTTCAAGGATGCACAAACCTCTCAGTGAAGAGAATCTCTGTATTTGAAATTTTGAATATTTAAATAATTGGCCCCTTAACCTGAAATTGCACGCCTGTGTTGCGGATTCCCCAGCCAGGGGAAATACCTGCTGAATATCCATCCTGTCAACCATGTTAGAATTTTCTTCTCATTAGTGAGATAATTTCTCATGGTTCAGGCTTGGGTGTGAAATCCAAATGGAAGTTTATTTCTCAATAAACGTCCTATCATCTGGCTTCTCCAGGCTAGAAGGGAACAGGGCTGGCCTCTGGAAGTGTCGTAGTCCCAGATATAATCAATTTTCTGAATCTGTGCTCCATGTGTTAAAGTTGTCAACCATGGAGGGTTGCTTAGCCGGAGATGGGAATATTTATGGAACAAAATGCTTCAGTTGCGGTTACATCTGATCCTACTGAGGAACAATGGTGTGGCTTGTTACAAGGTTTTCAATCAGACATTAAAACCAGTTCACAGACATTTCACCTGTCAGTTTCAGTCAATGGGAGAGAGGATGTCAGAGATGCTGCTAAAGCGCTGATAGCGCTGAGGAGCTGCGGGCCTTTTGAAATCCTAGGAGCTGTTTGGTGCAGCTGAGAGAGAAGGCTCATGGAGTCAGAGTCATGCAGTGCAGACAAGGCCCTTCTGCCCATCTAGTCTGAGCTGACATGACTACAGCTAAAGGCATGCTCCACCCAACTTCCTGCACTTGTCCTATAAGGCCCAAGGTGTGACATTCTGTGAGTGGCTCTTTCTCTATCTCCAGTCGACCACATAACTTACATCAGCAGCTAAGCTTGGCTGTATCAGCTCTCTTTTAAAACAACACATTTTGGAATCACAAATTAAAAATGTTTATAGTCTGTGGAGCCCTGACCCTGATTGTGACAGTACCAAACCTTTTTCTTAGATGTCATAGCATTGCTTGCTGCTCATCATCACACATGAGAATCAGATTCCTTTGTATAAACTTTCAGGCTATATCATATCATGGCTGTTGATACAATACAAAGGCGAGAGACCTGGTTACTTAGCCTTTCACTTCCTGTTCCTCTATTGTGACAGACAAACTATAGGTGTGACTACATTCACATATTCTTATTTAACAAGGACTCAGGATGCAATCAATGTAAACTGGATGACTCAAAACCGGGACTGATTTTATTAAGTATAACAAATATATTCTAAAATCCTCTAAAGATTTAAACAATGTTTCATTTATTTTAAATTGTGTTACCTTGAGTCCACAACCTTGAAAAGTACAAAGTAATATAACATTGACTAATAATTTTATAGATATTGTTAAATATGTGAACAACCTGCCATGCACAGGGGCATCAAAGGCCTGCATGAGTAAGTAAAGTTCATTTGATTCTTGAATGATAGTATGCTCCTTGTTTATATGTCAAAGCAAATAATTAGACGATTGTCAAAGAACACTGAACAGAGAAAAATAAGAGAGTGTTCAAATCTAAGTGGAGAGTTCCATATTGTATCTCACTATTTGTGATCGCTTTCCTTTATTAAACTGCTATGTTTTGCTTTGTTGGATCTGAAAGGATTATTGTTGATTTTGAGTGTCATAAGTACCATCCACTGTGATAATGTCATGAGGTGTGGTGGGGAGAGTAACTCTGGACATGAAAAGAGTCATAATGTATCCCATGTCCTTGTAATGTGCAAATAATTGCAGATACAATTGTTACAAAGTGGAGGTCGACAGCCCTCTGATAATTAAAACCAAACACCCAGAGAAGTACACTGGCCTTGTAATCTGATAAAAGAAGTGTGTCACCTACCTCTCACACCCCAATCTGTTGTAAAGGAGTGGTTAAATGAAATGTAATCCTTTCACTCACTCTACAATTAACAAGTAGCAATTTATCTAACTCCAACTGTGAACAAATTAACCAAATTATTAACAAACTGGACAATTCCTCCCTAACTACTACCGAGCCTCTAACGGAACTAAATTCTATTGGCATGCTGTTTCAATAATACAGGTCTCACTGATACAAATCCAAGAAATAAGAAAACAATAAGTTAAAAGTTAGGCTCTCAAAATTAAGCAAAAATACATCTTCCAGAAGGCTCCTTGTCCTCCCCGCTGATTCTGCTGTCGGGGATATTTTCTCTGTAATTCTTCTGTTCTGAATGCCTTTCTCCGTTGAATTCTGGGGTCAGAAATATTCACTAAATGTGCGATATATCTTTATGAATAGATGGGGTTTTTTTCCGACAGCGTGGAGATTTCTTCTCTCTTCAGGTGGCAGTTGGCTCTCTCCAAAATTTCCAAAAACCCCTCGCTATATACCTTCTATGAAACATCAAATCCTTATAATATGATTGTGTTCAGTTTGTCAACACCATCAGATTTAAATTCAATTGGCTTTCAGTATTTTGAGTCTAGTTTAAAGTATCAGCCCTCTCTTAAAACAACACATTTTGGAATCGCAAGTTAAAAATGTGATTAATGACTAAATTCGAACTAGTGGCCAAAGCATCAAAACAAGCCTAAGGTATCTAATCACATAGTCAATTGATACATGTTTCCATTTTAGAACTGTCTGCATCTGCAGCTGCTTGCAGACACATTCGTTTTATGTTGCTAAACTTTGAAAAACACTTTATCTCTTAACGGGACCACGCCTTTTTTCACTATCATTATTATCAATAAATTCCAGCTTCCTGCCTTCTACTTCGTGAGTACTTTACACAACCTTGTGACACAACAAACTATTTGTTGTTCAAAATATATTCTCCTAGTTAAATCAGAGACTATCGTCACCTACACTAAAGCACTCAGGCAGTGAAGAAATGTGCACCTAGAAATTTTTGATGACAGCAAATGGTATTTGGCTTCACTTTACATATTCTTTTGCTTTCTTCACTTACTGTCAGAGGTTCTGCACTGACTTTCTCTTCTAAGATCCCCCCTCCCGTCCAGTTGTAGAGCTTCCCTGTTTGTCTGGTTTAGCTCCTGAGATTCCAGAGTGTTTATTTGAATGGACCATTTTTTTCCACAGCATCATTCCAAGTTTGCTTGGGAGGTGTGCCTTTCATGGACATCATCTCTCTCGCCTTTCTGGGTTTACACTTCCCAATTCTTCCTCAGATTCTACAATGAGTTTCCAAATCTCTGTGCTTCTCATCTGTGAGATTATGCCTAATTTCTGTACCTACAGCATCATGAGAGTTACTGTCATTTTGTGGCTGACTTCTATGTGCCTTACTCATTGAAACCTCTGTTCAAACCCAGAGCTGATGTAAGTGATACAAGTCAATTAAGCTGAATATATCTTCTTTCTTGCCTTGTTCCACATTTTCTTGTTAAAATCTAATGGTTTCAAATCTGTCTCTGAATCTTCTGCTAAGGTTGGGAGTTTGATTTCTCTCCACATGCAGTGTCTGTCTGAAGGTCAGTATTCATGCGCTTCTCTGGTTTTCTGCCATTGGGTCGAAGCTGATTGTGTTCAGTACTGACTGCGGAAAGTGAACCATTCCTGATGAAGGGTTTATGCTTAAAACATCAATTCTCCTGCTCCTCAAATGCTGCCTGACCTGCATTCCAGCACCACACTCAACTCTGATCTCCAGCATCTGCAGTCCTCACTTTCTCCTGCGGAGAGTGAACCCACCAGCCGAGGACATTGTGCTTGAATATACAGTGATTTCCTTTAAACAGGCTATTAAAGGTCTTTCACCATGTCCAGTTCTGCCTGGTGCTTTATGTAATATTTTCTTCAGAGATGCCCCTGCCAGCCCAACTCAGATATTGAATCTATTGTATTACTTCAAAAATAACATCATAACTATAGTCATGGTCGGGAATGGCTGCCGGATTGAGATTCCATAATTGATCTGCAAACATATTCAGGGCTTCACCTGCACCCTGTACATTTCAGAAGACATTTTTGGGTGTTGAGATTACCCATGACATTCCACTCTGTCACTTTAACCCCTCCCTTGGGCTCAGTGTTTTAATTAGGGCAGAACCAATTACATGTGATATATTTGCCTAACCTTTCATCTCTCTCTCTCTCTCTCTCTCTCTGGGTCCATGCACCGTAATCACTACCCTCTCCTCCCCATCATTAGCACAAATGCCACCTTCTTGCAGCTCTGTTCAATTCTGATGAAGGTCACTGTACTCAAAACATTAAGTCTGATTTTCTCTGTATTTATACTGCCAGACCTGCTGGGTTTCTCCAGCACTCTTGGTTTTTGTTTTATATACTCCTCTCTTTTGTGTTCCTCTTTCCCTCGTTATTTTCTGTTCTGCCTCACAATAATCAAGGCTTTTCAAAGACATTTAATTTTCTATTCCTTCCATATCTTTTGGTGTAATTCTGACACACTTGATGATTGCCTCAAAGATCAGAGACCTGTAGCTTTTTGTCTACATAGTTATGATTAATGATAACATTTCTCACCATGACGCCAAACTCCAGCACTCAACTTGTCACTGACAGACTCTTCATTTGCTTCTTTGAGTAGCCCACAAACGTTCTCTGATAACACAAAGGATAGTCCACCAATCTATGTTGCTTGGTCAAAAGACTTAACTCATTTGAGCAACGCAAGAGACATCCATTAATTTATCTCAATAAGTCACAAATGGAATCACTCCTGGTTGGTGGAGTTGCTGATAATGCTGATGATTGTAGAAGTATCAAACAGGATATAGATAGATTGGCGATGAATGTATCAGAAACGGCAGATGGAGTTTAAGCCAGACCAATGCAAGGTGATGCATTTCGGAGGATCACATTTAGGTGTGAATTATACTGTAAATGGCAGAACCCTTAGGAGCCTTAACATACGGATGGATCTGGGAATGCAGGTGCACAGTTCCCTAAACGTGACAACACGGTTGGTCAAGATGGTTAAGAAGATATATGGCATGCTTGCCTTCACTGGCAGGAGCATAGAGTACAAGAGTTGGCAAACAGTGTTGCAGCGATATAAACCCCTTGTTAGACCATTTTTGGAGTATTGTGTGCAGTTTTGGTCACCACACTACCAGAAGGATGCGGCAGCTTTGGAGAGAGTGCAGAAAAGGTTTACCAGGATGTTGCCTGATGGTCAATATGGAAGAATGGGCTGTATTGTATCTCCCGGGCATTGGCTATGAGGAAAGGTTAAAAAGACTAGGACAGTTTTCACTGGAAAGCTGGTGGCTGAGAGGAAACCTGACAGAGTTCTACAAAATTATGAGAGGCACAGATAGGTTGGATAGTCAGAGGCTTTTTCCCAGGGTTGAAGTTTCAATTATAAGGGGACACTGATTCAAGATGAGAGTGGGAAAGTTTAAGGGAGATGTGCGAGGGAAGTTTTTCATGTAGAGAGTGGTAGGAGCCTGGAACACACTGCCAGAAGAGGTGATGGAAGCTGGCACATTGGCAACATGTAAGAGGCATCTGGGTGGTTACGTGACTAGGGAAGGAATAGAGGGATATGGACTGAATAAGGGCAGAAGGTTTGTTTTTGAGTTAGTTAGGGCATGATGATCAGCACAGGCTTGGAGAGTCGAAGTGCCTGTTCCTGGGTTGTACTTCCCTTTTGTTCTTCTTTTGTTTTTTTTAAGATTAGATTACTTACAGTGTGGAAACGGGCCCTTCGGCCCAACAAGTCCACACCGCCCCGCCGAAGCGCAACCCACCCATACCCTCTACATTTACCCCTTACTTAACACTATGGGCAATTTAGCATGACCAATTCACCTGACCTGCACATCTTTGGACTGTGGGAGGAAACCGGAGCACCCGGAGGAAACCCACGCAGACACGGGGAGAACGTGCAAACTCCACACAGTCAGTCGCCTGAGGCGGGAATTGAACCCGGGTCTCTGGCGCTGTGAGGCAGCAGTGCTAACCACTGTGCCACTGTGCCGTGTTCTTGTTCTACCATACCATACTTGGCAATATAATACACATTTCTTTCAACATTTTAACTCGAGGTTGTGTCTGAAGTGCTCCTTACAGCAGGTGCTGAATGCAACTCCATGCTTGTTGAGCATTTTTCTGGCCTGGGGACTCAATGGATTATGTGCATGATTCAGGTGGTACAGTATTCAGTGGTTAGCACTGCTGCCTCACAGGGTCAGGGACCCGTGTTCAATTCCACCCTCGGGTGACTGTCTGCATGGAGCTTGCACATTCTCCCTGAGTCTGTTTGGGTTTCCTCCGGGTGCTCCAGTTTCCTCCCATAGTCCAAAGATGGGCTGGTTAGATGGATTGGCCAGGCTGAATTGCCCGTAGTGTCCACAGATGTACAGGCTAGGTGGATTAGCCAGGGTAACAGGGATAGAGTAGGTGGTTGGGTCTGGGCAGGATCTTCTTTAGAGGTCAGTGTGGAGCAGATGGACTGAATGGCCTGCTTCCATATTGTAGGGATTCTATAAAACTCAGGTAATCTTGACACTGCCCACCTCCCCACCCTGCCCCTCCAAACAGTTGCTTCCATGCTACAAAGGATTAGGTAAGATCCACTTATTTATCCATCCACTTCCTGCTCACTATTGTCGGAACCAACTTGTAACACTCACACCTATTCTCCCATGCTGAGGATGTGAACAATGTAAATTGGAGGACAATTTTATTCAGAAGTATAACGAAACAGATACTAACAAAGCCTTTTCAGGATCTTAACCTCAATGCATCTGTGCAGTGGAAACTAAAGAATGTGGGTTAATGACTCCTATCTCATGGAAGGAACATATGATGTAAAAGCTGAAGTATAATTTATTTTCATATCCAGTAGCAAAGTGTGACCTCAATCCCATAGCCAGTAAGTCTGCTGGAGGAGATCTGTAACAGTTTGCCTTAATTCACTCCAGGATATGGGTGTCACTGACTGGGCCAGTGTTTATTGCCCACCCCTATCTGCCCTTGAGAAGGTGGTGGTGAACTACCTTCTTGAGCCAGTCCATTTGGTGTAACACTCATAAAGCTGTTATGGAGGGAATTCTGATGCAGCACAGTTCCTCCTGATTCAATATTCCTCTGAGATTTGCCGTAATGTTGTTGAGACTGCTCATCTTTGAATGTTTGTCGATTCGAATAACAAAACAAGCAAATATGGCCCCGAACATGTTTAGTCGCAGTGAATGAAGCAAACAAATTAAAAAAGAAGAAATTTTGAATTCCCACGCAATCCAATTATCAGGAAAGCACAAACATCCTATCTGTTAAAATGATTTTAAGTCCCTTTAATAAGTATCAGCAGTCACGCAATCTAATTTCTGATTATCAATCCTGTTAAGTTTTAATAACCTTGTGTATTGTTGAAAAACAGATATGCTGTTAGAGGTTCCATCATGTAATCATCAGGACAGATGCAAGAATGCCAAATTTCAAAGGGAAAAACAGCTTACACAATACTAGTAAAGATGTTGATTGGTTGGTAAATTGATTCTCACTTTATAATGATTGAAACAAGGTCAGCCAGATGGATCTCATTGAGTATGTGCTCCCTGATTGGGGCTGTTAACCCAGGCAATCTGGGAGCCGTGGCTGACAGAAACAAACAATAGGAGTCTCAGGGAATTTCCTCACTCTAGGGACTAGCCCTGAGCTCCATGTGCAAGGTCACCTGATGATGGGATACCGGCCTTCGTGGAGTTGTTTTGGATTGGTTGAGCTAGCACCGTGGGAAATTTACCAGGAAAACATTGTCCATTTTTGTTTATTTCAAAGAAGGTGAAAAGCCTTTGTCATGTGTTGCCTTTACCTGCAAAAGACATGTATATGAATGCATGCGACATCTGGCATGTGTATGTGAACTACTTTGTGAGCTTAATGTTAATGCAATTCTTAGGACTTGAGATTATTCAGTATGTGCTATCAAATTGCAGAATCAAATCTCACATTGGACATTATGTTTTGCAATCTATAAGCACAGGCTGACTGGACATGTTAGGTGTGATTCCGGGCTTTTGGCTGATGGGATTCCAACCTCCATTAAAATCAGTTAAAATCGTGATGGGAGGAGTTTCTATTGGAGCAAAATGGTACGCATTATCTCGCATTGGTACCTGTTGACCTCCCTGTGTTTCTGCTGAGCAGGAGGAATTAAAATTGAGGGCCTCTAGAATCAGCTAGCAACTGCGGTTCTTAAAGTACTGGAGACATCACGGTTAATGCAAACTGTGAGATGTACAAAGGGAACATGAATAGGTGAAACTCATGCTGAAACGCACAACTGCTCCCACCAGGGGAGGTTCAAAGCCCTGACATAAAACCTTAACATTTCCACAGAGCATCACTGTATCCGACTTCCTTCTGATATCCGAGTTACGTGCAGACTGAAGCAGTCACAAGCTGGTCATTAAGGAAGAACAGCTGTCTCCAAGCAGTGACCTTCGCAAAATGATGTAAAACATCGATCGCTGTGAAAAGGCACTTGCTTCACACAGGGCGCGAGAGCAAAGCGAACTTTCCATCAGCAAGACACATGACCAATCCCATTCAGGGCAATTAACTCAAACACAACAAGATTTCCCAGCTGAGAGTTTGTGGTAACAGTCAGAGAGTGACGATGTACGAGCTGAACTACCCATGGCCCACTGTGATTCCCATCCTCAGCAGCAATGCTCTGCTGTCAGGCTGAAGATGCAGTACGTGTCTTGTTAAGCGGTTGTTCTGAAGACACAGCCATGAAACGAGAGCAAGAACCCAGTCCTGAACACAACTCAAACAATTGCTGTGCCTTGCATTCGTATGTCATCTTGGAACAATTTTTGGATCAGCGTCAATATTTTTTTCTTTTACATACAGCGGATTTTCCACAGCTGTGTGAAAGAACTCATATTGTAAAGGATAACTGAAATGTGCACTGCTTTGCCAAAATGTTAGAGAGAAGCAAATCATCGCTCTTCTTCTAATCCTGCAGAGATAGCATGAACAGGGCCTGAGGAGATGATCAGCCATGATCAGATTGAACGGCAGAGTGGCCTCAAAGGGCCGAATGGCCTACTCCTGCTCCTAGTTCCAAAGTTTCTCTATGTTAGCTCTTTAAACAATAATCAGAATTTAAATTTGTCATTTGATTTCATCCTCCCCAGTATTGCTGTTCATGAATATACCCGAGGCAGAAGTGAGGACTGCAGATGCTGGAAACAGAGTTTAGATCAGAGTGGTGCTGGAAAAGCACAGCAGGTCAGGCAGCAGCCGCGGAGCAGGAAAATCGACGTTTTGGGCAAAAGTCCTTCATCAAGAATAAATATACCCTGATGATTCATAAAGTAGGGTTCCCTTTAGACCCACAAACAGAAATAGCTGGAAAAATTGAGCAGGTCTGGCAGCTTTTTGCAGAGAAATCAGAATGAACGATTCGGGTCAAGCTTTTCCAGCAATTTCTAGTTTTGTTTCTGATTTACAGCATCTGCAGTTCTTTCGCTATCCATTTAGCTCAGTTAGGCGCACACGACTTTCAGATGTTCAAATTTGGAATGGTCCCTCATACTGCAGTGCCTGACCCAGACACTGTCACAAAGAGAAGGAACGTTAGCTCCCAGCTTCCCTATCTCTTGGACAGGGTGTGGAGTGGAGTGCTGTCTGTTTCCGTGCTGACCACCTAAGGAGACCATGTCGACAGTTTGATTCAGCCTGGAGACAAATAGCAGCCAGGGTAGTGCTGTGTCCTGCGTTAGCATGTGCTTCAGGACAATGCCAAGCATGGGGTGGTTTGTTTCCTGTTGCAGCTGAAGCTGGTCTCCTCATCTTGACCCTGAGTGTAGAAACAAATGTAAAACCACTGCTGATTATTTTCTTTGAAGAAAATAGGCCAGAAAACATTCCAGGATGAAGCATCAGATCGTAGTCAGTTAAGGACCTATTTTCAGGCAAAGCAAGATCACACATGACTGACAATCATGAGTAATCCCAGGCAATTGGAAATTGCATATTAATTACACCATTTACCGTGAGACATTGAATCCACTTACGCTGAGTAAAGGTTGTAGCCTGCAAACAACTCCAATCTAGGCGTGTGATGATAGTGTGTGTTTGGTGAAAGAAATTGGAAATCCTCTTCATAGCATTCAGGAGACCTCTCACTGTAATCTAGGTTAGCGGAGCATCATCCTCCTGCCTCCATTGATTTTCAGCAATAGTTTGGGACGCCTCTGTTCACAGGTAACCCCAGCAGTTCTAACCCCCCCCAACTCCCACCCCCAGAGCCCAGGCGAGAACCCAGCACCACCTCTCTGTCCGCTGTGAGTTGTCAGTGACAGTCTGAACTTCGATTGGGTTCTGGCTTACTTGTAGCCAGTGAGCATTGTCACCATTTTAAAGACTGGATTGCCCTGCCATCCTTGAGCAGAGCATTCTTGCCAAAACAGCAAGTTTCAGATCTTGATTCTTGGTTGATGTCTGTGGTTTGCAGCTAAAAGTGTAAGCACCTTTCTGCTACTTTAATGATATTGCTCCTGGTGTTGAGGCAATTGAAAGAAGCAGAGACAAATTCTGATTCTAGCAGTCTTGCTATGTAGCAGTAGCATACTCTTAAGTCCTTGTTACTTAACAGTACATATTGATCAATGAGATCCATACTAATGGTACAACTGTCAATACTTCAATTGTTGTGAACCCTCTCAATCTTAATTTAATTCCAGCCTTTCAGTTTTTCATCATTTACCATTGCACTTCCATTTAAAATTCCCTTTATTAATCCTTGTAAGATTCCCACTTATTCTGCATTATAGCAATCTGCAAGGTGTGAGGGTATGTCTTTGATATGAAAAAACAGCTGGCTGATTTCTCTGTCTCCATCGATGCTGCCTGCTCTTTCATTGCATGTACATTAACTGCACAAAGTCTTTATAATGGAACCTTTGGTTGTTAAATTTTTTTGATGATAATCAAGTGGAAATATGTTGTGGTTCTGTTCGCCGAGCTGGAAGTTTTTGTTGCAAATGTTTCGTCCCCTAGCTAGGCGACATCATCAGTGCTTGGGAGCCTCCTGCGAAGCGCTTCTTTGATGTTTCCTCCGGTGTTTATAGTGGTCTGTCCCTGCCGCTTCCGGTTGTCAGTTTCAGCTGTCCGCTGTAGTGGTTGGTATATTGGGTCCAGGTCGATGTGTTTGTTGATGGAGTTTGTGGATGAATGCCATGCCTCTAGGAATTCCCTGGCTGTTCTCTGTCTGGCTTGCCCTATGATAGTAGTGTTGTCCCAGTCGAATTCATGTTGCTTGTTGTCTGCGTGTGAATTTGACTGGGACAACACTACTATCATAGGGCAAGCCAGACAGAGAACAGCCAGGGAATTCCTAGAGACATGGCATTCATCCACAAACTCCATCAACAAACACATCGACCTGGACCCAATATACCAACCACTACAGCGGACAGCTGAAACTGACAACCGGAAGCGGCAGGGACAGACCACTATAAACATCGGAGGAAACATCAAAGAAGCACTTCGCAGGAGGCTCCCAAGCACTGAGGATGTCGCCTAGCCAGGGGACGAAATGTTTGCAACAAAAACTTCCAGCTCGGCGAACAGAACCACAACAATGAGCACCCGAGCTACAAATCTTTGCACAAACTTTGAAGTGGAAATATATTTCCGAATTAAATCCTGTTATGAATAAAGGATTCCCAAAGGAAGCTGAATTCTTGTTATATTATTAGGTTTACATTCTGTTCCTTTTAAAAATGAACAAACTTAATTGTACTCATGAAACTGCCTACACTAATAGTACAATTAGCAGGTGAGGCAATGGTCTAATGCTATTATCACTGCAATATTAACCTTGAAACCCAGATAATGTTCTGGGGACAAGGCTTCACATCCTGCCATTGCAGATGATGGAATTTGAATACAAGGAAAAAATAATCTGGAATTAAGAGTCTAATCTTGACCATGAATCAATTGTAGGGAAAAACCCATCTGGTTCACTAAAGCCTTTTAGGGAAGTTAATCTGCTGTCTTCACCTGGTCTGGTTTACATGGATTCCAGAGCCGCAACAATGTGGTTGATTCTTAACTACCCAATGGCAATAAATGTTGGCTTAGACCTCATCCCATGAATGTTTTTTTAAAAAAATGGTATTTCCAGAAGCTACTGAATCCTCTGCATTGTAAAGACATTCTGGCTAAAGATGAAAGAAGGACTGAGAGATGAGCTGTCTGCTTCCAACCAGCTCCGGACAAAGGAGAAACATGAAAACCCATTATGTTATAAAAAGCATTAATGCATTTCCAGTCGCTCCATCACCTTGCAAGGGAGACAGCAAATGGGGGTGGAAGAACTAACTGTCAGCTTAATGATGTTGCAATTACCCACCAAGATGGGACTTCTGCACCGGAAATTCCAGTTCTTGTCACATGACCAAGAACGTAGTTGCTGAGTTGCTTACATACACAATCCTGGGATTCTAGTTCAGTTGACTACACCCCTAAACCCTGCAGAGAGAGAGAGAGAGAGAGAGAACAGGATTCCAAATTACATTGGCAACCTGCCTTTCACCCGCCATCAGTGTCTCCAAACTGTTGGCTGAAAGGAAGCCTAGACTTTGCCTGCAAGAAGCAAAAGTACTGGGCCCAGCTCACCAGGGAAACAACTATTGAACACTGACCTCTGAGAAACTGCAATGCACTTGAACTGATTTCTTTTATATACTTTTTAGATTTACCAAAACCTGTGATTATTAATCTATTTCCCCTTCTGTCCTATCATTTCCAGTTTCTTGAGTTCTTGTGAATGGAGTAGCAAAGCACTTTCAAATGTCCTGCTGATGAATCCTGCCAGGTGATTGCATTTGAAAGACTTTTGCTGTGGGGTTTACTTTAAAAATTGGAATCCGAAAATCAGGTCTTGGGAAATCGCCTTCAGCCTCCCTGAGTCAGGGGCAAGACCGATAATGGGAAGGAGCAAATCAAAGTCGAACCTCAATGTTTTCAGCAAAACAGCCACATTGTAACCTCAACCCCTTTGTCCTTGTCATGGCTCGAAAGAAAATACTGTAGTAATACTTTATGAAATCAGTTGGGAGAGAGATAGAGAATTTCAACTTTGCTGTTCAATATTAGCATTCAGCACTATATTAAGTACAGCAAGAAACAAATGTAAAGATTCTATTATTTACTCCAATTCTGTATTTTATCCAAACCATTTTCTCTGAATGTTCTAATTTGATTTTCCACTGCTATTGCCAAAATTACTGGCTTGAACAATGTAATAGAAATTTGTGCCAATATCTGGGTAGCAAGGAGCCAGCCCAAGACTGCCAATGCTAATTTTATATTAGATTCTTATAGTCTCAGGTATTTAACCCCTCTGTCTTTGAGAAGGGGCAGTCTGTTTACCCATTGTGCACTGTTTAATATTACTTCCTATCTATAACTATACTAATTCTGCAACGATGAGCAAAATGTTCCTATTTGCAGTTTAGTATGGTGGTGAGTGAATCTCATGGCATCTGTTCTTGGGTTGGTATAGATTTTCTCATGAGAATTCCCACCTTACTAAATTTGTAACTGAGCTGTTGTGTGCATTTCTCAGAGAATTACAGTGCTGGAGAGGTGGACGTGCTCACTGCTGTTGGGATCTTCTGGTTTAATACCTGTCCCCTGACATATATTCAAAACCCAACCAGAACATTCAAGGGCTCTCACCCACTTCACCCTCCCAAACTGGTAATCCTTCCTTCCTCTCTGCAGTTTTCACTCACTCACTGAGGCACCTCTCCTGCTCAAGCATGCCTCTTGCATCCACTTCCATCGAAATCAATCCCTCCCTTTGTTTCACTGTAGGAAAAACTGGTCTACAACTGGGTCCAAATATCCGAGGCTGGAGGGGATGGTGGATATCAGGCCCGATATTTACCACGAGGGGGAATACACCATCTGGCTGGAGAAAGAAGGGAACCTGTCACGTGTGGATGGGAAGATGTCAATGGGTAACCAATCAAACTTCATTGTGCTGTACTGCTCTCCTGCTGAAAGTCAATACTAACTCATTCCTAACCTGTGTAAATTCTTCTCCATCTTATACATCCAATTCTCTCTCTGTTTCCAATGACTGAGAGTCCAGAACCAGTTAAGGATATGGGCTAGGCCATTTGGGACTGCGATGAGGAGAAATTTGGTCTCCCAGAGAGTGGTGAGCCTGTGGGATTCTCTGCCATAGAAAGTGCTTGAGGCCAAAACATTGAATGTTTTCAAGGAGTTAGATATAGATCTCAGTGTTAAAGGGATCAAAGGATATGGGGAGAAAGTGAGAACTGAGTTGGATAATCAGGTTTCTGAAAGATCTCCCTCCCCCCCACATCACTCCCCCCTGCCCCATTCTTCTAAACTCCGGTGTATATTGTCCAAACATCTCATTTGAAAAAGTAATGGTGGCTCCCAGGACATCTGTCACAGATCTCCAGAATTTGGTATTGATGGTCACGTTTAACTTGAACTTTGAGGGAGTGGGAGTCTTTTCTATTGATGAGTTTGTTCATGACTTTGGAAATTCCCAAGTCCATGTTGGTTCCACTCTCTCCATCCCGGATTTACCATGACTGGCTTCCAGATCTCCCAATCTGCTCCCATTCATTACGAGGTTCCATCTACCACCTAACCAAGCTCCCGACCACTCAGTGACCCAGATCAATGAGGCCCATCCCCAGAATTGGAGTTGGCCATTTTCACCAGGACTGCCCCTCTGATAAACTCTCAGCTAGTAGTGACCCCAGCCACTGCTTGTACTTGAGCTGTAGGATGGCCTTTAGCCTAAGCGCAGAATTGAAAGGGCATGGAGTGCCACCCAGTCTCTGTTAGGATCATGTGCCTGACTGACTGCAGCCAACCACTGTAATATCATCCAAGAAGCCCCTTGACTGACTTTGGCAGAGCTCTCCTCATCCCCACTAAGGGCTGCACCACTTTGAGTTTCACACATCACTGTTTGCTTGCTGCAGTGTGCTTGCTGGGTAAACTGCTGGTATTTGCTGCAGGTCTGATGCTGACGCAGCATACACAACACAGCAACATGCCCACCTGCTATCTGACTGCTGGGCTGACTGTTCAGTACTCCCTGTTGTCACAAGCTGTGCTAAAACACACAGCAAACCACACAGGCCAGCAGCTGCAAGTCAGTGAGAGTGCACTAAGAAATGTCAAGTTGACAGAGGCTGGCACTCTCCAAGAAAGTACAAAAATGAAAATAGGTTCATATAAGATGCTTTCTAAGTATAATCATAGAATCCCTACAGTGCAGAAAGAGGCCATTCAGCACAGCTGCACCGACCCTCCAAAAAGCATTCCATCCAGACCTGGCACCCTCACCACCTTATCCTTGTAATTCTGCACATTCCCATGACTAATCCACCCAAACCTGCACATCCTTGCTCACTACGGGCCATTTAGCAAGGCCAATCCACCTACACATCTTCGGACTGTGGGAGGAAACTGGAGCATCCTGGGGAAACCCACACAGACACAGGGAGAACGTGCAAACTTTACGCAAATGGTCACCCGAGGCTGGCATCGAGCCCAGGTCCCTGGCACTATGAGTCAGTGTGTGTGTGTGTGTGTGTCTGTCTGTGTGTGTGTGTGTGTGTGCACACGTGTGCATACCTGAACACAACGCAACCTGGCAGAAGCATGCCACGTGATATATGTCCCTAAGCTCCAAAGTGAAAGTCTGATTTGGTTCCTGAGTTGTTCCAAGAGTAGGCACACTGAGGTGGTGAGGTTGGTGGTCTGCCAGTTTATGAAGTTGTATGGATAAAGGTGAAGGTGGTGGCCGTATAGCACATAAGTACTTCATGCAATGATTGCATGATGGCCCAGGACAAACCTCAGCAAACAGCAGCGCCCACTCTTGTTTTACGCCATCCAGTTTGTTGGTGCTGGGGAAGATACCATAAGACATTGGAGTAGAAGTAGACCATCCATTTGAGTCTGTTCCTCCATTCAATGGCATCATGGCGGATCCGATAACCCTCAACTCCACCTTCCCGCATTATCCTAATAACTCATGATTCCTTTATTAGAATTGAGAATGGGATGTAAATAGGACAAGTTGGGGTTTAATGAGATGCAAATACCTGGTTATAAGATAAGTACCATCTAAGGTGAAAATGTGTTGCTGGAAAAGCGCAGCAGGTCAGGCAGCATCCAGGGAACAGGAGAATCGACGTTTCGGGCATAAGCCCTTCTTCTGGAATGAGGAAAGTTTGTCCAGCAAGCTAAGATAAAAGATAGGGAGGAGGGACTTGGGGGAGGGGCGTCGGAAATGCAATAGGTGGAAAGAGGTCAAGGTCAAGGTGAGGGTGATAGGTCAGACTGGGGTGGGGGCGGAGAAGTCAGGAAGAAGATTGCAGGTTAGGAAGGCAGTGCTGAGTTCGATGGATTTGACTGAGACAAGGTGGGGGGAGGGGAAATGAGGAAACTGGTGAAATCTGATGAACTAAGTAAAACTGGGAACATTTTTCTCAATATTGAGAAACTGATTTTATCATCCTCACCCTATTTTCCCAACTTTCTGGCTATTATGCTTACTATTCCCGGGACGGGGAAGAATTTCCTGACATAGAGTCAAAGAGATGTGCAGCATAGAAACAGATCCTTCAGTCCAACTTGTCCATGCCAGCCTGATATCCTAAATTAATCTAGGCCCATATCTCTCTAAATCCTCCCTATTCATATACCCATCCAGATGCCTTTTAAATGTTGTAATTGTTCCAGCCTCCACCACTTCCTCAGGCAGCTCGTTCCATACACGTACCATCCTCTGCGTGAAAAAGTTGCCCCTTAGGTGTCTTTTATATCTTTCCCCTCTCAACCTAAACCAATGCCCTCTAGATCTGGACTCTCCCAACCCAGGGAAAAGACCTTATCTATTTACCCTGTCCACACCACTCATGATTTTATAAACCTCTCTACGTTCACCCCACAGCCTCCGACGCTCCAGGGAAAACAGCCTCAGCCTACTCAGCATCTCGGAATTGCTCAAACCCTCCAACCTTGGCAACATCCTTGTAAATCCTTTCTGAACCCTTTCAAAGTTCACAAAATCCTTCCAATAGCAGGGAGACCAGAATTGCACACAATATTCTGAAAGTGGCCTAACCTATGTCCTGTACAATGTTACCTCCCAAATCCTATACTCATTGCTCTGAACAATAAAGGAAAGCATGACATCTTCTGGATTACTTTTATTATTTTAGACCCATTCTTTCATGGTTTCAGTGTAGACTAGTTGCACAGGCCTCTCCCCATCCAGCTTCCTGCCATCAATACAGATCACAATCGTCTAAAACATGGTCTGGTTCTCATATTATGCTGTTGTCACTTGTACAGATCCTCTACATCTTATGACTCCCCATTTCTGCTTCTCTTTCTCTCTCTGATCCCTTCATTTGACAGCCATGCAACCAGGTCTGATGTCAACTGCAGTCTTCCTGAATTCAATTCAATGAATATCAGATGGCCATTATTTTCTGTGTGGGTAGTAGTCATGATTTGGAGGTGATGGTGTTGAACTGGGGTGTACATAGTTGGAAATCACACAACGCTAGGTTATAGTCCAACAGGTTTATTTGGAAGCACTAGCTTTCGGAGTGCTGCTCCTTTGTCAGGCGGTTGAGCAGCACTCCGAAAGCTAGTGCTTCCAAATAAACCTGTTGGACTATAACCTGGTGTTGTGTGACTTTTATTTTTTTGTACGGATTTCAACAAACACTGAAGAATTTCACTTTTTAAATTTTAAAGTAAATGTGAATTAGGAGAACATATTTCAAAGAGACAATGCTGTTGAAGTTTGTGATCACGATTTCTCAACACGTGCAAATGTCTTTGATTTATTATTGTCACATGTACCTAAGTACAGTGAAAAGTATTGTTTTGCAAGCAGATCATACCATACAAAGTGCATTAGGGTGATAGAACAGAGGGAGGAATACAAAGTTACAGTTGCAAAGAAGGTGCAGAAAAATCAAGATCACCATTAGATTTGAAATTTGAGAGGCCCATTCTCTGTCAGATTCTTTCATTACACAAGTACTTGACAATATATTCGCTGGGCTAACAGTCTAACCCAGACTCCAGCAAAATTTAGGAGTATAGTCTAACAGCTAGTTTCTCATGAACGCTGGCAGTCCAATTCTCATCAAAGTAAGAACTCTTGCAATTTAAAATTTGAATTGTAGCCAAGAGTACGTGTGTGTTTAAGGTCACTTACATCATTGGCTCGCATCGTGAGAAAGTTGTATTGGTCATGCTGTCCTGGAGAAGGAGCTGTCCTGAGCTACAGCTGTGTATGTTTAGATTTCCCAATGGATTATCAGTGCAACCTCAAATTGTTCTTCTAGTCTTATCCCATAACTGGAACCAGACCACTGACTAAACATCACAGTTCAATTAAATATATATATTCCATATATGTATTTATATATATCTACATAGAACTTAGAAAATAAAATGACAGAAAAACATTTATGGGAAAATCTGATGCAATTTCAGCCTGACCTATGACCATCAATCCATTGACAGCTCTGCTCCCACAGCATCTAGACATCTGTAATCAATAAAGGTCAATTGAAGCATAATGAACTGGGAATGCATATTAAATGTTATACTGATAATCTTCAGGCAGCCATACAATATTCAAGCAATTGCAACACTTGTTAAGAACGCTGATCAATTAAACTTATTTTACAATGTAATGATTAATATCTCACACCAAATTCCATTCGTCTATTGCCCCTGTTCTCATTGACATTTGATAGCTGTCAATTGAGCAGTGCCTCAATTTTTAAAATTTTTATCCTTGGTTTCAAATACTCCTAGGAGAAAGTGAGGACTGCAGATGCTGGAGATCAGAGCTGAAAATGTGTTGCTGGAAAAGTGCAGCGGGTCAGGCAGCATCCAAGGAGCAGGAGAATCGATGTTTCGGGCATGAGCCCTTCCTCAGGACTGCGCTTTTCCAGCAACACATTTTCATTTCAAATACTCCTGACAACTTCTCCAGTGCCAGAACCCTCCAATTCTGGTTTCCTGACAGGCTTTTATTTTAATCTTAACACATTTGACAGCCATACTTTCAGCTTCCATTAATTCGCTCTGCAGAAGACGTGTTTTTGTGTCATCAAACTCAACATTTTAGGAAATCCTAGCAGCTACTCGAGTCTATGGAAAGAAGAGTTTGGTTATCAGAGTCAAAAAATATTGACAGTAAACCGGGCCATGAAGAGGATGTTCTATTGTATCATTAAAGTATGAGTATCTGCAACATCTGGGGTAAGGAACAGTGTACTCATTAGACTAAACATCTTCCTCTCTAATGTTCTGTAAGATATTCCATACAACCTACCTCTATGTCAAAGTTTTTGATCATCTGCCTCATGTCTCATGGTTTTGTTTATTTGATACCACTCCTGTGAAACAACTGGGGACACTTTATGCCATTTAGGTGTTACGTGAATACAGGTTGTCGTCATGGTAATTTATTTTCCTTGGGTAAACCTAATATTTGTTATGGTCTTTTGAACCTTGTTGTTTGACAATGGTCAACTACTTGTGCCAAATAGACTGTGATACCACCTGCTTTGTGGGACGTTTGTTTGAATTAAATCACTCATTGCCCTGCAGGGATTTGCCCAATATCGATTGACCCAAGAATTATATTTTTGTTAAGATTCAGAATATGTGACCACCTGAGCTCTCCCTATTCAAGCTCAGGCACTGTACCATAGATCACTCATTCTTAAGTTGCACAACATTAGACATGATTTTCTCAAAAGCCCCCTCACAATAATGACTCCAGCAGGGTTTGAGTTGCTCATCGGTTAGGATTATGTTTCTTGAGCTGTTTGAATGATGAAGATGCTTTCTGGCAGCTCATCTTTTTTTTCGCCATCATTCAGGTAATGTTTACATCCTGCAAGAGTCAGGACAAATTGAGTAATATATTAGAAGGAGAGAGGCCCGGATCCTGTTGTCGAAATTGATGTGCCAAGTACACTCTCCTGGAGTTTGTCCAAATTCAAGCAGTACTGTCTGGTAAATGTGTGCACCGCTTGGCTGCCTTATAGACATTGTCATTGGAATGTAAGAGAAATCCAAGATGGCCTGCTCAGTAAGTAGAATGACCTTTGCCCTAGATGTCAAGGATGTTAATTGGTTCAATGATGCAATGGAAAATATACTCTATTACCAAGACTGCAATTTTTTTTCCTCCAGTGGGCAATCTCCATAAGACCTAAGTAAATGCTGAAATTTCTGAAATGTTTGGGCTTGATGACAAAAAATGGAGTATCTTCTGTGCAGTGAAGAATAGGCAGCAACTTTAAAGACAAAACACAGAAGACTCCTAACCTAAATGAAACTGCGAGACCATAATGGGAAACAACTCTAGGCATCTAAAGGAAAGACAGAGAATGTTGCAGAAACTCAACAGGTTGACCAGCATCTGCAGAGACATAGTTAACATTTTAGATTAGATTACCTACAGTATGGCAACAGACCATTTGGCCCAACAAGTCCACACTGACCCTCAAAAGAGTAACCCACCTAGACAAATTCCCCTGTATTTACCCTAATGCTATGGGCAATTTAGCATGACCAATTCACTTGGCCTGCACATCTTTGGTTTGTGGGTGAAAACCCACCCAGACACAGGGAGAATGGTGCAAATCTACACAGACAATCCCCCAAAGCAGAAATCAAACCCAGGTCCCTGGCACTGTGAAGCACCATGCCACCCAGCACATTGGGTCCAACCTGATTTCTTCAATTTTGGCATGTTTGTTTCATAACATGCTTGTTACAGATTTTATAACCTGTTTGTTACAGATTTTGAGTGTCCGCAGTATTTTGCATTTACTTGAGTGTGTGGAAACTACCATATTCTCATGTTAAGTTAAATAACTAGGATCCATCCATGACTAAAGCCTATAACTCAATAGTCTCACATGCTAAATTAATGATAAATACTACTGTCTTGAATTAAACTAAATGCTGTCTTAAATTAAATATTTCTATTAATAGATACTCTAAAGCTGGGTTTGCCAACAGTTAGCCAGGAATTAATTTGCAACATCGAGTTGTAGAATTTACTTATTCTTTGCAGAGCGACCCTAACGGATTAACTCAGTTTCGACACAACATGATGGAAATGAACACAAGGGCAAAATTCCAGCTTAAGTGTAAATGAAAACTGACTATAAGTAAACAGTAAAAATCATTAAAATTCAATATTTGAAACATTGTCTCAACAAAACAACTATTTAGAATTTGCAAATGTAATTAATTAAAACTGGATTAATGAATGTTTTTAGTTGCATTCCAGTGATTTGTTCATGCAAGCTAGGTTCTGAAGAAGGGTCACTGGACCTGAAATGTTAACACTGATTTCTATCCACAGATAGAGTCATAGAGATGTACAGCACAGAAACAGATCCTTCGGTCCAACTTGTCCATGCTGACCAGATATCCCAACCCAACCTAGTCCCACCTGCAGGCACCTGGCCCATATCCCACCAAACCCTCTCTACTCATATACCCATCCAGATGCCTTTTAAATGTTGCAATTGTACTAGCCTCCACCGCTTCCTCTCGCAGTTCATTCCTCACATGCACCATCCTCTGAGTACCACCCTCTGAGTGAAAAAGTTGCATTTTAGGAATCTTTTATATCTTTCCCCCCTCACCTAAACCCATGCCCTCTAGATCTGGACTCCTCCACCCCAGGGAAAAGAGCTTGTCTATTTATCCTATCCATGCCCCTTATGATTTTATAAACCTCTATAAGGTGAACCCCTAGCCTCTGACCATTCAGGGAAAACAACCCCAGCCTGTTCAGCCTCTCCCTGTAGCTCAAATCTTCCAACCCTGGCAACATCCTTGTAAATCTTCTCTGAACCCTTTCAAGTTTCACAACATCTTTCTGATAGGAAGGAGATCAGAATTGCATGCAATATTCCCATAGTGGCCTAACCAATGTCCTGTACAGCTGCAATATGACCTCCCAAAACTCGAAAGGGTTCAGAAAAGATTTATAACAATGTTGCCAGGTTTGGAGGATTTGAGTTATAGTGAGAGGCTGAATAGGCTGGGGCTGTTTTCCCTGGACCATCTGAGGCTGAGGGGTGACCTGATGGAGGTTTATAAAATCATGAGTAGCATGGATAGGATAAGTATACAAAGTCTTTTCCCTGGGGTCGGGGAGTCAAGAACTAGAGGTTTAGAGTGAGAGGGGAAAGAAATAAAAGAGATCTAAGGGGCAACTTTTTCACGCAGGGGATGAAATGAGCTGCCAGAGGAAGTGGTGAAGGCTAGTATAATTGCAACATTTATGGTTATATGCAAAGCATTCATAAAGACGTGGTAATGTGTTGAGTCAGGGGACCCTTCTTTAGAACGTTAGCAGTATCTCCAACAGTACAGCATTCCCTCAGTACACTGCATTAGAGCATCACCCTAGATTACAGTACTTCATAAAAACTGAAAGAACTGGTGGGATATGGCAGGTGGGACTAGATTGGGTTGGGGTATCTGGTCAGCATGGAAAGGTCTGTCTCCATGCTGTACATCTCTGTAAACTCTATGAGATACTGCCAGACCTGCTGAGCTTTTCCAGCAACTTCTATTCTTGTTTCTGATTTTCAGCATCTGCAGTTCTTTCAGTTTTTATGAAGTACTGTAATCTAGGGTGATGCTCTAATGCAGTGTACTGAGGAAATGCTGTACTGTTGGAGATACTGCTAACGTTCTAAAGAAGGGTCCCCTGACTCAACACATTACTACGTCTTTATGAATGCTGCTAGACCTGATGAGTTTCTCCAGCACCTTCTGTTTGTATTTGCTTGTATCGGAGATAATATTTCTCTAAGTAATGATTAAACCAAGGTCCATTTGCCATCTTGAGTGAAGCAAAAGATTTCATGGCATTAATTTTAAGGAGAGGAGGGAACCCTTCTCAGTATTGTGGCTAATATTTATCCTTTAATCAAAATCACGAAACAGATTAACTGGGCATGATCCCACTGGTATCTGAGGGAGGGAGATGATTGATCAGTGTGAGATTAGGCAGCATCCGAGGAGCAGGAGAATCAACGTTTCAGGCATCCCAAGACGATTCTCCTGCTCCTCGGATGCTGCCTGACCGGCTGTGCTTTTCCAGCGCCACACTGTCGACTCTGATCTCCAGCATCTGCAGTCCCCATTTTCTCTCAGTGTGAGCTTACATTGACATGTCTCGCTGAATCCTGTGAGTTTTGACCATAAAAGGTCTCACCAGATAAGCTTATCTTAGACAACACAGATGCTGCCTTCAGAACACAGCTGCTGAGAGAAGATAAACTTATTCCCAAGAAGTTCAGAGATTGTCAGCCATTAACTAGAGCAAATTAATGAATTGAATTAGCTTTATTGTCACATAGAATCCCTACAGTTCTCAGAGACTAATAGAATTAATGTACTTATATGAGTGAAAACTTTACAGTTGCCACATTATGGTCGCCATCTTAGGTACAAAAGTACCTGGGTACAGATAATTAGATCAAATTTTTAGGAAACAAAAAAAATCTAGAAAAGTAAAGAAATACTTTGTTCAGCACTATAAGTCATAGGAATAAATTAGAAAACAAAGAAGCAAAAATTTCAGAACATCAGTCTTCCTGACCCAGTTCATGCCTAGTCTCAAGGGAGACCTCCACTGCTCCATTGTTGTTTGTGTCAGACTCACCCAATGTAGGGGTCACCCCACTTTAGGCGCCATCTCTTCGCTGCTGGACCCACTTCCCTGGCACCATTGTACACACACTTGCCCGTAACCAAGAGTACCCTGGCTCCACTGCCAAAACAGGCCACCACCGGGCCATGAGTCCCACTTCAGCTGCAGATGTCACCTTGTTGGCGCCACCATCTTGAAGAGTTCGCTGCTGCCAGTGTCACCCTCTCCGATCACTGGAGGAGATTTGCTGCTGCTGTCGCCGTCCAGAGGAGAGCAGGTCATGCTTTGCTTCATACTGAGAGACTTTCCAGGATGACTAGGAACAGTATGTTGGAAGAAAAGGAGAAATAATTGCAAAAGAGCCAGCAGCAAGATCAATGCCAGAGGTCAGGGATGTCCATGTTGCAAAGGACATCACACAAAAGAAGAGAAAATGTGTCCAGTGTGGGGACTGCAGCATTCCTGATGAAGGGCTAATGTCTGAAGTGTCAACTCTCCTGCTCTTTGGAAGCTGCCTGATCTGCTGTGCTTTTCCAGCACCACGCTTTTTGACTCTGACTGTCCAGCATCTGCAGTTCTCAGTTTCTTCTCTAACTACGAGAAGCTGAATCACATACACACAAGTGTTTAGCAAATCAAGTCTATAAAGATAGTTGCTGCTGAGGTGTCAACCCTAATAAATCTGGCATGTTACTCTACATTGTACAATGGGTTGACTTTATCAGGTCGAAAGGTGCTGCATGATTTGTGACTGTTGAATAACAACTGCAGAAGTGAACAAGCTGTCTCACATAGACACTGATAATTTGTGCAACATCAGGTGCATCATAGTCCTGTCTGAAGGGGTTAAGATGCTGACCCAAAGATGAAGCCCTCGAAGGTGAATTTGAGACTATATACTGGAACGATACTCATTTCAAAAGGTCAAATGAAGCTGAAGGACCAATGTAAGGAAAATTTTCAGTTCTATATGGTAGACTTTAAGCAAACTCCACTTGTCTTTACTGAAGCTAGTCCAAAGCTAGGACCAGTAACGCTAGAATGGATCTGAAAAGATTTTCAGCAACTCACAGGCCCCATTGATTGCTGAGCAGATCCTGAAAGATTCCAAAGATGATTTTTACACGTCCTGTGTATTTTCCTGATGAATCCCATCTCCAACTGGGTGAGAGATATGTGAGACCGATTGCTGAGGGGTGCTCTAGTAGAGCCTGAAAGACAAGTTGGAAAAAACAATAGCCCCTCAGACGCAGGAGGTCTCAAATAATGGAAAGAAATGCAAGGAGGTCAGGAAAGTTCTTCATTGACATGCTGGCAGCTGAGGATTAACAAATGGAAAAAGAAGAGGCAGCCTTCACAGAGCAGCAGAAGAGAAAACATAATACAATAAAAAATCAAGATGAGAAAGATGCCTGAATTGTCGATCACGTACTGACAGTAGCAGAGATGCAAAGACCGACCGATGTGAAAGCAAATATGGCAACTTGTTGGATTTGTGAACTATTTAACAAAGTTCTTGTTTGTCAGATGGCTTTCTCCAGATGCTTTCACTGTTTTAAGAGACACAAGGATATAAATCACTTATAAAAGGTCTCTGACTTATCAGTTAAAAGTCATAGCATACTATAACTGCTGAAGGAAAGATAAACTGATTTTCTTCAGCTTTAAAATAGATTTTGACAGTGGAGAACAGAGAAATCACTCCTGAGTTAGTAGAGATCAAATCACTTCACTCTATATCTTATTCCCAGTCCCAAGTTGTTCAGTTACCTGAGAATCAATCACATGGTTGTTAGCAGACAAAAGGCTTTGACAGCTAATCATGAATCATTCGACCAATCAACTTCTTGTACCCACCCAGCTGTACCTGTGCCCAATCCCTCGGTTCCAGTTCATCTGCAACTCAAAATTGAATTCAAACAGCTCTTTATACTGTGTTTGCCTTGAGTATCCGGTCACTTGTTCATCAAAACATCCAGCAATCCTTTAAAATACTGGTTTGAAAACAGTTCATCCTCTTTTCAGTCCACAACTTAAAAAGAAACACAAAAAAGTCACAGTCTTTACATCTGAGAATTTATATGATATAGACATAACAGATGAAAGTCTTTGTAGAGACTAACGAAAGTGGGACAGACTAAAATGATCACAAGTTTGCTTATGAATGATAATTCTCGTTTGCTGAGTGCACATCTGGTAGTGCATGTAATAATGTTTGTTTTTGTTTCATGAAAAAGGGCTTGGAGAAATACATTTGAACATAATGTACTGGCTGGCTTTTCCATCTCTATCTCTGTGCTAATGTTTTCACTTCAGTTTGTTGCAACCAGTAATCAGTTTGAAACACTAATGAACTTCTTCTATTAGCTTTGTTTTTAACAAAGGCATAGACTGCTTAAATTGATACATTCAAAGTGAAATTAAAGGTTTCTCAGAATTGGTAGTCACACTGACTAGTGCTTTTAATAAAATCACTAGAATTGTTTGTCCCAAATATTTGTGGGTATTTAATCCACAAGTATGTTAGTTTTTTTTTGTTATGATCTTGAATGCACTGCCTCAAAGGGTCATGGATGGACATTTAATACCAATTTTTATGATGCATGTATTACTATTTGTTGAAGACATGTCTATAAGATTTTGGAAATTGGCTCATTTGAAATCCTGAGAAAATATGAATCCTTTTTGACAAAGGTCACTGCAGGGTCACTCTGGGGCACCTTTCTATGAAATCACTTACTGGAAGTCACTTTACTAAGCGAAGGAAAAGCCAAGGTTGAAGGATTGTGGATCTGTTTTGACTTTTGAAATCATGCTCCTGACTTTAAGGCTGTGAGAGGCTTTTGTCTATCTGATTTTGTTTGGAGGTCAGTTAGGTTGTAATCTTTGAAGAAATAAAACACCTTACTCAATCTTTGCCACTTTTCTGATGAAGCCTTTAAATGATGACATGCGAGAACTGAAGAATTAAAACCAATCTTCCCTAAAGTCTTACGGAATGTTTCCTCTCGACATCATCTGAATACCTTGCTTGAGAAGATTGCAGTTACAACTACTTGTCTAATGACACTTGCCTACATGCGCCAGACTGAACGTTTTCATACAAAAGCTTTCATACCTTCTCTTGTTCTTTGAGAACAAACAAATATTTGGCCAATGCGTATTTTTTCAGAGTTTATCCCTGCAGAGAATATTACATTATTTTTCCTTTACCTGATTTGTGATTATGCATGCATGTGGATGTATGCTGGATTATTTAGAAGGGTAAATATTTATACTTTCATATTTTAAACAGTGCGTTAATCAACTTTGCATGTTTGTTGAATGAGTCATGCTTCATAACAAATTGCTAAATTTTGTTTGTTGAACATAACTGGTTGACAAATCTTTGGTTTCTGAAGCTAATATAGATAAAGTGTGTAATTGGCCAGATCACTATCTACATAAAAAATCTAAATATGTTGTGACCTGTGGAATTGTGAGACTGGAGATCAACCAGTGCACTCCACCAGTTGCCATAGTAACGCCTTTAAAAGGGAAATGGATATATGTTTAAAGAGGGGAAAGCAAAATGGAAACATGATATGTTGAATCCCTCTTTCAGTAAGAAAGCTTAGCTGAATTGTCTCTGTCTGCACAGTACAAATAAAGTCCTTTTATAAATATGATTTTTTAAAAAAGAATTCCTTCCATTCATGAGGAAGTCCATCCTAACTCGTGAATTTTGAAACTTTTTTACACGCAGTCCCCTTTTTTTTGGTTTTCTAAACCTCTTTGCCTTCTCTCCTTCTCGAAGAGCTCCTTAAAAACTACATTTTTGTCCAAGTCTTTTGGTCACCCATCCTAATACCTCTTTTTGTGGACCTCTTTAGTTTAATAGCTCTGCTGTGAAGTTTTACTGTGCTGAAGGTGTTACGTAAATGCAGGTTGTTATACACGCATTGACTTATTACTGATGCGTTCCTTTGTGTAATGCAGGGGCTGACTATTAAATGAAAGGTCATATGTGCTCTTGGTAATGGAAATTTCCGTCTGTTCCTGATCTGCCATTTGAACCTAAACAATAATAGGAACATGATGTAGCTGTATGGCAGGGAGTCACTTCCTGTTGAATGTGACGTATGTATGGACTAGTCTCATATATGAACCAGAATGATCAGTGTCTCATCTCTCCCTGGTCAGATTGTGAAATTGGCAGGGGTTCTGAAAGAACTGTGGAATTATGTAAAACTTGGCTTGCCATCATATTAGTTGCGCATGTTGACCCTGAAAACCAGGAAAGATTGAATTTGAAGAAAATGACAAATCCAGACCATAATGACTGGATCACTTAGCAGCTCTCCAGTGGGGCATGTGTATAAAATGCACAATCTGTTATCATCAGCCTTGTTCCGAAAGGGAAAAAGAGGCAAGTGTCTGACTGGCAGCAACTTCAATATTGACAATAGCAAAGTGAGGGAGAATGGATTTTGTCAAAAAGAAATCCCTTCATCTGAACATGCTGCACATTAGGAGGCAGTTCAGCCTGTTATATTTGTGCTATCTTATTGAAGGAGCAATGCACTTTCCCACATAAGCAATTTATTTTCAAATTCCCTTTTTAAGGTGTTACAATTCCTTCAGTATACCTATTAAAATTTATTTTCATGGGAATCCATTTATTATTATCTATCTCTGTCAACTCTAGTACAAACAGCAGATTTCGTTTCCTTGTTGAAGCCAGATGGGATTTTACATTATCGCCACCAGGTTAGTTTATTACACACGTTTGTTTTAAAGGAATTCAACTTTCACTATCATCATCTGATTCCATATCCCCAGAATATTAGTTGCAATATAGAAAAGGCTAGAGAAACTCAGCAGGTCTGGCAACATTGTGGAGAGAGAAACAGAGTTAACATTTTGAGTCCAGTGTAATCCACATTCATCCCAGATTTGAAACTGTTGATTCTGTTTTTCTTGCCACAGGCCTGCTGAGTTTCTCCAGCATTCTCTGTGTTTGTTTCAGATTTCCAGCATCTGCAGTATTTTATTTTCCCTAGAATAGTAGCCTGGAGTTCTGGATTACTAATCCAGTGACATGACCAATACACCAACACCTCCCCACTAAGTTTGGAGATTGTAACAACTTGTGTGAGTAAAATAGAAAATCTTTCTTACCCACATACTTGTTGGGGATAAATTTTTTTTAGATTAGATTCCCTATAGTGCGGAAACAGGCACTTCGGCCCAACAAGTCCACACCAACCCCCCCAAAAAGTAACCCACCCAGACCCATTCCCCTCTGACTAATGCACCTAACACTACGGGCAATTTAGCATGGCCAATTCACCTAGCCTGCACATCTTTGGACTGTGGGAGGAAACCGGAGCACCCGGAGGAAACCCACGCAGACACAAGGAGAATCTGCAAACTCCACACAGGCAGTCACCCGAGGCTGGAATCAAACCTGGGTCCCTGGTGCTGTGAGGCAGCAGTGCTAACCACTGAGCCATTGTGCCGCCCCGGTGAATTATCAAAAGATAATTTACTGGTGGGTGTTATTAACAAGATTGCACTAATCAAAGGAGGCTTTAGACTGTTTCGATTGTGGTTAAAAACCTTTAACATTTTTCCTAATCAAACTGTTCAGAGATGTTCTTACACACTTCTGGAGGAGGTGAACTTGAACCCAGGCATCCCAGTCTTGAGGCATGGACACTACCACAGCACCACAGGCAGGCCCTTGATAGTGTTTAAAGTTTTTTAAAATTAAACTTGTTCTTCTAATCAATCTGTTAAGAGATGTTACTCCACATCTCTGGAACTTGAATGCGGGCCTCTCAGTGCAGGGGTAGGGACCATACCACTGCACCACTAAGAGCACAGTGATAACGTTTAAACTGGTTAACACCTTCATCAAAACAGCTGACCGATGAAGGCCACAACAGCACACACCAGTTAATAATGTTGGGCTGCATTATCTGACCATTTGATTTAGCCCCTTCCCTCTTGCCCTACCACCCCTCACATTGATGGATGGCACTGCCCACAATGGGCTTTGCTTGTAAATATTTAATTTACTGGACTGGCATTTACTGGTCATGGTTTGTCGTTTAATCAAGCAAAAAAATGTCACGGTGATTTGGTGGTGGGAATGTCGCTCGGTTGTGTGTAATAAAACATCATTACTTTGACTGGTATGGGAGGGTGCTAGCTATGAAGAGAAATTGAGTAGATTAGGATTACTTTCATAAACCTGATGAAGGGCTGATGCCCGAAACGTTGATTCACCTGCTCCTCGGAAGCTGCCTGACCGGCTGTGCTTTTCCAGCACCACACTCTTCGACTCTGGATATAGAAAGAGAAACTTGTTAAAAACACAAAAATGATCTACCTCAAAAAGGTCTCATGGTGCAATAGTACTGTCCCTGCCTCTGTGATAGGAGGCCCAGGTTCAAGCCCCACCCCCAAACCAGATGTGTTTAATGATGTTCTCTGAATAGATTGATTAAAAAAGCCCCAACAACTCTGAACCACTGCGTAGCTGCTACAACTGGTTCAGGATTAAGAGCAATTTAATCCTGTGGGGACATCCTGTGGCCGATAGCATGAATTTCACTCTGAGCTGCTGAATTAGAGTTTGAATCCTTTAGACAGAGACTAGCTTCCTTAAAAGGATAAAGTCAAGAGTCTAGGACTCCATGGCTGACCACGCCTACAAGTAATGTTCAAAATTGTCTGTTGAATAACACAATAAAAATAACAAAACCAAATATGACAACGATGGAATATCTAAAATTAAAAAACAAAAAAATTATTGGGTGACACAGTGGTTAGCACTGCTGCCTCACAGCGACAGAGACCCGGGTTCAATTCCCACCTCAGGTGACTGACTGTGTGGAGTTTGCACATTCTCTCCATGTCTGCGTGGGTTTCCTCCGGGTGCTCCGGTTTCCTCTCACAGTCCAAAAATGTGCAGGTTTGGTGAATTGGCCATGCTAAATTGCCCGTAGTGATAGATGAAGGGATAAATTGTAGGCGAATGAGTCTAGGTGGGTTGTGCTTCAGCGGGTCAGTGTGGACTTGTTGGGCCGAAGGGCCTGTTTCCACACTGTAAGTAATCTAATATGCCAGCAAGAGCAATAAACTGGAAAATACCAAGTGTCTTTTGATCTTTCTGTTGTGTAGCCTTCAACAGGGTGGTACCAAGTAGGTGAACAAGACAGGAGAGAAGTTCAACTTGCATTTATATAACACCTTCAATGCAATAAAATGCCTCAAAACATTTCAAAGGAGAATTACCGGAACAAATGGATGCTGAATCATGGAGAGGGAAAGGGAATAGGCAGAGAATGCCGGGATCCCCTGTGGTCGCCCCCCTCAATAATAAGTACACCGCTTTGGATACCATTGGAGGACGGACCCTGCCAGGGGTCGTACACATCGGTTCCAATGACATAGCTAGGAAAAGGGAAGAGGAGCTGAAAAGTGAATACAGGGAGTTAGGTTGGAAGCTAGAGGGCAGGTCAAACAGAGCAGTAATCTCAGGATTGCAACTGGTACCACATGTTAGTGAGGCAAAGAACAGAGAGCGAGTGCAGATGAACATGTGGCGCCAGAGCTGGTGTAGGTGGGAGAGCTTCAATTATGTGGGATGCCTGGGATACCTTCTGGGGAAGGTGGGACCTCTACAAGAAGGATAGGTTGCACCTGAACTGGAGGGTACCAACATCCTGGGCACGAAGTTTGCTAGAGCTCTTCAGGAGTGTTTGGCATGGGGTGTGGGAACCGGAGCTATGGATCTGAGAATGAATAGCTAATGAACAGCCAGATACATCGTTCACAGAGTCTGTGAGGAAGGATAGACGGTTGACAGGGCAAAGGTACGGTCAGTGTGATGTGTGTCTATTTTAATGCAAAAAGTATCAGGAATAAGGGTGACAAACTCAGAGCGTGTATCAGTACTTGGAACTATGGTGTTGTAGCCATTAGATAGACTTGGATATCACAGGGGTTGTTGGATGTTCCAGGGTTTAGATGTTTCAAAAGGAATGGGGGGAGATAAAAGAGGTGGGGGAGTGGTACAGCTGCAGAAAGGGAGGTCATCAAGGAGGATTTGTCTGCTGAGTCATTGTGGGTGCAAGGAAAGGAGTAGACACTTTATTGGGAGTTTTCTATAAGCCCCCCTATAGCAACAGAGACATGGAGGAGCAGATTGGGAGGCAGATTTTGGAAAGGTGTGGAAGTAACAGAGTTGTTGACATGGTTGACATTAACTTTCTTAATATTGATTGGACTTTACTTAGTTCAAACCAATTGGTTGGAGCAGTTTTTGTCCAGGAAGGATAGGTTGCACCTGAACTGGAGGGTACCAACATCCTGGGCACAAGGTTTGCTAGAGCTCTTCAGGAGTGTTTGGCATGGGGGGTGGGAACCGGAGCTATGGATCTGAGAATGAATAGCTAACTACAAGGGAGGCCATATGGGATTTGGTGCTTGGCAATGAACACCGTCAGGTGTCAGATTTCTCGGTGGTAGTGATCACAACTCCCTAACCTTTACTATATTCATGGACAAGGATAAGAGCAGACAGTATGGGAAAGTATTTAATTGGGGGAGGGGGAAATTACAGTGCTATTAAGCAGGAACTCTGGAGCATAAACCGGGAACAGTATTCTCAGGGAAGCGCATGACAGAAATATGGGGGTTGTTTAGGGAGCACTTGCTGTGAGTGCTGGGTAAGGTTTGTCCCACTGAGTCCAGGAAGGGATGGTCAGGTGAAGGAATCTTGGATGACAAGAGATGTGGAACATCTAGTCGAGAGGAAGAAGGAAGTTTACTTAAGGTTGAGGAGGCAAGGATCAGGCAGGGCTCCAGAGGGTTACAAGGTAGCCAGGAAGGAACTGAAGAATGGACTTAGGAGAGTGAGAAGAGGGCATGAAAAAGCTTTAGTGAGTAGGATTAAGGAATATCCCAAGGCATTCTACACATATGTGATGAACAAAAGGATGACCAGAGTGAGGGTAGGGCCGATCAGGCATAGTGGAGGAACTTGTGCCTGCAGTTGGAGGAGGTAGGAGAGGTCTTTAATGAATACTTTGCTTCGATATTCACTAGTGAGGGGGACCTTGTCATTTGTGAGGACAGTGTGAAATAGGCTGATATACTCAAACATGTTGATTTTAAGAAGGAAGATGTGCTGAAAATTTTGAAAAACATAAGGATAGATAAGTCCCCTGGGCCAAATGGGATATACCCAAGGTTATGACAGGAAGCAAGGGAAAAAATTGCTGTGTCTTTGGCTCCTCGCTGTCCACTGGAGTAATGTTAGATGATTAGAGGGTGGCAAATGTTATTCCCTTGTTCAAGAAAGGAAATAGGGATAATGTGGGAATTCTAGACCAGTCAGTTTAAGTCAGTTGTGGGCAAATTATTGGAGAGGATTCTGAGAGACAGAAATTATGATGACTTGGAAAACAATAGTTTGATTAGAAATAGTCAGCATGGCTTTATGAGGTGCAGGCCATGCTTCACAAGCCTTATTGAATTCAACGCATTGATGAAAGTAGAGCAGTGGATATAGTGTACATGGATTTTAGCAATGCATTTTTTTAAGGTTCCCCATGGTAGACTCATTCAGAAAGTAATGAGGCATGGGATACAGGGAAACCTGTCTGCTTACAGAATTGGCTGGCCCATAGAAGACAGAAGGTGGTAGTAGACAGAAAGTATTCAGCTTGGAGATTGGTGACCAGTGTGATCGGCAGGGATCTGTTCTGGGACCTCATCTCTTTGTGATTTTTATAAATAACCTAGATGAGAAAGTGGAAGTGTGGGTTAGTAAGTTTGCCGATGACATGAAGATTGGTGGAGTTGCTACATACTGTATTCCCCAATCCTGATTAGTTTCTTGAAAAGTAATGGACATCTTAAGGATGATTTCTGATTAATACTTAACATGCTAATTAGTTTATAAGATTGTCCCTTTTTATAATAACTTGTCTTTCTTAGTATTGAGAGTGTGGTGCTGGAAATGCACAGCAGGAAAAGGAGCAGGAGAATCCACATTTTGGGCATAAGCCCTTCATCAGGAATGAGCCTCATTCCTGATGAAGGGCTTATGCCTGAAACGTCGATTCTCCTGCACCTCGGATGTTGCCTGACCTGCTGTGCTTTTCCAGCACCACACTCTCAACTCTGATGTCCAGCATTTGCAGTCCTCACTTTCTCACTTTCTTTCTTGGCATGCCAATACTACAGATCTTTCCCAAGACAAGGTAACACCAAAGGACAATTATCACATCTTGTCAGTGTATAGTTTAATCTCCCAGTGATGAACCATCATGCCAAATTTCCCAGTATGTAAGGTCTGAATGCTCTCTAGGACCATCAGTTTATTTTTACAAGATCATTGTGTGTTGTTACCTAATAATAAATTTAAGCTCAATAGTAATAAACTAATATTCATAGGCCTGTAACATATGTTAAGTTTCAAAACTAGATCATTTTAAAACCTAGTTTGAATAAAAACCCTTTTATGTTAAAAATGTTTTCACATTTCAATATTAAGCCACAAAAGGATCCATGAAACCATTGCCTTTCTGTTTCCTTTGCCATGTGGTTATGCAAATTCAACATAACCTCTGCTTTTGTGCTCTATGCGCATATTAATAAATTAGGATACTGTTTGTATTATTAACTACTCTCAACCTCTCCCTGTCACCTTCATTGACTGAGGGGCATTTACCTCTTTGTTCTGCTTCTGCACATTTTTTAGAATTGAAGTCTTTAGTTTATGTTGAAGTTCCATGTTTCTCTTACCAAAACGGAACATTTATCTGAAGAAGAGAGCTACATGCTTGTTATCGCCTGCACTTTTTAAAAAAAAGTCGAAGTTCCTTTAGTCTCACTGTCAGTGAGTTCTGATATTTTATTATGTTCCAATTGATAATGCGTGATTTCCATGTCAGTTATTATCTTGAAAAATGATGTTTTCATTCATTCGTGTGATGAGGGCATCACTAACTGGGCGAACAGTCCAGTCTAATTATTGCCTATCTCTCATGGGCCTTGAAAGCATTATTCATAAAATTACCAACCACCCGGGGATGGTGATGGCAATGTCTTGTCTCTTAATTCAGTTGCAGCACACACGTGATAAGGAGCAGCGTTTGAACCAGGATTTGCAGCGATTGCGACAACATTTAATTGAGATGGAAGAGTCATACACCAAAGAGGCCTTGGCGGCAGCTGCCCCAAGCTATAGTGCGTGCATCAGCACGTAACCCTCGACCTTGAAATGTGCCAGTCTGCAACACTTGGTCAGGGTCAACTCCTTGCTTTGGAAAACCAACGGGTTTCAGGCAGACCAAAGAGCGTACTTCACTGAGTTGATGATCCTCCAGGCACAGTTGATGTTTGTCTTGGTGTGCGTCCCGGGGAACAGACCATAGAGCACGGAGTCCTGCAACATAGAGCTACTCGAGACAAACCTCAACAAAAACCACTGCATCTCTCTCCAGTCTTCCCTTGCAAAGGCACATTTCAGAAGGAGATGTGTGACAGTTTCTACCCACCCCAGCAGCAGCTTCAAGGGCACTGTGCAGTGGCACAGACCGACCAGGCGTACATGAAGGATCTCATAGTTAGTGCCCTTCTTACCACCAGCCCAAGCGATAGTTTGGTGCCTGTTGTAAAGTTCTGGTGATGAAACATTCTGCCAAATGACTTTGACAGTCTGCTCAAGGAACAGGATCCACCTTCACCTTTTCCCACAGGGTCTGGAGGACGCTATGTGCTGACCACTTCCTGATGGACTAGTGGTCAAAGGTGCTTTGTACTGTCCGTGTAGCACCCTCGATTCTGGAGGAACGCTGTCTCGTTTTTACTGTAATAGTTGTATATGGTAGAAATGACAAATAAAGCTATTCTCTCTCTCACTCACTCTCTCTCTCTCTCTCTCTCTCAATACGGAATGATCCAACTACTTGAAACGTTTTGCAGGGCTGAGGCCAGTCCCATTCGTTGCAACACTGGGGACAGGTAGAACCTTAGAACATAGTGACACTTGGTGGCTATCAGGATAACATCAGTGTTGGATACGTTCTTCCCGCAGCTTTATCCAGAGCTTTGTACGTGGTGTCCCTGCGGAATGGACCTGACCTGCACCATATACAATAATATAGAGAGTACCTCATAGCTGCTTTTACCTGCAATGGAGAGGGAAGAGTGCTCCCAAAAGCCCAGTTTCTGCCTCAGAGTCTTCTTAGTACAAAGGTAGGTCTTGCACGGAGTCTTCGCTGAGAGAATAGCTGCCAGGAGTCCCTTTTTAAACCTCCTTTCTGAGTCCTTCCAGAATGTTCTGTGACTTCAGCCAATGGAGTCACAGGGCAGAGGTCACAGTACCCAATGAGGTTATCCCAGGTCATCCTAGATTTGCCCATCCCCTTTACAAGGTAAGGCGACTGACTGTGTGGAGTTTGCACATTCTCCCCGTGTCTGCGTGGGTTTCCTCCGGGTGCTCCAGTTTCCTCCCACTGTCCAAAAGATGTGCAGGTCAGGTGAATTGGCCGTGCTAAATTGCCCGTAGTGTTAGGTAAGGGGTAAATGTCGGGCTATGGGTGGGTTACGCTTCGGCGGGTCGGTGTGGACTTGTTGGGCCGAAGGACCTGTTTCCACACTGTAAGTAATCTAATCTAATCAAGGTAAGGTTACTCTACAGTGCCACGGGATCTGGCTGCAACTGTGGGATAAACAAACATATTGTCTCTCCGTATATCCTGGCTGAGTACTGCTTAATGAGTTTTACATCATAATGACTATCCCATTGTTCAATATACAAAACAGGTCTGGGCCGACTCTTGGTTCTCTTGGTGTCTTTGCATTCCATCAGGCCTTGCACAGAAACGTTTTAGCCAAAGTTCTGTCGGGCCTAGTTGCTGAGGCTGCTGGCCACTTGTCCTTTGGCCCATACAGTTGTTGGAAAAGATTAACACAACATTATTGTTCAATGTATGAGATGTACCAGAGTCCGTCAATGGATAGAGACAGTGACAAAACAGCCCCTTTATAAGACATTCTGGAAAATGAGCCACTCACAATTACATGTTTCAAGTTACTCTGTTCAGTGGCACAGACACACTTATAAGACATTTGTCAAGATCAGTAACCCTCCCACATAACCCGTGCTCTATAGTATTTTAATCTCTTGACACATTGTTCTTTATAATCTTTGTGTGTTCAAAGCTTAATTGGCAAAAGGGGTTTGTCAGAAGCAGCTTGAAGAATGCTATGTACAGAGGTCCTGATCCCTTGTTGCAGTAGCAGTGAGCTGTGTTTACTCAGATGGAATGTGTTCACGCTGTTGAAGATTAGGTTAGATTCCCTACAGTATGGAAACAGGCCCTTCGGCCCAACAAGTCCACACAGATCCTCCGAAGAGTAACTCACCCAGATCCATTTCCTTCCAACTAATGTACCTAACACTATGGGCAATTTAGCGTGGCCAATTCACCTGACCTGCACATCTTTGGACAGTGGGAGGAAACCGGAGCGCCCGGAGGAAACCAACGCAGACACAGGGAGAATGTGCAAACTCCACACAGACAGTCGCCCGAGGCTGGAATCGAACCTGGGACCCTGGTGCTGTGACGCAGCAGTGCTAACCACTTATTCGGGCATTTTTGCACAAGTCAAGTGAAGAAATGTGGGCTCGTCCAGGATTTAAACCCAGGATCACTCACAGGTCTACGGAGTAGAAGACCCAAAGCGAGAATCATACCTCTACACCAAAGAGCCACATGCTTTAAAGAATGAAGATGGGGACAGGATCAGGGCAATGTGTGCCTGTAGTGCTGCTTCTAGCAGTGATCACAATGCCCCAGGGGAAGGAAGTGCCATGAACCATAAATCCAGTGATCAATGTATCAGCCACTGGCTTTTAAACACAGCCACCTCATACTCATTTCCTTTCGGGTTCCTCGTCGTATCTGTGACAATGTGAATCTTCAATCACCATTTCAACAGATAATTCAAACATTCAGGACTACATTCAGACCAGCACAATTTGGACCTGACCAGGACAACCCGTAGCTACTAGAAATCCAAAACCTCCAGAAACCGTTCTCCTTCAGGATCCTCCACTCTACACCCTCAGCAATGTGCTGCCACCTCCTCTCCCGGCTCTTTACGAAGAGAATTCAAACATGCACATTGATACTGTAAAAAATCAGTCGGAAGTCCTGGAAGTCCTCAGGAGATTCAAAAGCCTCTCTGGCGAGAAGAACAAAATAAATGTTTTAGATTAAAAGCCTTCCTTCAGATGAAACATTAACTCTGTCTCATTCTGTCTGTCTTTACAAATGCTGGCCTTCACTTTGAATTGTTGAATCCCTCCATTGCAGATAGAGGTTATTCTGCACTGACCCTCCAAAGGGCATTCTCCCCTATTCCCGTAACCCTACATTTATCCATAGCTAATCCACCTAACCTACACATCCCTGAACACGATGGGCAATTTAGCCAGCCAATCTATCTAACCTGCCCATCTTTGGATTGTAGCAGGAAACCAGAGCACCCGGAGGAAACCCGTGCAGATGTGGGGAGAATGTACAAACCCCACGTAAACTGTCACCCAAGGTTGGAATCGCACCCAGGTCCCTAGCGCTGTGAGGCAGCAGTGCTAACCACTGAGCCACCTGTGCCACCCCTTTTTTCACAGATACCTCAATGTGTGAGTTGGAGGTAGATGTCGGAGAACTGGAATCAAGGCTGGGGTTGTTTTCCCTGGAGTACTGGAGGCTGAGAGGTGACCTTACAGAGTTTTATAAAATCATGAGGGGCATGGATAGGGTAGTGGGAGTCCGGAACTAGAGGGCATACGTTTAGGGTGAGAGGGAAATGATTTAAAAGGGAGGTAAGGGGCAACGTTTTCATGCCATGATCTGCTACAGGAGGTGGTGGAGGCTGGTACAATTACAACATTTAAAAGGCATCTGGCTGGGTATTTGAATAGGAAAGGTTTAGGGGGATATGGGCCAAACGCTGGCAAATGAGACCAGATTAATTTAGGATATCTGGTTGGCATGGACGTGTTGGACCAAAAGTTCTGTTTCCATGCTGTATAAATCTATGACTCTATGACTTTATGATCCCTAACTCGTAAAAGCTGCTTTCTGCTGCACTGGTTTCTCCCGGGATGTTGTGCAGGAAGCTAGAGTAAAAGACACTCTACCAAGCGGAGGAAGCAGCCTGCCATTGAGAACCGAAAGATACGATTGCAAATAGCAGAGGAAATCAGATATAGGGGAAAACCACAGACTGCTGGATTCAGTGTAGAAAGCACTATTATATGCTCAGGAGTTGAGATGTTTAGATATACTTCACCTACATTCTACAAGCACGCTGGCCCTACCCTTCTCTTTCTGCAGACCTTCTCAAATGTCCATCTATTCCTCACACCCTGACACTTTTTGGAGATTTCATCCATTTCCCTCATCCCCCTCTTCACAACCATTTAAAGAATTGGACGGTTTCACTGTGTTCCTCCCTCAGTTCTAGGCTCCTGCTCAAAGCACAGCCCAGCCACCCCAATCTGGATGAGATGCTCTTCAGAGCGTCAGTACACTCGATGGGCTCAATGACCTCTTTCTGCACTGTCGGGATTTTCTGACTGGTCACTGTGAGTATTAAATCAGTTTTAGCACTTCCAGGCAAATTATGGCCTTTAACAATTAGAAACAAAATAGAAACTCAGCTAGCGACCTGTGTTTCAATCCCACCACGCCTGATGGATTCCGTGTTTTAAAAAAAAACTACCATGAATCAATTGTCATTAAACCCTTAACAAACAATCTAGGTCTTTTTTGACATATAATTTCAGTTGCATCACACTGTAAACTTTTTGCTATAAATTCTGTGTCTTACAATCTTATACTGAACAACCACCTGATGAAGGAGCAGCGCTCCAAAGCTAGCGTGCGTCCAAACAAACCTGTTGGACTATAACCTGGTATTGTGTGATTTTGTGCGTTTGTACACCCCAGTCCAACACCGGCACCTCCAAATCATGAGGTAAATTTGATAAGATACAACAAAGATTTTCAACAAAAACCCTTCCAACAGTGAGGAAAACTCTTGAAGACCTGTTGTAGATTTCTATATAAAAGAGGGGAGCAAACTGTCAGTGCTGGCTTTCCTCAGAAATTTATAATTCTTACTCAGCAATTTAAAGAGTAAAGGAAAAAAAAAGTGCTTCTCTGTATTCAAAAACTCCTTTTTATTTAATTTTCTTAACAGTTTTATTGTGAGAACAATGACAGCCAAATTATGGATAGCAAGCTCCCAAAAACAACATTGAGATAATGGGGCGGCACAGTGGCTCAGTGGTTAGCATTGACGGTGTGAGGTGCCCTGTGTGAGGCTGTCTGTGCCCCAATGTTCAGACTGATTTCATTTCTAAAAAAGGGATTTACAGAATCTTACATGGATTCATGCAGTTTTTGAGCAAAACAAAATGTAATTCTGCAGGTACAGATTCACCCCACAAACTTAGATGTGTGTGTGTCTTTGTGTGCGCGGGGGTATGAGTGTCTGTGACAGAGTGTGTGTATGTATATGTGTGTGAGTGTGAGTGTAAAGGGCTATAAGTCTGTGAGAGAGTGAGTGCATCGGTGTGAGTGTGGGAGTGTACGTGTGAGCGTATTTACCTCATTAGCTACTGACCCTGCACCATCCCACAGTTATAGTCTCAGCTTACAATGCTGTATTCCGAGAACAACTCACCACTCATGGGATCTCAACCCAAAGACCACTGCCCGTGCCATTCTTAAAAGGCTGCCTGTGCATCCCAATGACCAATGGCATCACAGAACTGCATCATAATAACGCAGCGAGGATGTCAGAGATGGGGAGGATGACACCGTGATCCTCCGACAGAGGGTCTGGAGGTCCTGGGGAACAGGGTGGTTCAGTGGCGGGGCATGCTCTTCCTGCAAGATCACCAGAAGGGGGTCACAACACCATACTCTGGTGACCTGCTGTGGTGTCACATCCCAGGGTCCATGGCTTCTCCCAGTCTGGGGGAAGGAACTGTGCTGCCCCAGTGCCAGCTCTTGCAGAGTGAGTTCCCCATTCTTCCCTCACGCTATCTCACCCACCTTCCACCAAGGCTCATGCTCCACCACTCACACTCACGTGTGCAGCATTTTCCCTTACCCACTCTCCTTTCACTTCAACCCAACCTCACGAACCCTCTGTGTTGCCTACTCACCAGCTCGGGACACCCTGCCACCTGCACCCACAGTAATAGCTATGCCACTCATTGTCATCTCCAACATGACGTACCTCTCTCTCTCTCCAGGAGCAAAACAGCCCCCCCCCCCCCCACCCCGTAGGGCAGAAAGAGTTAGGATGGGAGGTGTGCGCTGCCTGATAGTCAGCTCCTCAACGCCTCTGTGGAGAACATCTTGACTCCAACCGCCCCAAACAGCTGACTGACCATTTCCAAGCCCCTGGTTGGTATGGGAGGCTGTGCCAGGAAGCCCCTGAATGAAGGCTAACTCATTTGATGTGACTGTGGCCTATTTACAACAATGACATGCTTCCTTCCTTCGAGTCTGCATCAATTGCAAGCAAGGTACTACAAGGCAGGATGCTGTGAGCATCCAGGTAGACTCGGAGTGACTGTATGCTGGAAACACAGCCTGGTCAAACCCATGAGCATGGTGTGCATCCCTGAGCATGCAGTGTCCTGGCTGCAGCATTAGAATGAGAGTTAGCAGGGCAATTGAAAGGTGCTGCAGTGAAGAGTGGACGCCTCCCTGTAAATGAACTGGAGATAGGACATAGAACATCGAACAATACAGGCCCTTTGGCCCACGATGTTGTGCCAAGCATTTATCTTAGTCTAAGATCAACAATCTAAGATTTGCCATGTCCAGTTTCTAACATGGAGGTTTCTAGCGAGTGATGAGCTGTATTTGCCAGGTTTGTTTGCCGGGTCAAGTTTTCCGACGTTGAAATGGTTTAGTGGGTTTGGTAAGATATGAAGTTGATTGTTTATGAGGTAAATTGGGCCATCAACAATGCATTTAACAAGCTTCAATTGCCATCGATTGGCATCTCTCCCCCACTTAGTGAGAATCTTGCCATGTGACTAGTGAGAAATGTAAATGATAGAGTGAGGTGATCTTGACATCAAGATGGGCCTTGCCATCTGATTCTACTACAAATCTCAATATGGGCCAAGCCGCTCAAACCTATATAAGATTCTGCCCATTGATTTTGAAATAAAACAGACATGATATTTCTCTATCGCTCAATTGATAAGCCCCTTGCTCTTTCAAAATGTTCATAAGATATAGGGACAGAAGTGGGCCATTCAGCCTATCGATCCGCCATTCAATCATGGCTGATATGCTCCTCACCCACATTTTCCTGCCTTCTCTCTATTTCCCTTCAACCCATTACCAAATAAAAATCTGTCAAACTCCTCCTTAAATTTACTCACTGTCCCAGCATCCACCGCACTTCGGGTAGAAAATTCCACAGATTCACAACCCTTTGGGAGAAGTAATTTCTCCTCAGCTCTGTTTTAAATTTGCTACTTGTTATTCTAAGACTATGACCTCTCATCCCAGACTGCCCCACAAGAGGAAGTGTCCGCTCCACATCTATTTTATCCACACCTTTTATCACCTTGACTACCTCAATTTTACTCTCCTCATTCTTCGGAATTCTAGAGAGTACAGGCCTAAACTGTTCAATCTATCTTCATACAACAAACCTCTCATCTCTTGGATCACTCTGAACTGTCTCCAATGCTACTACAGCTTTCCCCAATTAAGGGAACCAAAACTGTATACAATTCTCCAGGTGCAGCCTCATCAATACCATGTATGGTTGGAAGAATATATCCTTACCTTTATATTCTATCCCTTTAGCTATAAAAGCCAACATTCCATTTGCTTTCTTTATTGTTTCCTGTACCTGCATGCTAATTTTTTGTGACTATTGAATGAATACTCTGGATCCCTCTGCACTGGAGCACCCCAAAGTGTCTCCCCATTTAGATAATAGGCCGCCTTCCCACTTTTTTTGACTCAAGTGCATGACCTTGCACTTATCAATATTTAACTCCATCTGCCACATTTTGACCACTCTCCTAACATATTTATATCCACTTGTAAGGTTCTTATTTCCTCATTGCAATTTACTGTCCTGCCTATTTTTTCTGTCATCCACAAATTTGGCTGGAGCCTTCTATCCCTGTATCCAAGTGATTAATATAGATTGTAAATAGCTGAAGACCAAGGACCGAACCCCATGGCACCCCACTAGTTACATCTTGCCTTCCAGAAATAAACCCATTTATTCAGATTCTCTGTCTTCTGTCCATCAGCCTGTCATCTCTCCAGGCTAATAGATTACACCTAATCTCATATGATCCAACTTTGTGAATTAATCTTTTGTGCAGTACCTTATCAAACGCCTTCTGGAAGTCCAGATAAATTACATCTACAGCATCCCCATTATCCACTTTGCTTGTTACATCTTCGAAGAACTCTAACAAATCAGTCAAACATGATATGCCCTTCATAAAACCATGCTGTCTCTGATGGATAGCGTTTTGTCTTTCCAAATGTCCTGATATTGCTGCCTTGATAATTGATTCTACCACTTGCGCAACAACAGATGTTAAACTAACTGGTCTGTAATTTCCCACATTTTGCCTCCCTCCTTTTTTGAATAAAGGCTTTCTATTAACCATTTTCTAATCCACTGGAAACTTTCCCGTGTTAAGGGAATTCTGGAATATTGTAACCAATGGATCTATTATCTCCACTGCCACTTCCTTTAATACCCTAGAATGTAGGCCATCAGGCCCAGGGGACTTGTCTATCCTCAATCCTAATAGTTTGCTGGGTACCTTTTCCCTATTGATGTTAACTGTTTTAAATTCTACTTTATCTATTTACTCTGACTTGTTCATTCCAACAGGAAAAGTACTATTGTCCTCCACCGTGAAAACTGAGGCAAAGTATTGATTCAGTATCTCTGCCACCTCAGCATTCCCCAGTGTTAACTCTCCACTTTCATCTTCCAAGGGTCCAATATTCACATTAGTGATGCTCTTCTCTTTCACATACCTATAGAAGCTTTTGCTATCCTTTTTGATATTTTATGCTAGTTTTCTTTCATAATTTACCTTAGCTCTTCTTATTAATTTTTTAGTATCACTTTGTTTATGTTTGAAAGTTTCCAAATCTTCCATCCTACCACTGGCCTTTGCAAAACGGTACACCGTAGTTATTGACTTCATATCGTCCTTGACCTCCTTGTTTAGCCATGGATTTTTTTTTGCCTCCATTACCATCTTTCTTCCTCACTGGGATATATATTAGTCATGAAGTATTGAGTAACTCCTGAAACATCTGCCTCTGCTCATCCACTGTCCTACTTTTTAGCCTTCCTGTCCAATCTACTCAGGACAAATCTGTCCTTTTGCCTATATGATTTGCTTTGTTTAATTCTAGAACACTATTGTGGGACTTCACTTTCTCACCCCCAAACAGAATTTTGAATTCTATCATACTATGCTCACTACTCACTAGAGGATCCTTAACTATGATGTCATCAATTAATCTCTCCTCATGATACAATACCAAATCCAGAGTAGCCTGCTCCCTAGTTAGTTCCACAACATACTGCTCCAAGAAACAATATCTAATACATTCAATGAACTCTGCCTCCAGGCTACCCTTGCCAATTTGATTCTTCTAATCTACTCACATGTCAAAATCACCCATGATTATTGCCTTACCTTTCTTGCGAGCCTCTAATATTTCCTGCCTTATACTGTGCCCCACTGCAGAAACTCTGTTTGCAGACCTAAAGATTACTCCAACCAAATGCTTCTTTCCTTTGCAATTTCTTATTTCTACCCGGACAGATTCCACAACTTGATATCCTGTGCTAATGTCATTTCTCATTGCAGTACTGATCCCTTCCTTCACCAGCAGGGCCATGCCTTGTCTATCTTTCTAAAATGCTGAGTACCCATGGATATTCAATTCCCAGATCTGGTATCTTTGTAACCATGTCTCAGTGATCGCTACCAAATTGTACCCTTTGTTTCTGTTTGCGCCATTAACTCATTAAGTTTTGTTCGAATGCTTCATGCATTTAAATACAAAACTTTTAAATATGTTCCACTGTTAAATTTCCTAGAGGCTAGAAGTAGGTTTCTGGGCCTATCGGGAGGCGTTGGGTCAGTAGAGGTGGCTGGGAGTGTAGAGGAGTCCCGGTAGACAGTACTCCAGTACTCCAGCCGACCGGTAGGTACCGAATAGTAGTAGTGGCCGGGAGGGTAGAGAGGTCCCGCCAGTAGGGAGCACACCTTGCTAGGAAGCTGCTACGGGCGTACAGACGGTGCTGGGACAGTATTATTGGCCGGGGGTAGAGAAGTCCCCACTGGTTTGGAACACTTTACTGTTGGTGGTATCCAGGGATACACAATCTGCTAAATGGCAGATCAAAGTTGTAAGGGGGATACTGCAGGTTCCCTTATTGAGAAATACAAGGCAGACAGACAAGGGCGGGGATTGACGGAGCAAATGAAGAAAAGTGGTTGGGATCCATCCCAAACATTAACACAACAGAGAGAGTAGATAGATAAACAAAAATGGAATAAAACTAACAAAGAGAGGAGTAATGTTAGTAAACCAATTAGCAGGCCGAATTGAACAAGTGAGTAACCTCCACAAATAGGTGGAGAAAGAACCAGGAACAAGTTGAAGAGCTGGAGGACAGAATACAAGAGCTGGAGCAGGGAACAATGTAAAATACCGCAGCCACTGCAACAGAATAGGACACACAGAAGCAGTGTGCTGGGAAAAGCATTGGAGGCACCCCCAAACACCACCCAGAACCCTGCGGAACCATGGGAATCCTGAGGTCAGCAAAGCTGACAACCAGCTGCCCCCATTCGTGAGGGTAAGGGAGAGGGGAGAATTTATGTGCCCGCAGTAATAGGAGGGAGGAAATGTGAAATCCTAGTAGACAGAGGAGCGGCTGTATCCATCCCAAACCTAAACTTACCCCACACAAAAAAAATGATTCACTTAACTGGGGTAGTAGGGGATAAAACACCAGCTTACCAAAGTGAAACTACCCTCGTAGAAATAAATAACATATATATCCCCATGAGATTCTTTGTATGCCAAAATAACGAGGGCGCCATAATGGGCAATGATCTCATGAGAGAATATAATGTTCTAATCAATTGTGCAAAAGGGAAATTGATTTGGCCCAGACAGGACGGTTGAAAGACTGAGATCGGGAAACGTACAAGTCACCTTGAAACTATTAAAATGGCTACAGTCGCCAGTAGGGAGTGGAATCTTGAAAAGGGTGAGATTCGGAGCCATCTGCACCTCCGTCCCCAGAGCCTGGGCAGAAACAAAGTTAGATACAGGTCTAGTTAACATAGACCCAATAAGGGTTCCCGGACCAGAGCATAGGCCCACTAGCAATACCCAGTAAAACCTGAAGCAGAACAAGCAGTTGTGGGGGACAGTGAAAGGACTAGTGAGACAAGGAATCCTGAAAGCAACCACAAGTACAACTAATTCCTCGACATGGCCTGTAATAAAGCCTGATGGGAGCTACAGGCCCACCATTGATTATACAGAACGAAATAAGGTCACCCCCAAATTGCACCCCATTGTAGCAGACCCCTCCACCACTTTAAATGGCTTGGCTCCCAAACACAAGATTTTTTACTGTTTTAGACATAGCCAACGGATTCTGGTCTATCTCATTACAACCTGAGTCCCAAAATAAATTCGCTTTTACAGTAAGGGACAGGCAGTACACGAGGACTTGCCTGCCGCAAGGGTTCCACAACAGCCCCACCATTTTTCACAGGGTAGTGAGGGACATCTGAAGAGAGTAGATTTACCAGAGTGTAACACTGCCCTCCAATATGTAGGTGATATCCTAATTGATTCAGTCCGAATCGGCACACCAGGAAGCTTTAGGGCTAGTATTGCAGGAATTGTCAATCGCAGGGTTGAAAGTTAGCCCCACAAAGGCACAAATTGGCAAAATTCGAGTCTCATTCCTGGGACACCTTATATCCCAGGGACTCAAAGAAATGCCCAATGACTGTAAGAAGGCAATCCAACAGATGCCACGACCTGCCACTGTCTGGGTGGAGGGCGGGCGGGGGGGGGCTGTCAGAAAGGTCACGGGGCTATTCAACTACAGTCGGAGCTTTAAAACCGAGTTCGCAAAATTAGCTGAACCAATCCAGAGATTAGTTAAAGGAGGCAAGCCCGCCTTGGAAACCTATAACCTGGGGGCCAGAACAGGAGGAGGCATACAGTCAGCTTAAAGCTCGGCTCATATCAGCCCCCGGGCTCGGGCTGCCAGATCCCAGCCAGGATTTTCACATCCACTGTAATAATGAGGGAGAGTTTTACTCTGCAGTGGTCACCCAAGACCACGGTAGCAAAAGAAGGCCGGTAGGGTACTGCTCAACTACAGAAAGGTCAGTAGTCACCGGGTTGCCCAGGTGCATAGCAGCCTTAGACTGTGCTGCTTGGGCCGTTAGGGTTATTGAGCCCATAGTAATGACAGGGAATGTCATCCTACACACTAAACGCACCCTAGTAGAGGCTAAACTGAGGGCCATCTCCAATATGAGAAGGGAAAAGTGGGGGGCAGTTCTTTCAAACCCCAAGTCGGTCGGTGGTAATAGTTAGGGATACGGGAGAAAACCCAGCTGAGGGAATTCCAGACACAGGGGAACCGCACAGCTGTGGGAGTATAGATGGGGATGACAGTAAGGGGAGAGTAAAAAATACCTCCAACTCAGCCGAGGAGACCCTCTTCATGGACGGGTCATGAAAATACGTAGCAGGTCACCCGAAAAGCATGGGCTGTGGCAATTGATAAGTTAGAAACAATTCTGTCTGTAAGGATTGATGAAAGGCAGTCCGCACTAGTAGCAGAACTGGTAGCACTCACCAAAACACTTGGACTAGCAAGTGGAACAATCATGAATATATATACAGTCAATATGCCTTTGGTATTGCCCATGACTCCATGGTAGAAGGGGTAAGAGAGGGTTCACCACCACAGGGGGATACCTGATCAGACACCAATTAACAATTCAGGCACTATTGCGTGCCTGTGAACAGCCAAAAGAGGCTGCAGTCGTAAAAATAAAAGCCCATCAAAAAGAACCAGCAAAAGAGACCTCAAATTGGCTAAAATTCAAAGGAAACCAGGCAGCAGATCGAGCAGCTCAGAAAGCCCTAGAGCAAAACGCCATTAACAAGCATGCAATAGCCACTATTGAATTAGCGAAAGACGCTATCTAAATTCAGCAGCTTCAGGTGGACACCCCGCAGGAAGAGAGAGAGCAATGGAAACCGCAGGAGGCATCCAAAGGGGAGGATGGTGTCTGGAGGTGAGCAGACAAAGTGGTAGCACCAGCGTGTATACAGAACACATTGCTTGAACTCCACCATGGGCTCTCCCATCCAGGTAGAAAGGCCACGATAGCACGCCCAGGGAGAGAGTGGTGATGGAAGGAAATGGAAAGAGATGTAGCCAAGTACTGCTGCAGATGCATGGTTTGTGCACAACATAACCCAGGGAGACCCATAAAAGTTAGGATGGGACACCAGCCTAGACCAAGGGGACCCTGGGAACACCTTCAGATGGATTTTACAGGGCCATTACCACCTTCCCGTGGGAAAGCATATTGCCTGGTCATCATAGACCAATTCACCCGGTGGGCAGAGGCATTCCCGACCAAATGCTGCACTGCGACCACTGTAGCCAGAATATTAACAGAGGAGGTAATCCTGAGGTGGGGGAATACCCCTACAGATCGACTCCGACCAAGGGACACATTTCACAGGTGAGGTCATGAAGACTGTCTACCAATTATTCGGCATTAGACAAAAACTTCATATCCCCTATCACCCCCAGAGCTCAGGGATGGAAGAGAGAATGAATAGAATGCACAAAAATAATTTAGCGAAGGCCATGCAAGCCTCAGGCAGAACATGGGTTGATGTGCTGCCAGCCAGACGAATGAGATTAAGAACCACCATGAATCAGGCAACCAGGCTAACACCATATGAATTAATGACCAAGCGAGCAATGCAATTGCCAGAGACAATAATCACAGGTGGCACCAATGTGGGTCCACTAAACGGCAGAATTTGGCGGTATGTGATAGAATTGATTGCCCAACTGAAAGGGATGCGGAAATCTGTAATTGACAAACAGCAAAAAAGTGACAAGGCAAGGGAACTCGAAACCTTCCCGGAGGTCCCAGCAGCAGGAAACCATGTCCTAGTGTGAGCATTGCCCAACAAACCAGGCTTTGCCCCAAAATGGAATGGACCATATGACGTGGTAAGAAGTGGGGACACCTGTGTCTGCATAGATATTAAGGGAAAAGGCACATGGAAGCACTGGACCCAACGAAAACATTTAAAGACTTGTGTGACCAAACTAATTTCATTGACCATTCCCCAGTTGGAGACAGGAATGGTGGACGAGATGGTCTTACTGAAAACACAACAGAACAAATTACATAGAAGCACGACTGCACCTCCTGACGAACACAAAGGCTTTGACAGATAACTTTATTTTAACTGCAAACTATATATAGCTGTATGTACTTCACTGTGTTTAAGTGTCGTGACTGTCAGGAGCATATCAGGATTTGTAATATGGCCTTACTATCTTAGGCAATAGTACCTCAAAAGCTCTGGATACAATTAGCACAGAGCTGGCTGAACTCAGACTCTACACACAGCAGACACGTTACACGGTGGATTATCAATTAGCACAGCAAGGGGGAGTTTGTACAATTATTGGTGACAATTGTATCACCCATGTTATTGATGCCTCCTTTAACATTACAGAAGCCATCAAGAATATCTGAGACCAGCTAGATAATTTTCGACAGGGAGCCACAATTACAGACAGCCGGCTCAATTGGTTGATAGGTAAATCTTGGGGACCCTATTTGGCACATGGGATAGTTCTCCTCATTGCAGTCATCCTGGTAATCTATGTGGGCCTTGGGTGTTTAAAGTTCTGCTGTAAAGCGCTACTGACGGGAACTGTACCAGCAGCGAGTGTCACCACATAAGACCCTGCAAAGAAATTGGCACTCCATGATACCCCTCGGCAGGGGGAGCTCCTAGAGATGACCTATCTCTACATGTAAATTGGGTGGTCTGCGGGAGATCTCCATAGTTGCCTCCTTGACCATAAAGGGGGGAGTGAAGTGGGGGATGGCACAGGGCAGGGTGACACTAGGCACATGGACACACAAGATGGCTGCTGAGCCATCAGTTGGCCACTTGACACATAAGATGGCTGCCTGACCACAACATGGAGAGAGACAGCAGAGCAAATACAGACACTGCCTGGGGCCACCAGAATGCCAGCACAATGCACTCACAACCTAGTTGATTAGTTTAAGGTGGGCGGGGGGGAGAGAATACACATGAGTAATTTACACAGCCTGCCAAAGTGTCTGGGTCCAGCCAACACCTTTGATAGAAATGCGAACAGTTTGATACGGACTCAATACAGAGTGCTAATAGCCAGGGCTGCAGTAATCGTCCTTCTCAGGAAGAGTGATTAGTGCCCATTACTACAGCAATGGACTTCACGCAGACATTGAAACTGACAACGCCTGCACTGAATTTAACAAACACTGTACTGGAACTGACAAGACTGCACCAAAACTAACAATGATTCTACAATATTTACAATAAACAAACTGTGTTACAGAGACAATAACCTCATCACTGACCTTTTATATCACAAAATATATAAAAGTATCTTGACATGTGCTCTGGGTTGAGAGAAGACTCACAGCTGACCACTGTGCTGTTGGTGTCTTTCTCTCCCAGGAGCTCTGGTATTTCCTTGTACAATAAACTCTGTCATTGAACCCTGACTCTGACTCTGAGACTGGTGAATTTCCCCATAACAACCTGGATTGTTGGTATCTATGTGAGCACACCAACTGGATCTTTCCCCTCCCATTCAAAGTTCCTCTGCAGCTCAGATGAGATATCCTGAACCTGGACACCAGGTAGACAACACAGCTTTCAGAACTCTTGATTCTGGCAGAGGAAAGTGTCTATTCTCTTGGCTATACTATTACTGATTACAACTACATTGTTTATTTCTCCCACATCTTGAGTGGCTCACTGCACCACAGTGCTTTAACTGGTTTGTTCATTCTTCCTACAGGCCCTGCTCTCATCCACACAGGGAGCCATAATCTCAAACCAGTTAGTCAAGCTCAAGGGCTGAGGTTCTTTCAGCACTATCACTTGGATCTCTTTACTAGTTTTGCTTGTAGTCATACCGGAATCTCCCTGGCATCTGGGTTAGAGATAACCAATCTCAGGGGTGTGACTGCTTCCTGAAACTAGGCATCCAGGTCACTCTGCCCCCTTCCTGATTGCATTGCAGTGTTCAAAGCTCAGACTCCAGCTCACCAATTCTGAGACGGAGTTCCTCAAACAAGCAACGCCTGCTACAGATGTGGTCACTATGAGCCACAATGGGGACCACCACCTCCCACATCAGGCAGTTACAACACATGACCTGACCCAGCATCACTATTCTCATTATTTTCAAAAAGTTCTCCTGGTCTTTTAGTTTGCAAATATTTCCCCTATTACTTTCAATCTGATGTGGAGGTGCCAATTTTGGACTTTGTCTACCATCAATCTGATAGTAACCTAAAATAGGTCTTCAGATTAGTAACTATCACCAACTAATGAACGTACAGATTATCTGTGCTGTTACTGCTTTGTGCTGGGCCCCTGCTGCTGGGCTTCAATTTATCCTGTTTTTCTAAAAAAAACTTATAAACTATGATCCAAAAGAAAAGCAAGCAAAACATACCTCTTCCCCACTGTGCCAAATTCCTGCACTGCCGTCAAATTCCCTGAACCATACGCTGACTTGCATTGTGTCTGGCTGTGATCTCTCCTTCCTAACCGTGTGAGGTTTACTGATCCATCCATTACATGGGATTTAAAAGCTGCACCCAAACGGGACCCCCAGATGAAAATCCAGGCTATCGGGCTCAGCAAATATTCTGCGTGAGCTGAGAAATGTGTTGCTGGAAAAGCGCAGCAGGTCATTTTTGAGGTCGGGGTGGAAGGTGTTAGTAAAGTTGATGAACTGTTCAACCTCCTCGTGGGAGCACGAGGTAGCGCCGACCAGCTTCCAGCACAGGTAACAGCTATACAATTTGAACCCACACCTGCAAAGGGGCTTGAGCCTTAGCCCAGCCCCTTATATCCCTCTGCAACCTTACCACAGGCGAGAGAGTGCTGTTCCCCTGACTGGTTACTAGTCCGACAGCACAGACTGTCATCCACTCCCCAGACCGTAGCTGGACATAGCCTCTGATTGTGTGCAGCCCAAATGGACAACTGATTGTAGCCAAGTCCCCTGACTGCCTGTGAACTGACCATGGTGGAGAAAGTGAGGACTGCAGGTGTTGGAGATCAGAGTCAAAAAAGTGTGGTGCTGGAAAAGCACAGCCAGCCAGGTAGAATCTGAGGAGCAGATGAGTCGACACTTCGAGGATAAGCTTTTCATCAGGAATATGAGGCGGGAGTGGTCCCAAGGGAGCTGAGAGATAAATGGAAGGAGTTTGGGGCTGGCAGGAAGGTAGCTGGGAATATGATATTGAGTTAAAGGTAGCAGGTGAAAGTGATAGGTCAGAGTGGAGGGTGGAGCGGGTAGGTGGGAAGGAAGATGGACAGTTAGGTCATACCAAGGAATATATTTGTACTCCATTAATCCATGTGACACGTGGAATATTCCCTGTGACATTTGACACCAGGAACTGTGAAATAAAACATAATATTTTTGAAGTACTTCCTCATGTATCACAAAGTAAACATTATGATAACATCATGTCCCTCAGTGCTTGTATCAATGCTGCAGGTTTCTATGTAAGTGGCTCTGCCAAGAAAATGATTTTAACCATTGTGATTGCAGCAATTAAAATCGACGTATATGCAATGGGGTGAGAATTCAAGGCCTGTGCACTCTGAGGACTCACGTTAAAGGGTGCTTTGTGAGCTTCATTAGAAATGTTCGCAAGCCTCCAAGTGTGAGTCTGATGCTGCATCAGCGACATCATTGGAAAAACACAATTTGGATTCGTGGCCTATCCTCGGAATAGTTTCCAAGTATCGGCTTAGACTGTTATTTTATTCATGAGGCAGTTGCTGGTTAGGCCAGTTTTTATCGCCCATCCCTAATTGCCCAGAAGGTAGTTAAGAGTCAACCACATTGCTGTGGGTCTGGAGTCACATGTGAGTTTCTCAGCAATTAACAATGGTTACACAGTCATCATTAGACTATCCTTTTATTCACACTTTTTGCTGAATTCAAATTTCATCATCGACTGTGGTGACTCGAAACTCGTGTCCCCAGATCAAGCTTCTTTGGATTCGTGCTTTCATTGGGCAGCAGCTGTGTGGCAAAGAAGACATTCAGCCTTCTTAACTGACAACACACTCGAACTCAAAAGCTTAATGAGTCATCGTATTGATAAACACACCTCGGAAATAACTCCACTGAGGCCGATATCCCATCACCAGTCACGAGTTATTGACACGTGCATAGTACTTGTCACTGATCCAGCTCCCTCAGAGGCAGCTCTCAGAGTGAACAGGATGTCTGATACTCCTGATTATATATGTCAGCCAGGGCTCCCTTACTGGTTAGATTCACAGCCCCAATCAGGAAAACCATATTCCATGCGATCCACTTGGCTGACATTGTTCTAATCTCTACATACCTCCTGCTTGAAGTCCTGGAATGCAGATCAGTGCTTTTTCCTGTAGATTCGCCTCGGGTGGGGCGTTGCACTAGGTCTGGTTCCTCTGACTCAGGCTCAGATACTGGGGGGGTGTCCTGGACCATGGCCCATATCTTGCGCCCAGAGCGTTTTGGCCGAATCTCATCTTCTTCAGGCAGTAGTGACATTGAGGCTGCAATATCTGCCTTGTCCATCTTATCCTCAGATAATCCTCAGGTAGATAGGAATAGTGAAGAAGGCATTTGGTATGCTTTCCTTTATTGGTCAGAGTATTGATTACAGGGGTTGGGAGGTCATGTTGCAGCTGTACATGACATTGGTTAGGCCACTGTTGGAATATTGCGTGCAATTCTGGTCTCCTTCCTATCGGAATGATGTTGTGAAACTTGAAAGGGTTCAGAAAAGATTTACAAGGATGTTGCCAGGGTTGGAGGATTTGAGCTTTAGGGAGAGGCTGAACAGGCTAAGGCTGTTTTCCCTGGAGCGTCGGAGGATGAGGGGTGATCTTATAGAGGTTTACAAAATTATGGGGGGCATGGATAGGGTAAATAGACAAAGTCTTTTCCCTGGGGTTGGGGAGTCCAGAACTAGAGGGCATAGGTTTAAGATGAGAGGGGAAAGATATAAAAGAGACCCAAAGGGCAACATTTTCACGCAGAGGGTGGTACGTGTATAGAATGAGCTGCCAGAGGAAGTGATGGAGGCTGGTACAATTGCAACATTTAAGAGGCATTTGGATGGGTATATGATTATGAAGGGTTTGGAGGGATATGGGCCGGGTGCTGGCAGGTGGGACTAGATTGGGTTGGGAAATCTGGCCAGCAAGAACGGGTTGGACCAAAGGGTCTGTTTCCATACTGTACATCTCTATGACTCTGTGACTCTAATTCGTTGACAGTAGGCAGAGAAGGAGAACCCACAGGTTCTGATAGTGTTGTGTCCAGCATTGGAGTTCCAGGTGTTATTTCATGCTCCCCTCACCCATCTCCCCCGCCTGCTGCCATCTCCCACTCCCCCCTCACCAGGACCAGGAAGATCAGATTGAACCTAGTGAAGAAATTTGTCCCCATTAATAACTCTGCTGGAGTTAGCCCTGTAGTTGTGTGAGGGGTGGTCCTCTATAGACCAAAAGGAATCGGGACAGGTTGGTATTGCTTGAAGCTGGAGGCTGTTTCTTTAAGGCTGCCTTCAAAGTCAAAGTAGACAGGCAGGAGACTGGAAGAACACAGGCAGCATCAAAAGGTGCAGATCTCAGGTGTAAGCCTTCTTCAGGACTGGGGGTGGGTGTGGGGTGAGCTGCAGATAAAGGGGAGGTGGGGCAGGGTGGTGAAGTGGGGATAGGTGAAGAAAGGTAGACGGTACGACCTGGTTGGTCAATGGGAGGAATGAATCCGGTTGGTGGCAGGGAGGAGTGGAAGGGAGGGGGAGGGGCTGGGAAGGGAAGTGGGAGATGGGAAGGGAGGCAATTTGAAATGGGAGAACTCAATCTTGAGTTGCCCGGCCTATAGGCTGCCCAAGCAGAAGATGAGATGTTCCTCCAATTTGCGGTCTGATTTGTTGTGGCAATGTCCTCGCCAACCCCTTTATCAGCAGCTCCCCCTACTCACATCCCCAGTCCTGCAGAAGGCTTACACCCAAAACGTCGACATCACAATGTTATGGACCAGGACAGACCTCCTCAAAACATCTCAAGAAAGTAGCCCAGACCCTAACTTTGCCAGTTGTTTTAAGTAGGTGCAAGGTGGATATTCCAGGAATGATGCAGTTGGCAAAAAACAGCTAGTTTCAAACAAAACAGAATTTATTTTCAAGATTAAAGAATTACAAAGAAAACAGAACAGAATACAGATTAACTTATGCTATGCAAAAACCTAACAGATCATCCCAACTTAATGATGCTGTTCCAAATACTTACAACAATACGCACAAACATCCCCTTCACATAAAAGATCAAATCAAACACAGGGTCTTACAGGAAAGATGTACAGGAAAGAGGAGGATCAGCATGGACTTGCTTCTTTGGATCCAGCAGCTTTTACAGCTGCCTGACTGCTTTCAGTGAATAACCAGACCAAACCAAACCAGAGTAAAGCTGAGCTGGGAGAACTGGCCACTACCCTTTCATTGTACAAGTTTTTTTAAACTTAAAAGCCTTTGCCTGAGGCACGATCTATTCCCTATAATAAAATTGGCCCTAAAACCCAATCAAGCCCAGACGTTTCGGAACCTGTGCTTGTACAACCTCCTCCAAGGACCACATAACCTTGTTAAAGTAGCAGCTTCAGCACAATAATGATTGATAAAATTAAGTTATCGGCCTGAGTTTTAGGGAGTAATGTGAGGAAATGAAGACTTTAGAGTTGAATGGGAAAGTTTGGAAGCTCTGCATTCATGGGATCAACAGGAACATGAATCACAGAATCAAACAGTATAGGGAGGCCTTGGGCCCATTGAGTTTGCACCAACAAAATTTGCTCTAAGTCTACACCAGCCTGACTTTCTCTCACATAGCCTTGGGGATGTCATACCATCTCAACTGTTCATCCAAACACTCTGTAAAAGTTGTGAAGTTTCCCACCTCAACTACCCTCCCAAGTATTCCAGATTTCTGCTACTCTCTGGGTGAAAACATTTTTCCTCACATCTACCTGAAACGTCCTGCCTTTCGCCTTAAAGATATGCCTCCTTCAATAAAGAAGAATAGCTACTTTATTACCACACTGTCCTTGTCCCTAATAATCGTATACGCCTCAGTCAGGTTTCCTCCTCAGCTCAAAAAAACCAACCTGAGTTTATCCAGCCTCTCTTCAGCGCCAAACCTCTTCCTCTCAGGTAACATCCTGGGGAATCTCCTCTGCACCTCCTCCAGTACAATCACATCCTTCCTAAGGTGTGGAGACCAGAACTGCACACAGCAATGGCCTAACCAAAGTTGATAAGGCAACTACCTTTTGCTGTCTTCTTATGTACCCTATTAAGTGGTCTTAAGTGGTCAAACACCCCAAGATTTCTCTGTTCCTTTGAGCTTCCTATTGTCCTGCCATACAGTGAGTACTCATTTGTCTTGCTACTTCTTTCAAATAATATTGTAAATCACACAACATCAAGTTATAGTCCAACAGATTTATTTGGACGCACGCTGGCTTTCAGAGTGCCACTCCTTCATCAGGTAGCTCGTGCTTCTAAATAAACCGTTTGGACTATAACCTGGTGTTGTGTGATTTTTTATTTTGTCTACCCTAGTCCAACACCGGCTCCTCCACATCATGTCTTTCAAACAATGTCACCTCATATTAATTAGGTTTAAGTTCCATCGATCACCGATCTGCCCATTTAAATCCTCCTTTAACCTCAGATCTTCTACCTCAGTGACAACCACCCTGCCAATGTTCATGTCATGAAGGTTCAAGAAGATTGACAGGCTGAGGTGGTACCTCATCCTGAGAAGTGCTGTAATGCCTAGTATCCTCACCTTGGGCGGCACGGTGACACAGTGGTTAGCACTGCTGCCTCAAGAGCCAGAGACCCGGGTTCAATTCCCGCCTCAGGCGACTGACTGTGTGGAGTTTGCACATTCTCCCCGTGTCTGTGTGGGTTTCCTCCGAGTGCTCAGGTTTCCTCCGACAGTCCAAAGATGTGCAGGTCAGGTGAATTGGCCATGCTAAATTGCCCACAGTGTTAGGTAAGGGGTAAATGTAGGGGTATGGGTGGGTTGCGCTTCAGCAGGGCGGTTTGGACTTGTTGGGCCGAAGGGCCTGTTTCCACACTGTAAGTAATCTAATCTAATTGTAACTACATGATAGAAATTAAAGATGACTGCCAAAATACCTGAATTGGACAGAGTAACTGCGTCCTTTCTGACTGTGCGAGAGAGCTCCACTTGTGAGCGATGGGAGGCTCTTCAAGGGGCAATGGCAATAATCAGTGCAGATTAAAGACATTGATAATCAGAGAAATATGATTGTGAAATGCATGCAAATGGTGGCTGTAAGCAATCTTGACCATGTCATTGGACTCTACTCTTTGATCATAGCTATCTCTGTGAGGCAAAATTAATTACAGATGACTTTAAATGTATAGGTGGCAATTTACAAAGACAATCCAAGGTCTCACAGACTGCATATGTGTACAGAGCTGCTTTCTTGTCAATAATCCAATAGCATTTACATTCTTCTACTGTATTTCTGTGTTATGGCTTGTACTGCACACAGCAGTATATCCTTCTGATCCCTTTGGCAGAAGTCCATGTAGAGGTCCTCCATAGCCCTCCTTGTCCTACTTGTCCTACTGTATCGTTGTCAATAACAAACCATGATTTGGAGTGATGTAAATGCCGACTGTTCACATTACTAATGCTGCCTTCTGCCTGCAATTCTATACACAGGCTCATTGCAATGGCCGTCAATGGATGCAGCCGCAGCAGGTCTACTGCACAATGAAGGCACAAAGGAAGTGAAGAGGAACAAATGTGCCAGCAGACCCAGGACCAGTACAACCTCCAGCATCTGTTGAACAGAAGGCTTGCAGCTGAAGATCCTTTGAAGATGTGGAGGAAACCAATCATGATCTACTGCTGTTGATGCTCTCAGGCCTGGCCTATCATTCCCCTCACTTGTGCATGCCATTCTGGCAATGGTGTCCAGACTTTGCTGGGCTTGACAGTGTGTTGGAACCACCTAACAGTGCAGCTGGGACTAAAGAGATATTGGGCACCTGGCTGGCAGATGTCTAAAGTCGAAGGGAGGGCCGGAAATCCCCCCGCTCCAACCAGTGGGGCAGCTCCAAGAATCATGAGTGTTTTTTTAGCTTCCAGGACAACCTGGAGAGTGCCATTTGAGTCAGAGAGTCATGGAGTCATGGAGTAATAGAATGCAGACACAGACCCCTCAGTCCAACCAGTCCACGGCGACCATAATTCCAAACTAAGCTAGTGCCACCTGCTGCACTTGGCCCATATACCTCCAAGCATTCCTTATTTATCCAAATGTCTTTTAAAAGTTGCAAATGTACCCACATTCATTACTCCCTCTGGAGGTTCATTCCATGGATGAAACACTCCGTCTGTAAAAAGAATTGCCTTCATGTCTTTTTTAAATCTTCCTCCTCTCATCTTAAAAGAATTGCCTCCTGTCTTGAAATCCCTCACCCGAGGGAAAAGTTACCTGCCATTTATCTTAGTTATGCCCCTCATGATTTTATAAACCACTATAAGGTCACCCCTAGACTTCCCACGCTCTAGTGAAAATGTCCCAGTCTCTCCAGCCTTTTCTTAGAACTCAAACTCTCCATTCCTGGTAACTACTCTTCCGAACCCTCTCCAGATTAATAATATCCTTCCTAAAACAAGAGACCAGAAATGGACACAATACTTCAGAAGAGACCTCACCAACGGCCTATGGAACATCAACACACTGTCTTAACTCCTATATTCAAAAGTCCGAGCAATGAAGGCAAGCATGCTAAGTGCTTTCTTAACCACCCTATTTATGGCCAAGAAAAATAATAGCTCTGAGGATTGGGAGAAATTTAGAATTCAACAAAGAAGGATTAAAGGATTGACTAAGAAAGGGAAAATACAGTACAAAAGTAAGCTTGCAGAGAACATAAAGACTGACACTAAGAGGTTCTAAAGGTACTTGAAGAGAAAGAGATTGGTGAAGACAAATGTAGGCCCCTACAGACAGAAATGGAGGAATGTATAATAGGGGACAAAGAAATGGCTAAGCAACTGAATATATACTTTGGTTCTATCATCACAGAAGAAGACACAAATCGAATGCCAGAAATGTTGGAGAATGCAAGATTTAATGAGAGGGAAGAAGAGGGAGATCAATATGAGTAGAGAAATGGTGCTGGGAAAATTGATGGGATTGAAGGTGGATAAATCCCCAAGGCCTTATAATCTATTTCGCAGAGTACTTAAGGAAGTGCTTCTAGAAATAACGGATGCAATAGTCATCTTCCAGGATTCTATAGACAATGGAGGCATTCCTGCAGATTGGAGGGTGGCTAATATCACTCCAATATTCAAAAAGGGAAGTAGAGAGAAAATAGGGAATTACAGACCAGTAAGCCTAACATCAGTTGTGGGGAAAGTTTTCGAATCCATATCAAAAACTTTATAGCTGAAAATGTTTTGCTGGAAAAGCGCAGCAGGTCAGGCAGCATCCAAGGAGCAGGAGAATCGACGTTTCAGGCATGAGCCCTTCTTCAAGACCTAAAGAAGGGCTCATGCCCGAAACATCGATTCTCCTGCTCCTTGGATGCTGCCTGATCTGCTGCACTTTTCCAGCAACACATTTTCAGCTCTGATCTCCAGCATCTGCAGTCCTCACTTTCTCCTCAAAAACTTTATAGCAGAGCATATAGAAAGTAGTGGCAGAATCATACAGAATCAGTATGGATTTATGAAGGGGAACTTAAGCTTGACAAATCTGTTGGAATTCTATGAAGATGTAAATAGTAGAGTTGACAAGGGGGAGCCAGTCGATGTGGTATATTTGGACTTCCAGAGAGCGTTTGACAAAGTCCTGCATAAGTTTATTCTGCAAAACTAAAGCACATGAGATTGGGCAAAGTGTATTGAGATGGATAGGAAACTGGTTGGCAGAAAGCAAACAAAGAGTGAGAATTAATGGGCCCTTTTCAAATTGGGATACCACAGGGATCGGTGCTAGGACCCCAGCTATTCACAATAGATATTAATGATTTGGATGAGGGAGCAAAATGTGACATCTCAAAGTTTGCAGATAGGTGGGAGGGCGAACTGTGACAAGGATGCAGAGATCCTTCAGCATGATCTGGACAGTTGGGTGAGTGGGCAAACCAATGGCAGATACATCATAATTTGGAGAAATGTGAGGTCATTCGTTTTGGAAGCAAAAACAAAACTGCAGATCACTACCTGAATGGCTGTAAATTGGGACAAGGGAGCTGGGTGTCTTTGTGTACCAGTTGCTGAAGGTAATAATGCAGGTGCAGCAGGCAGTAAACAAGGCAAATGGTATGTTGGTCTTCATTGTGAAAGGTTTCGAGTACAGAAGCAGGAAATGTGTTGTTGCAGTTATACAGAGCCTTGAGGAGGCCACACCTAGAATATTGTATGCAGTTTGGTCTCCTTTTCTGAGGAAGGATGCTCTTGCTCACAAGGGAAGATAAAGAAAAAGATCAGAGCAGGACGAGGCCATTCGGCCCTTTGAGCCTGCGCTGCTATTCATCATGATCATGGATGATCATCCAACTCAATAGGTTAATCCTGCTTTCTCCCCACATCCTTTGATCCCTTTCGTCCCAAATGTGGCATCACTCAAGGGAGTGCAGCGAAGGTCTCCTAGGCTGATTCTGGGGATGGCAGGACTGATGTATGAGGAGAGATTGACTAGGTTAGGACAGCTTTTGCTGGAGTTCAGGTGATTGGGGGGAGGGGGGGGAAATCTCATAGAGACTTATAAAATTCAACAGGACTAGACAGGGTAGATGTAGGGAGGATGTTCCTGATGGTGGGTGTGTTCAGAACCAGGGGTAACAGTCTGAGGATCCGGGCTGGACCATTTAGGATGGATATGAGGAGATATTGTTTTCACACAAACAGTCATGGGCCTGTGGAATTCATTACCACAGGAAATAGTTGATGCCAAAACATTGAATGCATTCAAGAGGATTCTAGATATAGCACTTGGGGTGAATGGGATCAAAGGTTAAGAGAGAAAGCAAGATTAGGCTATTGACTTGGAAGGTCAGCTATGATCGTGATGAATGGCAGAGCAGGTTCGAAGGGCCAAATGGCCTCCTCCTACTCCAAACTTCTTCTATGTCTCTATATGTGATGCAAACCTCAAAGAGTTGTGCACCTGAACCCCTAGGCCTCTGTTCTACAATACTTCCTGAGGCCCTACTTTTAATTATATAAGCCCTCATAGAGTCAGAGAGTTATAGAGATATACAGAATGAATACAGACCCTTCGGTCCAATTTGTCCATGTTGACCAGATACTCCAACCCAGGCTAGTCCCACCTGCCAGCACCTGGCCCATATCCCTCCAAACCCTTCCTATTCATATACCCATCAGATGCCTTTTAAATGTTGCAATTGTACCAGCCTCCACCACTTCCTCTGGCAGCTCATTCCATACACACACCACCTCTGCGTGAAAAAGTTGCCCTTAGTTTGTTTTACCAAATGCAATACCTTGTATTTATCCAAATTTAACTTCATCTGCCACTTTTCAGCTAATGGATCCAATTAATCAAGATCTCTTTGTAAGCTTGGGGAACTTTCTTCACTGTCCGCCATATCACCCATCTTGGTATCATCCACAAACTTGCTAACCATGCCTTCCATATTCTCATCTAAATCATTCATTTTAATGCAACTTATAAATTCATTTTTAAAAAGGATGCAATTCGGCCCATTGAGCTCATGTCTGCTGAATATAATGTGCAGGCAAATGGTTGTTGTTTTTTGTGGTTCAGTCCCAGCATGCAGTAGATTCACAGACTTTGTACACAATTCTGATTCCGACATGTTGAAGAAAGGTAATGATGATTGCTGTGGATAAGTGAGCATTTCCTCAGTATACTTGGGGATTAGGAAGGGGACTCAAACTCCATGCAAAAGATGTGGATTAAACAGTTGGTCATGTTTAAGCTAGGTAAACACCATTTTAGATAGATAGGTCCAAATTGTCACATTCAGGGGAAATGCTCGACATATGAGTGAGGAAGTCCAGGCTTTAAATGGTAAGTGCTAGAAGCCATCATTTGAGGCTAGACATAATGAAACGTGCTGATCACATTTAAAAAAACTAACCGACTGGATATAAAGTGTTTTGGTTCATTGTCAGGATGCAATAAAAATTTTACATGAATACACATTTTGTTTTGCCATGTTTGAGTTGTAGAAATACAAGCAGTTAATACTAAGTCTTAACCACCATTACTTGATGGAATTGCTGATCAAATCATTTTCAGGGAACTTATAGCAATATATTCACACTTTTAAGGTAAATGTAAGATTTATCGTTTTTACCTGTCTACACAGTGATTGATCAAATCCATTATCTTCCTTGGAGGGCAGGATTATTGAAGGAGGGTTTCTGTAAAATTGAGCTGATGGAAAGGATGGAAGGTTAGAACTGAGTCATCGTCAATGTCAGTAGCTGAGGAAGGCATAACTGCAGTACCCCGGGATATTGCGGATGATGCATTAACATACTATTAGAACCTGAAGAAGCAGATCTGACAAGGGAAGGCTGGATTGTTTACTGCTAAGACCGAGATAATATTACAAGTCAATCCTTGAATAACAAATCAGGTCTTGGTTGATCATGCAGTGGAATCTTGCCAGCACTGTGTCAGTAAGAAGCAGATTTTGAATTGGTTGAACTACAAGATTACTCTTGCGCATACTTGGACATTCCTAAGTCATCATATTTGTTAATCTGTCTCAAAACTTAATGTACTTACTAATTCAAATAGAAAAATAGATTTGCACTCAATGTGATTAGTTTTAACTTACAGAAAGTGCAATTAAATTGACCATCGATTATCTATTCTGCTGGGACAGGATCATCAGATCCCAGCTACTGACAACATTGATGAGTGCTATATTTGTCCTAACATCCGAGTCAGACAACTGTTAAACAAAAGGAAGATGGAGTCCCATTGCATAGAGAATAGAATCGTAGACGATAGGTGATGCTGACTGCTGGGCAGCAGGAACAAGCAAAAATTATTGACTGTAATAAATTAAAATAATACTTAAAATGTAATAGCAGTCAACAGAGTTTGACATTTCTGTGAAGCACTGCTGATCTATTAACTGAAAACTGCGTACTATGGGTTTTTTTTCTTCAAAGTAGTCCTGATCAAAGCTTTTGTTATATTTAATTTATTAATTTATGCATTTATGTTAAAGAAATTGTTAACGTAGTCTGGAGGTGCCATTAAATATGTTTGCACAGGTTAGTAGCTGTAGTTTATTAGTAGAAACTGGTTTAAACTGGAGTGTTTTGCATTAATTTGGTTGTCTCTATTTGATAGAGAATACATCTTGTGTAACGGCCTATCACATTAAGATAAATATAATGATCCAATTTTGTTCAAGATAAAGACACACCTGACGAGTCATATCAGAAAGGAACACGCAAAATACCTTTGATGGTTCTTCCTTGCGTAACCTCTCTGGCATATGCAATTATTAGCATTAATTGAAAGATTAAAGCAAAATAAATATCCCTGCAAGCATCAATAACCTGATCTACGTATTTGCATACTGCTCTTGTTTGAATGCAAAGAACCTTTACTTTAATAACAGGTGTCAGCAACATCGTGAGGTATCTATCATTTCACAACGTAAAAGCCCGGTGAGCAAAGTTCAGCAAGACAGGGTGTCATTAGTAGTCTGATTATATTTTCAACACTGCAGCTGGAAGCATATAGATTGGCATGTAGAATACCCAGCTTAAAACAAGATTAAATCGATTTGGTGGTGCACAGTGCAAGGGGAAATTAGCCATTCCACAGCCCATGAGACAATGCTGTGGCTTAAAGAAGTTATTTTGTCATGTTTTCGTTAGACTGAGAGATTGAACGAGAGGCATAGAGCTGGTCAGTTCAGACCACATGAGTAAACAGCTTGGGAGGCCTTGGGTTTTGTTTTAATCACCTGAAAGTGTATGACCAGCTCTCATAGGTCAGGATTCTAGGCTTTGGTTTTTCAGTAGCATCACGAGCTACTGGGGTCTCAACAGAGTTCGAGGCTTCAGTGAATGTCTCTGAACTTTCTCTTGATGCTTTCCTCCTGGACTGGAGAACTGTATGTGAGAATCTGCATTTGAATTTGCCTTTTTTGAACGGGTGTGTTTATGGAAAGTGATTATATTGGAACAGTAATAGTTACCATACCTACTATTCTGTTAGGTTTCCAATAGAGTTAAGTTATTCTAAATTCCCCTTTCTTTGGTTGTATTTCAACAATAGTGTTTGAATAAATTGTTTTTTATTTAATTTCGGGTAGTTTGACCAGTCACATTGCGCCTGGAACAGATTCTGCGTATTTACCTTTAAAACAAGAAAATGTTAGGAGGGTCAAGGCTACCTTCTTAAAATATTTTGAGGGGAGTCTGGCCTGGTCCATGACACTATTTAGGATTTTAAAGGGATCTCAGCTTTTGTTATCAAATAATTTCAAATTTTCTTTTGCCATAGGTTTGAGCAATAATCTTTTGGAATCTATTTTACTCCAGTTACTGTAGTATTTATAACACCAATCCAAGCTAAAACATTTGTCCGGTGTAATTCTGCTACTCTTCCTGTCCTTGTATTTCATCACCAGCCCCTGTTTTTCAGCAGTAGCTGCACCAACCAAAGTCTGCAGTTGATTTAAATAAAGTTTTCAAATTAATTACTTCAATCATAAAATTATTCAGTCTGGTTCCCTGTTATATGGTGCATGATGAAAAGAAAAATAAATTAATTAATGTGTAAAAATCCCATGGATACAATTGATTCCACCTTCGACAGAAAGTTGCAGCTTACAAATGATATTACTTCGAGGTTTATGCAGAATGTTGCTCATGTGAAAATAGAGGTATACCTCCATTCTGTTTCAAAACTAAACTGAGTTACAAAACCCAGGTAATTAGGCTGTTTAGTTTAACTTCTTATTATTGCACAATACAATTATTCCCTTTTGTTTCAATGCAATCATTCAATAAGTACACAAATAGACAAACACAAGGGGTGGCATTTTCTGCTTCGCTACCTGGATGTTAATCTTACAGAACAGATTGTCTGCTATAAGATCCTAAGACATAGGAGCAGAAATTTGGCCATTTGGCCCATCAATTCTGCTCTGCCATTCAATCATGGCTGATTGGGTTTTCAACCCCATTTTCCCACTTTCTCCCCATAACCTTTGATCCCCTTGGCAATCAAGAACTTGTCTATCTCTGTTTTAAACATACTCAATGACCTGGCCTCCACAGCCTTCTGGGGCAATGAATTCCAGATTCACCACTCTCTGGCTAAAGATGTTTCTCCTTACCTCAGTTCTAAAAGATCTTCCCTTTACTCTAAGGCTGTGCCCTCGGGTCCTCATCTCTCCTGCCAATAGAAACATCTTCCCAACGTCCACTCTGTTCAGGCCATTCAGTATTCTGTAACTTTCAATTAGATCCCCCCTCATCCTTCTAAATTCCTTTGAGTATAGTTCCAGAGTCTTCAAATATTCTTCATATGTTAAACCTTTCATTCCTGGTATCATTCTCATGAGCCTCCTCTGGACCCGCTCCAGGGCAAATACATCTTTCCAAGGTATGGGGGGTCAAAACTGCTCATAATACTCTAAATGTGGTCTGACTAGAGTCTTATAAAGACTCAGAAGTTCATCCTTGCTTTTATATTCGAGGCTTCTTGAAGTGAATGACAATATTGTATTAGTCTTCCTAATTATTGACTTAAGTTTACCTTAAGAGAAACCTGGACTTAGGATTCCCAAGTCCTTTTGCACTTCAGATTTCTGAATTTTCTCCCCATTTAGAAAATAGTCCATGCATCTATTCTTCCAAACAAAGTGCATGACCTAATACTTTCCCGCGTTGCATATCATCTGCTACTTCTTTGCCCATTCTCTTAAGCTGGCCAAATCCTTCTGCACCCTCCCCACCTCCTCAATACTACATTCCCCTGCACCTGCCTTTGTATCATCTGCAAACTGAGACAGAATGGACAAAGTGAAAAGTTGTGGTCCCAACACCAACCTTTATGGAACACCACTTGTTATCGGTTTCCATCTTGAGAAGGACCCACTTGTCCCCATTCTCTGCTTTATGTCAGACAGCCAATCTTCTATCCATGCCAGTATCTGCCCTCTAACACCATGGGCCTTTATCTTGCTCAGCAGATTCCTGTGTGGCCCCTGAGCAAAGGCCTTCTGGAAGTCCTGATGGATAGCATTCATTGGCTCTCCTTGGTCTAACCTGCTCGTTACCTTCCCAAAGAATTCAAACAAATTTTTCAGGCATGACCTCTCTGTGATGAAACCATGCTGATTTTGCCCTATTTTACCATACACCTCCAAGTATTCAGAAATCTTATCCTTCACAATGGACTCCATAATGGATCTCACCAATGACTGAGGTCAGGCTAATTGGCCGATAATTTCCCATCATTTGTCTTGTTCCCTTCTTAAACAGGGGGTTATATTAGGATTTTTGAGTCCTCAGGGACCCTCCCTGACTCTGGAAATACCTGAAAAACAACTACTAAAGCCTCCACTATCTCTTCAGCCCATTTGAGAAACCTGATGATCTTTTTAGATTTAGAGTTTAGATTTAGATTTTTATTGTCACCATAATAACTCCTTAAAGGCCGGTATCTTACCACCAAATCACCCTTTATTTAAACATGGCACTGACCCAGAGAGCACAGAGCCGGCTCCTAGAGAGGGCAGTAACCCTGACACTCCTGTTTATATCTGTTAGCCAGGGGTCCCTGATTGGAACAGATTAACAGCCCCAATCAGGGAACTCATATTCTATGAGATCCACCTGGCTGACCTCATTCCAATCACAACATCCTCCTGTATTCATTTTCATTTGCAGAAGGGCCAGATATCCCTTCTGGAGGAGGGATATTTTGTTAAAAATAATTGTACATGATGTCACCTATATGTAACTCCATGGGTTATATATGATTTATGGGTTAACATAAATATGGGTTAACACCTGATTTAGAGAGTAAAACATACTGTAATCTCTGATATGATAAGCAGGGTATGCAAGGCAGTTTTATTCTGCTGTGGGCTTGGCATAAATTAAATGCTTGATCAAGTATTTTTTAGAATCTCAAGGCCCCATTAGTACAGGTAGACAACTCTTTATTCAAAATCCCAAAATCCGAAAAGCTCCAAAATCCGAAGGTTTTTTATGAAATTTTTATCTCATTAACAAGGTTGTTTGGCATGCAAACAGTTAACTTAACTCCACACCCACTCGATGCGTGTCACTCAGATGTGATGTGGGGGATGTGGCCTAGCATTGGCAGGCCTCAATTCTGTCTCAGGGCCTGTTACTCACTGAGTCTGCTGTTCGGTAAGATTTTTTAAAATTTCACCTTTGAACTGTCATTTATTTAGAAATTCGAAAAATTCTGAATTCTGAAAACCAGCTGGTCCCGAGTGTTTTGGATAAAGAATTGTGTATCTATACTGGGAACAAGTGGCCTGAAACAGAACTTTCTATTAGGAATCCTCCCACACATTTGGGCAATATTACACCAGACTTTTTTCAGTCAGTGATAATGAAGCTTAAGGACAATATTGCAAGAGCGGTCCCTGCAGTGCTCAGGAGAGAGCTAGTTCTCTCATGAGGAAGAGTGCAGGCCCAGCTATTCAAGATGTTGGCTCCGGTATGGTACGTCCATCTGGTCAAAGCCAGCAGCAGCACTTTCTCTCCTCTCTCTTTTGCTCTTTTGTTCTTCTTTTTTTCATCTTCCTGATGTCCCAGGGAGGCTGGAACAATGTCGACAGTGACCAGAATGGGGACTCCTCACTTTGTAGGCCCAAGGCGTGAACTCCTGGTATTGGAAGTGAGGCATCGGTTGCAGTGATGGAGAAACGAGGACTCCTGGCAGCAGTAGGCTGAGACCATGGGCACTGCGAAAGTCCTGGAGCTGTATTTGGGACTCTGGAAGTAAGTACTTTCTTTTCACTGTTTTGTACCTCAAAATGGGGCTGTGTTGTGGTTTCACAGTATTTCACAAGTTATATTTGATAATGAGACATTTATTCATGAATCATTCTCAAGATTCACAAACCTGAATTGAAAATAAGAACACACCTCTCTTAAAATATAAATTATGAGTGGCGTGGATAGGATAAATAGGCAAAGTCTTTTCCCTTGGGTGGGGTAGTCCAGAACTAGAGGGCATAGGTTTAGGGTGAGAGGGGAAAGGTATAAAAGAGACCTAAGGGACAATATTTTCACACAGAGGGTGGTACGGGTATGGAATGAGCTGCCAGAGGAAGTGGTGGAGGCTGGTACAATTGCAACATTTAAAAGGCATCTGGATGGGTATATGAATAGGAAGCGTTTGGAGGGACATGAGCAGGGTGCTGGCAGGTGGGACTAGATTGGGTTGTGATATCTGGTCAGCATGGATGAGTTGGACCGAAGGGTCTGTTTCCATGCTGTACATCTCTATGACTCTGTGACTCGATGCACTTTATTCTTAAAACAGCAGATCATTTAGAGTCATAGAGATGTACAGCACAGAAACAGACCCTTCAGTCCAACTCACCCTTGCCGACCAGATATCCTAACCTAATCTAGTCCCATTTGACAGCACAGGCCCATATCCCTCCAAACCCTTCCTATTCATATATCCATCCAAATCTCTATTAAATGTTGTAATTGTACCAGCCTCCACCTCTTCCTCTAGCAGCTAATTCCATACACGCACCACCCTTTGCATGAAAAGGTTGCCCCTTAGGTCCATTTAAAATCTTTTCCATGTCACCCTAAAGCTATGCCCACTATTTCTGGACTACTCCACCCAAGGGAAAAGACCTTGTCTATTTATCCTATCCATGTTCCTCATGATGTTATAAACCTCCATAAGATCACCCCTCAACTTCCAATGTTCCAGGGAAAACAGCCCCAGCCTGTTCAGCCTCTCCCTATAGCTCAAACCCTCCAACTCTGCCAACATCATTGTAAATCTTTTCTGAACTTTTTCAAGTTTCACAATATCCTCCTGATAGGAAGGAGACCAGAATTACACACAATACCCCAACAATGGCCTAACCAATGTCCTGTACAGCAGCCACATGACCTCCCAACTCCTGTACTCAATACTCTGACCAATAAAGGAAAGCATACCAAATGCCTTCCTCAATATCCTATCTACATGACACACCACTTTCAAGGAACTATGAACCTGCACTCCAAGGTCTCTTTGTTCAGCAACACTCCCTAGGTCCTTACTATTAAGTTTATAAGTCCTGCTCTGATTTGATTTTCCAAAATGCAACACCTCACATTAATCTAAATTAAACTCTATCTGCCACTTCTCAGCCCATTGGCCCATCTGATCAAGATCCCGTTGGACTCTGAGGTAACCCTCTTCGCTGTCCACTACACCTCCAATTTTGGTGTCATCTGCAAACTTAGTAATTGTACTTTTTATGTTCACATTCAAATCATTTATATAAATGAAGAAAAGCAGTGGACTTAGCACCAATCCTTGTGGCACTCCACTGGTCACAGGCCTCCAGTCTGAAAAGCAACCCTCCATCACCACCCTCTGTCTTCTACTTTCGAGCCAGTTCTGTATCTAAATGGCTAGTTCTCCCTGTATTCTTTTGATCTAACCTTGCTAACCAGTCTCCCATGAGGAACCTTGTCAAATGCCTTACTGAAATCCATATAGATCATGTCTACCGCTCTGCCTTCATCAATCCTCTTTGTTACTTCTTCAAAAAGACTCAATCAAATTCATGAGACTTGATTTCCCATGCACAAAGACACGTAGACTGTCCCTAATCAGTCTATGCCTTTCCAAATACATGTAAATCCTGTCCCTCAAGATTCCCTCTAACAAATGTTCCCACCACCACTGTCAGGCTCACTTGTCTATAGTTCCCTGGCTTTTCCTTACCACCTCTCTTAAATAGTGATACCACATTTGACAACCTCCAGTCTTTGGACACCTCAACCTATGACTATCAATGATACAAATATCTCAGCAATGATACAAAGGGGCCCAGCAATCACTTCCCTAGCTTTCCACAGAGTTCTACAATACACCGGATCAGGGCCTGGGGATTCATCCATCTCCATGCATTTTAAGACATCCAGCACATCCCCTCTGAAATATGGACATTTTTCAAGATGTCACCATTTATTTCCCTACATCCTTTATCTTCCATGTCCTTCTCCTCAATAAACACTGATGCAAATACTCATTTAGTATTTCCCCCATCTCCTGCAATCCCAAATAAAGGCAACCTTGCTGATCTTTGAGGGGCCCTATTCTCTCCCTAGTTACCCTTTTGTCCATAATGTTTGGATTCTCCTTAACCTATTTGCCAAAGCTATCTCATGTCCCCTTTTTGTCCTCCTAATTTCCCTCTTAAGTATACTCCTACTGCCTTTATACTCTTTTAAAGATTGACTCGATCTCTGCTGTCTCTACCTGACATATGCTTCCTTCAATTTCTCTCATCATCCAGCATTCTCTACACCTACCAGCCTTGTCTTTCACCCTAAGAGGAATATACTGTCTCTGGACTCGCTTTATCTCATTTCTGAAGGCTTCCCATTTTCCAGCCGTCCTTTTACCTGCAAACATCTGCCCTCAATCAACTTTTGAAAGTTCTTGCTTAATACCTTTAAAATTGGCCTTCCTCCAATTTAGAACTTCAACTTTTAGATCTGGTCTATCCTTTTCCATCACTATATTAAAACTACTAGAATGATGGTCGCTGGCCCCAAAGTGCTCCCCCACTGACACCTCAGTCACCTGCCCTGCCTTATTTCCCAAGAGTAGGTCATGTTTTGCACCTTCTCTAGTTGATACATCCACATACTGAATCAGAAAATTGTCTTGTACACACTTAACAAATTCCTCTCCATCTAAACCTTTAACACTATGTCAGTTCCAGTCTATGTTTGGTAAGTTAAAATCCCCTACCATAACCATTCTATTGTTCTTACAGCTAACTGAAATCTTCTTACAAATTTGTTTCTCAATTTCCCTCTGACTATTAGGGGGTCTATAATACAATCCCAATAAGGTGATCATCCCTTTCTTATTTCTCAGTTCCACCCAGATAGCTTCCCTGGACGCATTCCCAGGAATATGCTAAGTACAGCCTTAATGCTATCCCTTATCAAAAACGCCATTCCCCTTCGTCTCTTGCTCCCCTTTCTGTCCTTCCTATAGCATTTGTATCCTGGAACATTAAGTTGCCAGTCCTGTCCATCCCTGAGCCATGTTTCTGTAATTGCTATGATATCCCAGTTCCATGTTCCTAACCATGCCCTGAGTTCATTTGCCTCCCTTGTTAGGCTTCTTGCATTGAAATAAATACAGTTTAATTTATCAGTCCTACCTCATTCTCTGCTTTGTTCCTGCCTGCCCTGACTATTTGACTTGCGCCTTTTCCCAACTATACCAGTCTCAGACTGATCTCTTTTCTCACTATCTCCCTGAGTCCCAGCCCCCCACCTTACTAATTTAAAATCTCCAAGCAGCTCTAGCAAATCTCCCTGCCAGTATATTAGTCCCCTTCCAATTTAGGTGCAATCCGTCCTTCTTATACAGGTCACTTCTACCCCAGAGGAGATTCCAAATATCCAAAAATGTGAACCTTTCTCCCTTGCACCAGCTCCTCAGCCATACATTCATCTGCTCTATTGTGCTATTCCTACCCTCACTAGCTCGTAGTACCAGGACAAATCCAGACATTACTACCCTCGAGGACCTCTGTTTTGAATTCCTGCCTAACTTCCTAAATTCTCCCTTCAGAATCTCATCCTTTTCTCTTCCTATGTCGTTAGTTCCAATGTGTACAATAACCTCCTGCTGTTTTCTCTCTGCTTTGAGAATATTCTGCACTCTCTCCAAGATATCCTTGATCTGGCACCAAGGAGGCAACACCCCATTCTGATTTCTCACTGTCGGCCATAGAAATGTCTGTCTGTGCCTCTAACTAGAGAGTCCCCTATCACAATTGATCACTTGGAACCTAGCATACACCTCATTACATTAGAGCCAGTCTCAGTAGCAGAAACCTGGCTGTTCCTGCAACATTCCCCTGAGGGTCCATCACCCCCTATATTTTCTAAAACAGCATACTTGTTTGAGATGTGGATAACCACAGGACACTCTTCCACTACCTGCCTTCCTCTCCTACTGTTCCTGGTGGTAACCCATCTCCCTGACTGTATTTGCAGTTTTCTCCTTTACTATAACTATCATCCTCCACACCCCCTAGCTCCTGTAAATTCTTTATTGCCTCTTCTGCCTTTCCAACCAATCCATGCAATATGATAGGATTCACAACCAAAGTCACTTCCTGCAGACATAATCATCTGTAACATGGAAACTCTCCTTAAATTCCCACATCCAACAGGAAGAACACATCAAAGGCCATTTTACCCTTTAACAATCTACAGACCCAGAAAATAGCACAGTCTTACATGCTCTAAAAAACACTGCTCCAAGCTAACTTAGAACCTATGTTCTATATTTTAAAATTTTAATCAAGAGATAGATCTAAATAAAACACCCAGCAAGGTTACACTTAGAAACTATGACCTATCTGCTCCTGTGCTGTGAGCTCTCCCACACAGGCTCCTCCAATGTCAGCTGTGATTTTTGCTGTTTGTTAATGTTCTTTAGATGTACTCCAATGTCCAGAAATACTTGAACTCCAATAGCAAAGGTAGTAAGGTTTCTCTCTCTCTCTCTCTCTCCCTCATTGACCATGTGGTCTCTGCTTTTGCCTGTCTTCCTCCTTTTTCAAGTGTCATTGTTTTGATCTTTTTCTCCCCCAAAGTTCCAAAGCAATGCAACAGCTCATAAAACATTACTTACTGCTCCTGGAATTTGAAGAAATCATCTTCAACACCTAAAATACCTCAAAAAAGAAGCAGCTCTTATGGCCACAATTTACTCCTGTTCTCCATCGTGGATTACCAGAATCTTTTTCTTTTGGATATAAAAACAATTTGCATAAGGCATTAAACGACTCATGTCATGCTTCAGAGGAATCAAATCAGTGCAGATAATACTGTCATGTCCCGAATGAGGTATCTCGAATTACTTCAGAAATCATTTGATCATCATCATTCAGTCTTATCATCAGCAATCCTATTTCCTGCCAGAAGATCATTGAACCTTGTTTTTTAAGAGTTCACTGAGGTGACACATGTTAACTGGGAGTAAGTATAAGGTAAATGGTTGTCTTTCGTTTTCGTTGCGCAGAAGCACAGAGGATTTGTGGAGAATTTTGCACGTCCCCAATCTGTGACTTGCACAATTTTACATCCATCAATTTTTATGAACAGCAAACGAATAGAGTCATGATCCACTGCTGTTTCCAATTCCTTACTGTATTCCTAACCCAGGGGAATAGCTAACTCAGTAATTACAACAATATTCTATTTTAAATTCAGTCAAAAAACTCAATACATTAAGAAGCTATTCTGGACTCCCTGTTGTAGGAAGGATGTTGTGAAACTTGAAAGGGTTCTGAAAAGATTTACGAGGATGTTACCTGGCTTGGAAAGTTTGAGTTATTGGGAGAGGTTGAATAAGCTGCGGCTACTTTCCCTGGAAAATCGGACGCTGAGGGGTGATCTCATAGAGATTTTTTAAATCATGAGGGGCATGGATAGGGTGAATAGACAAGGTCTTTTCCCTAGGATGGGGAGAGTCCAGAACTAGAGTGCATAGATTTAAGGTGAGAGGAGAAAGATTTAAGAGACAATGTTTTTCATGCAGAGGGTAATGTGTGTATGGAATGAGCTGCCAAAGGAAGTGGCGGAGGCTGGTACAATTACAACATTTTAAAAAACATCTAGATGGGTATATGATAGGATGGGTTTTGAGTGATACGGGTCAAATGCTGGCAAATGGGATTAGATTAATTTACGATATCTGATTGGCATGAACGAGTTGGACCGAAGTGTCTGTTTCCATGCTGTATGACTCTGACTCTACAACCACAATGCTGTTACTCAGGTGTCAATAATAACAAAAATATAATGCAGACAGTTTTGACAATATTTTAAAAGTGTTCACAAAATAGCTACTAATTGAATTATATTTCTTCACAAGTGTCTCGTGAATAAAAGTGTGAAAAAAACAAGCTGCTTAATTTCCTTAAAAATGGATTTGATTTATCAAAGTTGAGAGCTGTGGATGAACCCTGAATAATGTTTTCATTCAGTTCTTCTTTCCTCCATGGAAACAACTATCAGAGAGGTATTCACTGACACTTTACACACACAGTACAATCTGACCATTGTCCAATTGAACCGCAGCACACACATGCTTGACACTGAATCATGCTTGTGATTAGTTGCTCATATAATTAGGAAGCACAGCATCAGAACATTGGTTCATTCCTCACTAAATCCAGTATCAATTGTTCAGTGTCTGACCACTTCCTAATTGCTTCAGGATTTGTACCTTACTGCAAGAAAGCACAAAAACCCAGACCTTTGCATTAAAGAATTTCACAAGTTGACTACCACCTGAAAGAAGAATATTCCTCCTCATTTATTTTGTAAAATAAAATGAAACACAATAAAGGACTATTCTATTCATTATTACTAATTCAGTGATTCAGAATATCCAGCTTGCTATTCTCTTCCTCAATTATAAATACTGAGATAAAGTAATTTTTAACATGTTCACCATTTCCTGATGTTCTTTTATAACATCATCATGGTTAATGTTGACAGGGCCCACATTGCTCTTGGTGTATGCTCTCATTCTCCTCATATACTTGTAAAATATTCTGTGTTGGTTTTGATATCCTCTGCAAGTCCGTTTTCTCACTCGTAACAATTATGAAACGGTTTGTGCATCCTTTGCTGTGCCTTGCCTCTTTCCTGCTTTGTTTGGGCTCGAGCATGATTTTTATTAAGCCAGACCGGAAGGTTACGGAATAGCACTCAGCAGTGGATCGCACTTTGCGCCTGACATTTTTTTTCATTTTTTGTGTTAGTTTGTGAGCTTTGGTTGCGTTTCACAAGATTAGATCCAAATTATCATGTGCAATCAGGGAGAGAGTGGATTTTTATTCTAGTCTAGTCTCAACATTGGGGAATTAGTTGTGGAAATCTGTTTAAATAAAGAGACCATTTAAGACTAGTTACTGAATTATTAATATATTTATAAATTATTTTAACTTTGTTATATTGCGTGCACAGAAAACAACTTTTTATCAAATCTGGGTATGATGCAAAAGGTTTGCTGTCTTCAGTATTCAATATATCTTCTGTTGTCGTATTCACTATCATCAAACACGACTCAACTCACCTCAGCCTTGACATCCATCAAACCACAAACTCTCTCATTATTAACATTTGTCATGTCATTGCACACTCAGATGTTTCGCACAGTTGCAAACCTCAGACCACAATCCACTTTTTTCATCTGCTGTTAACCATAAATGTTTAAACCATCAGGTCACAGATTAACAGGTTGATTTACAAACCTTCAAATGAGGGAGGAGCTCCTGCTAAGTATAATTAAGATGGTGGGAAAACAAGAAAATAAATTTGAATGACCTTACATAATAATTGATGTGTAAACAGGATTGAACTGTAAAGGCAGTTACACATTAACTGGATGGCAAAATGTCAAGAACAGATGTTTGGTACCATTGTTGCTATAAACCCTTATATTGAATGATGACTGATGGCAATGAGTCATTTATATGGGACAAGTTCAATTAGAGATTTCAGGGCTAAAAGTTTAATCAGCAGAAGGTGAAGTCAAGAGGAGGAGTTTGAATGCTTGGACCCTCTTGAACTTGAGGAAGTAAGTGAATCATTGAAGATTATTAAAAAAAACAAAAGCAAAGGATTTGGAATTGGAATTTGGAATTTCTGTGCATTTGTACGTGGGATTGAGAATATTAACAAATTTTCAAAACAAGCTGATGATCAGCAACTCCAAAGAGAGAGATTGTAAGGAAAAGGAGCAGAATTCTTTTGGTAGTGCTTAATTGAACTGAATTGAATCATTCATTGTCACGTGTATGCAATATAAAATACAGTCTGTCATGAGGCCTTGTGAGCCTCCTCCCAAAATACTTTGTTTCACTCTCTCGGAATATCCTATTATATTCTTCTTCAGAGATACTTACTATGCCTTCCTGATCAAGTAGCTATGCAAATCGCTGCACAGTGGTTAGCACTGCAGCCTCACAGCACCAGAGACCCGGGTTCAATTCCCGTCTCAGGTGACCCTCTGTGTGGAGTTTGCACATTCTCCCTGTGTCTACGTGGGTTTCTCCGGGTGCTCCGGTTTCCTCCCACAATCCAAAAATGTGCAGGTTAGGTGAATTGGCCATGCTAAATTGCCTGTGGTGTTAGGTGAAGGGGTAAATGTGGGGCACTGGGTCTGGGTGGGTTGCGCTTCGGCGGGTCGGTGTGGACTTGTTGGGCCAAAGGGCCTGTTTCCACACTGTAATCAAATCTAAAAGTAATCAAATCTAATCTAATCCATGTTGAAGCAAATTTCACAGTTGTCCAGCTTTGACTTTCTGATCCAAACTCTTTCAGCTATAGCCATGATCAGCTTCTTTCTCTTCAGGAAATTCAGTCCATTTGATCTTCCTGTCAGATAGTCAGCTTCCACTTGGCGAGCAAGGCAATTAAGGTTATCATCTCATCGAAGAGTATTTTATCATGTGGGAGCCAGTCAGATTATTTTTGGGTTGGTAAATAGACAAGAAAGAGAATTGTGTGTAAATGGTACCAAAGGCAAGCAGCCAACTTGATATGAGATGATATTAGGCAGATTAAATGTGTTATTGACGTTAGAAACCTCTAAATTAATCTGCTTTGCACATACAACTGTAGCTATCCAGGTTTTTCAGGCCTCAGGGCAACTGCATTGAGATGAGGATTACTTCAGGGAAAAGGTAAATGCCTTCACAGCTTTGCTTGTCATATTAGAGTAAGGGGAGAAACAGCAAAGAACAACATACTGCGGAGGTGAAAGTAAGCAAACTTGTTTTTGAAGAAGGAACAATAAATGAGCGACTGAGGTTGAGCATTGTTGGTTTCAACCTGCACAACACCAGAAGTGAAAGAGCTCAGTAGATAATGATGAAGCAGTTCAAATAAACTTGATTCATCCATACAAAATTGATTGTTTCAATTTGAATGTGTGTCCTTTATGATTTATGTATGATTCCAGCTACAAATCTTCCATTTCATTAATATGTGCTCCCCTTACTCGCAAATGCCCCTCAGTTGAGACCTGGATGTCTAAGTTTCTGCAGTGCTTCCTTGCAACTTAGATATTTGAGACAGTGATTAACCTCATTTGCTTCAGTACTGCATTCAGTGTTTGAATGCCTCCTGTGCCTCAGGGACTGTCATTAACTAGTACTTGAGTACTTGAGTATGATCAAGACATCCTGAATTTGGATTCTGAATTCCTCCAATTTATGTTCTATAATTTTGAGCAGGAAATACCATTGATTTGTGTGTTGCATCCACTAAGATTCTTGAGTCTTTCAACCTCATCCGTGGATTTGACAAATGCAGGATATTTTTCAATCTTTGATTCATGGAATTTGTATGTCACCTGTTTTTCATTTCATTTCATCTTTTGTTATTCTACTCATATCTTTGGTTGAAGCAATTCACCTTTCTACACTCCCATTCCCTACCATATTCCTATAATGTAATGACTTATTTTATGCCCAATTATTTACTATTTCAAGATCGGTGTCAAACTTCTACAGCCCAAGTCCTAGCCTTTTTTGCAGTTCTTTGCCAAATGCCTTGCCAACATTGTGAACTTTCATTTGCATTTCTAGAACACTTCATTCCCAGGGCATCAATGTGGACTTCACCAGTTTCCTCATTTTCCCTCCCCCCCCCCCACTTTACCTCAGTTCCAACATTCCAGCTGAGCACTATCCTCATGACCTGTCCTACCTGCAAGTCTCCCTTCCCACCTATCCACTCCACCCTCCCCTCTGACCTATTACCTCCATCCCCACCCCCATTCACCTATTGTACTCTTTGCTACCTTCTCCCCAGCCCCACCCCCCATTTACCTCTCCACTCGGGAGGCTTCCTGCCTCTATTCCTGATGAAGGGCTTTTGCCTGAAACGTTGATTTTCCTGCTCCTCGGATGCTGCCTGACCTGCTGTGCTTTTCCAGCACCACTCTGATTTAAACCCTAAATTTCCGGAAGGATGTTGAAGTTGATTAAGCAACATTTTAACTCTTCTGAATTCGTTTACCAAGTTATTCCTTCTACGATGCTACAATGCTATAAAACATGTCAATAAAAGTATTAACTGTAGTCCATGTCAGTGAGATAGTAGCCATGATGTGGAGCTGCCAGTATTGGACTAGGGTGGACAAAGTCAGAAGTCACACCACATCAGGTTATAGTCCAACAAGTTTATTTCAAGTCACTGATAATTGGGGCACTGCTCCTTCGTGATGAAGGAGCAGCGCTCTGAAAGCTTGTGATTTCAAATAAACCCATTGGACTACAAACTCGTGTCATGAGACTTCTGCCAGTTAGATATGGAAGAGAAGCAAAAATGTACCTAGGTTAATGTCTCCCAACGATACTCCCTATGCATGTTCCTGAGCATCACTTTGAGAGACAATGTCACCAATAAAGAAGTGCTACACAGAACTAGTCAAAGCTACCGACAGGATATTATGACTGAGGCAAAAGAGAATGCCAGGACATGAATACTGTCTCCTGTCTTTTTACCCTGCCAATGTAGCACTTGAACGGATCACACAGGTGAGAGGAGGTGGGACCGTCCAAAGGAGACTCAGCACAATATAAGGCCTTCCTGCACTTGACTACAGCAAAAAGGATTGTTTGGACCAGGGCCAACAGCTGAGTCTGGATCATTTTGAATGCGAAATGAGGCCAAGAGAGGATTCTGGATAATCCAAGATGGAGGATGGGAAAAATTTCTGGCTGTAAAGGCTGCTCTCTTTTTTGAAGTATTTTAGGTGTTGGAGGTGATTTTCTCGATTTCCAGCAGCAGCAATTACTGTTGTATATGCTGTTGTATTGTTTTGGAACTTTGGAGGAAGAAAAAGGCAAACCAATAGCACTTTTAAAAGAGAGTGGAACAGACAAAGGCAGCACACGGTCAGTGCAGGAGAGAGAGAGAGAGAGAGAGAAAGAAACCCACACTGCTCCCTGACACAGCAGTGAACCTGCACAGTACTGCCTTTGCTGTTTGAATTCATGTATCACTGGACATCAGAGAGCATCTGGGAAAATTAGCAAACAGTGAAATTCACAACTGATCTTGGAGGAACCTGTTTGGGAGAGGTCACAACACAGAGACAGAAAAGTGAATAGGTTTAAGTGTGGCCTTGCTGTAAGTCTGCAGTAGTGAGAAGAATGTGTTCTTTCTTGATTATATGTTATATTGAGATATGTCTCATGATTAAACTTAAAATATAAGCCATAAGTATTAAGTTAACCTGGAGCAATGTTTTCTAGAGGAATAAGACAGTGCTATTTTCTGGGTCTGTAGATTGAAAGAAGCAAAAATGGCCCTTAGTAGAGTGATATGCTCTTCTTGTCAGATGTGGAAGTTTAGGGAGAGTTTACATGTTACTGAGGATTATATCAGCAATAAATGCCACTGGTTGTGAATCCTATCAAATTGAATGGATTGGTTGGAGATACAGTTAGAGGCCATGAAGAATTTACAAGAGCAAGGGGGTGTGATGGAAAACAGTTATAGGAAAGGAGAAAAGTTGCAGGTACAGTCACAAAGATGGGTTAACTCCAGGAAATGTAGGAGAGGTAGGCAGGTAGTGCAGGAGTCTTCTGTGGCTATCCCCATTTCAAACAAGTATGCTGTTTTGGAAAATGCAGGGAGCGATGGATTCTCAGGGGAATGTAGCATGAACAGCCAAGTTTCTGGTACGAGACTGGCTCTAATGCAATGAGGCGTACGTTGGGCTCCAAGATATCAATTGTATTAGGGGACTCTCTAGTCCAAGGCACAGACGGACATTTCTGGAGCCAGCAGCAAAAAACCCAAACGATGTGTTGCCTCCCTGGTGCCAGGATCAAGGATGTCTCAGAGAGGGTGCAGAATGTTCTGAAGTGGGAGAGGGCCCAGCAGGAGGTCATTGTACACATTGGAACCAATGACATGGAAAGGGAAAATTATGAGATTCTGAAGGGAGAATATAGAGAGTTAGGCAGGAATTTGAAAAGGAGAGTAGTAATATCTAGATTACTCCAGTGTTACAAGTTAATGAGGGTGGGAATAGGAGGATAGAGCAGATGAATGCATGGCTGAGTTGCTGGTGTATGGGAGAAGGATTCACATTTTTGGATCATTGGAATCTCTTCTAGGGTAAAGGTGACCTGTACAAGAAGGACGGATTGCATCTGAATTGGAAGGGGACAAATATACTGGCAGGGAGATTTGCTAGAGCTGCTCAGGAGGATTTAAACTAGTAAGATGATGGTTGGGACCCAGAGAGATACTGAGGAAAGAGATCAATCTGAGACTGGGACAGTTGAGAAAAAAAATGAGTCAAAGAGTCAGGACAGGCAGGGACAGAACAGAGAACAAGGTAGGACTGATAAATTAAACTGCATTTATTTCAATGCAAGAGGTCTTACAGGGAAGGCAAATGAACTCAGGGCATGGTTAAGAACATGGGACTTCGATATCATTGATATTATAGAAAAGTGGCTCAGGGATGGACAGGATTTAATGTTCCAGGGTACAAATGCTACAAGAAGGACAGAAAGGGAGGCAGGAGAAGAAGGGGGAGTGGCATTTTTGATAAGGGATAGCATTACAGCTGTACTGAGGGAGGATATTCCCGGAAATACATACAGGGAAGTTATTTGGGTAGAACTGAGAAATAAGAAAGGGATTATCATCTTATTGGGATTGTATTATAGACCCCTAGCGGGAAATTGAGAAACAAATTTGTAAGGAGATCTCAGTTATCTGTAAGAATAATAGGGTGGTTATAGTTTTTAACTTTCCAAACAGACTGAGACTGCCATGGTGTTAAGGGTGTAGGTGGAGAGGAATTTGTTAAGTGTGTACAAAAAAATTTTCTGATTCAGTGTGTGGATGTAACTACTAGAGAAGGTGCAAAACCTGACCTACTCTTGGGAAATAAGGCAGGCAGGTAACTTAGGTGTCAGTGGGGGAGCACTTTGGGGCTAGCGACCATAATTCTATTAGTTTTAAAATAGTGATGGAAAAGGATAGACCAGATCTAAAAGTTGAAGTTCTAAATTGGAGGAAGACTAATTTTGACGGTAGTAAGCAAGAACTTTCAAAAGCTGACTGGGGGCAGATGTTCGTAGGTAAAAGGACGGCTGGAAAATGGGACACCTGCAGAAATGAGATAACGAGAGTCCAGAGTCAGTATATTCCTGTCAGGGTGAAAGGGAAGACTGGTAGGTATAGGGAATGCTGGATGACTAGAGAAATTGAAGGTTTGGTTAAGAGAAAGAAGGAAGCATATGTCAGGTATAGACAGTATAGATCAAGTGAATCCTTAGAAGGATATAAGGCAATAGGAGTATACTTAAGAGGGAAATCAGGAGGGCAAAATGGGGACATGAGATATCTTAGAATTAAGGAGAATCCAAAGGGTTTTTACAAATACATTAAAGACAAAAGGGTAACTAGGGAGAGAATAGGGCCCCTCAAAGATCAACAAGACAGCCTTTGTGTGGAGCCGCAGGGTTTGGGGGAGATAAAAATGAGTATCTTGCATCAGTGTTTATTGTAAAAAGGATGTGGAAGATATAGAATGTGGGGAAATAGATGGCGACATCTTGAAAAATTTCCAAATACCAAAGGAGGTACTGTTGGATGACTTGAAACACATAAAGTGGATAAATCCCCAGGACCTGATCAGGTGTACCCCAAAACTCTGTGGGAAGCTAGAGAAGTGATTGCTGGGCCCCTTGCTGAGATATTTGTATCATCGATAGTCACAGGTGAGGTGCTGAAAGACTGGAGGTTGGCTAACGTGTTGCCACTGTATAAGAAGGGTGTTACGGACATGCCAGGGAACTTTCGACTTGTAAGCCTGACGTCGGTGGTGGGCAAGTTGCTGGAGCGAATCCTGAGGGACAAGATGTACCTGTATTTGGAAAGGCATGGACTGAATAGTGATAGTCAACATGGCGTTGTGCATGGGAAATCATGTCTCACAAATTTGATTGAGTTTTTTGAAGAAGTAACAAATTGGAGTGATGAAGGCAAAGCAGTGGACATGATCTATATGGACTTCAGTAAGGCATTCAGCAAGCTTCCCCATGGGAGACTGGTTAGCAAGGTTAGATCTCATGGAATACAGAGAGACCTAGCCATTTGGATACAGAACTGACTGAAAGGTAGAAGACAGAGGGCGGTGGTGGAGGGTTGTTTTTCAGACTGGAGGCCTGTGACCAGTGGAGTGCCACAAAGATCAGTGCTGGGTCCACTACTTTTCATCATTTATATAAATGATTTTGATGCTAATAAGTTTGCAGATGACACCAAATTCGAGGTGTAGTGGATAGCGAAGAAGATTACCTCAAAATACAACAGGATCTTGATCAGATGGGCCCATGGGCTGAGGAGTGGCAGATTGAGTTTAATTTAGATAAATACGAGGTGCTGCATTTTGGGAAAGCAAATCTTAGCAGGACTTATACACTTAATGGTAAGGTCCGAAGGAGTGTTGCTGAACAAAGACCTTGGAGTGCAGGTTCATAGCTCCTTGAAAGTGGAGTCACAGGTCGATAGGATAGTGAAGAAAGCATTTGGTATGCTCTTCTTTATTGGTCAGAGCGTTGAGTACAGGAGTTGGGAGGTCATGTTGCGGCTGTACAGGACATTGATTAGGCCACTTTTAGAAGATTGTGCACAATTCTGGTCTCCTTCCTATCGGAAGTGAAGTGGGAGATGGCACGGGGCAGGGTGACACTTGGCACACGGACACACAAGATGGCTGCTGGGACTAATTTGGCCACTTGACACACAAGATGTCCACCAGACCACAATATGGAGAGAGACTGCAGAGCAAACACAGACACTGCCTTGCCCACCAGAATGGAACTGACAATGATTGTACCAAAATTATCAACGGTTCTGCAATGTTTACAATAAACGAACTGTTACAGAGACAATAACCTCATCACTCACCTACTATATCACAAAATATATAAAAGTATCTTGACACTAGCTCCAGGTTGAGAGAAGACTCACAGCTGACCACTGTGCTGTTGGTGTCTTTCTCTCCCCGGAGCTCTGGTATTTCCTTGTACAATAAACTCTGTCATTGAATCCTGACTCTGACTCCAAGCCTGGTGATTTTCCCCACAACAGAAGGATGCTGTGAAACTTGAAAGCGTTCAGAAAATTTATACAAGGATGTTGCCAGGGTTGGAGGATTTGAGCTATAGGAAGAGGTTGAACAGGCTGGGACTGTTTTCCCTGGAGCATCGAAGGCTGATGGGTGATCTCATAGAGGTTTTTAAAATCATGAGGGGCATGGATAGGGTAAATAGACAAGGCCTTTTCCCTGGTATGGGGGAGTCCAGAACTAGAGGGCATAGGTTTAGGGTGAGAGGGGAAAGATATAAAAGGGACCTAAGGGGCAACTTTTCCATGCAGAAGGTGGTGAGTGTGTGGAATGGGCTGCCAGAGGAAGTGGTGGAGACTATACAACTGCAACATTTAAAAGGCATCTCGATGGGTATATGAATAGGAAGGGTTTGTAGGGATATGGGCCGGGTGCTAACAGGTGGGAGTAGATTGGGTTGGGATATCTGGTCGGCATGGACGAGTTGGACCGAAGGGTCTGTTTCCATGCTGTACATCACTATGACGCTATGACTCTAAGTACAGGACCTGTAGGTTTGCCCTTTAATTACGTATCAAACTTCCAGCCTTACTTGCTGATTTACTCTTTATTTGTATTCTAAGACTTGCCATCACATGTCTATCATCTCCCCCATCAAAACTGTTCCCTCTTGCCTTATTTACATCTTTAATGTGCCATGTCTTCCCAGCACTATTTCGTTTAAAACTAACTCGACTTCTCTAGTCAAACAACTGATTAAAACACTGGCCCCTGCACAGTTTCGGTGCAAACCATCCTAATTGTACAGCCGACCACCCCCATTAAAAAAAAGCTCCGACCACTGGTGCCAGTGCATCACAGACCAGACCCATCTCTCTTAATGCAGACTTTGAGCCACACATTGATTTCTGTAATTGTATTTGCGTGTTGCTCAAGTCATAATTTGGTCAATAATAGCTCATTAACTGTCGCTATCTGCTGCTTAAGTTCTTGCCTGTCCCTCCATTAAGAACAGAAACCAGCATATTCCATTCTAAAAGATGAAAGATTTAATCTAAAATTGTTTAGTTTATAACATCTCAATGACATTGGACTCCTTTGGCTATAAATTCTGTGATCATGATCTTATTCTCCACAACCACCTGATGAAGGAGCGGCGCTCCGAAAGCTAGTGCTTCCAAATAAACCAATTGGATTATAATCTGTGTTGTATGATTTTTAATGTACGTCCAGTCATAGAAATGTACAGCATGGAAACAGACCCTTTCATTCAACTTTTCCATGCCAATCAGATATTCTAAACGAATCTAGTCCATTTGCCAACATTTGGCCCATATCCCTCTAAACCCTTTCTATTCATGTAATCCAGATGTCTTTTAAATGTAATTGTATCAGCTTCCACCACTTCCTCTCACAGCTCATTCTATACACGCACCACTCTCTGTGCAGGAAAAGTTGCCCTTTTAAATCTCTTCTCTCTCACCTTAAACCTATGCCCTCTAGTTTTGGACTCCCCTAGCGTGGGGAAAAGAACTTGACTATTCATCCTATCCATGCCCCTCATGATTTTGTAAGTTTCTATAAGATGACTCTTCAACCTCCAATGCTGCTGGAAAAATAGACACAGCCTATTCAACCAGCAGACATTTTCCAATTCCTCTATGTAACTTTTCCCCTCCCCATTGTGAGTGTCTACTGCTTGGCCTCCAACTCAATCTCTGTGCTGAAGTTCCTGCAGTCTCAAACTGTTATAGCAGCCTTGTTTGCCCTTAATGGCATCAGCACCTTACCATTGCAACACCTGATCTGCCTTGCCATTCTTCTTACGTGAAAATTAACTAATGTTTTGCTTAACTTAGAATAAATGAAGCCTACTACTCCCAATAACCTTTATTGTTATTAGTAAACTTTAAAACTAAAACTTTTACAATTACTGAAATTATCTGAGTTTTGACAGATAAATGTACAAATAATCTCCACCAGTCACTTGTCTGTAAATTTACCACAATGGTTTGCATTTCTTTAGTATCTCTAAAATAGGAGTATACCCGAAGACACTTCGTACATGTTTTAGAACGTAGAACATAGAACAGTACAGCACAGTACAGGTCCTTTGGCCCTCAATGAAGTGCCGATCTTTTTGCCTACTCTAAGATCAAACTAACCTACATACCCTTCATTTTACTATCATCCATGTGCTTATCCAACAGTTGCATAAATGTCCCTAATGTATTTGACTCTACTAGCACTGCTGGCAATGCATTCCATGCACCCACCACTCTTTGTCTAAAGAACCTACCTCTGATGAGATATCTCTTCTAAACATTCCTCCAATCACCTTAAAATTATGCCCCTCATGATAGCCATTTCTGGGAAAACAACTCTGGCTATTCACTCTATCTATGCTTCTCATCATCTTGTACATCTCTACCAAGTCAACTCTCATCCTTCTTCACTCCAATGAGAAAAGCCCTAGTTCCCTCAACCTTTCTTCATAAGACATGCCCTCCAGTCCAGGCATCATCCTGGTAAATCTCCTCTGCACACTTTCTAATGCTCTATAGAGCCCTGGTAATGAGGAAACTGGTGAAATCCAAGTTGGAGGAAAAGCGCCTCATCTTCCGCCTAGGAACCCTCCAACCACAAGGGATGAACTCGGATTTCACCAGTTTCCTCATTACCCCTCCCCCCACCTTGTCTCAGTCAAATCCCTCAAACTCAGCACCGCCTTCCTAACCTGCAATCATCTTCCTGACCTCTCCGCCCCCACCCCACTCTGACCTATCACCCTCACCTTGACCTCTTTCCACCTATCGCATTTCCAACGCCCCTCCCCCAAGTCCCTCCTCCCTACCTTTTATCTTAGCCTGCTGGACACACTTTCCTCATTCCTGAAGAAGGGCTTATGCCCGAAACGTCGATTCTCCTGTTCCCTGGATGCTGTCTGACCTGCTGCGCTGTTCCAGCAACACATTTTCAGTTTGTATTTCCCATGGCCAATCCACATAATCTGCACATCTTTGGAAGAAGGAAACCAGAATAACTAGCAGAAACCCATGCAGACAAAGGGAACACATGCAAATTCCACACTGACAGTCACCTGAAGCTGAAATCAAACTCAGGTCCCTGGTGCAGCAGTGCTAACTACTGAGCCACTGTGCCACCCACCCGATTTGGTAGATCGGATCCTCTGTGTAACATATGCCTCTGTGAACTTTGGCGAAGACTCCTCCCCTAAGGTTTTGAGACATGGCTCCCTACTTGCTGCACAAGGAGTGCATGTGGCCTGGTGCCCATGGATCGTGCCCTGAGGTTTTGCATTTCTGCAATGTGGAGGTTCTTCGGATCAAGCTGTGAGCTGAATTTGTCTTGCACTTGCTCTGATTTCCAGGTCAAATTTTCTCAACAACTGGTTAGATTGGTGCATTTGGTAAGATAGGAAGCTGAATATTAATGGAAAAGTGAGTTGAGCCATCAACATGGCATTTAACAGTGATTATCCTCGCTCATTAGCAACTTATTGCTGCCTGGTGAGATACTTGCCTTCCCCCTTGTGAAAAGCAGAAGAAAGATGGACTCAGAGGCTCCCAATGTCAAGCTGGGCCTCACAGGGCTTCTTGTCTGAATCTGCAATCAACTCACCATTGTCACATCACACATACCATTATAAACTTCTGCCCAGAATTCGTGGAAGAACTGAAACAAGTTTGAGTGACATCGAAGGCAAAGGTAGATAATGTTCAGGAATATAAGGAGAAAATTAAGATATTAATGACAAGATTATATTTAAGCCCAGATATTTAAAGGGCTCATTTATGCCATGTATGAATTGTTTGTGCAGTTACCAGTGTGAAAGGGATTGAAAAAAGATTTTGATCAATGGCCCCCTGAACTCTTCTGATGAACAGTTGACTAAATGGTGAGAATGGAAGAAGCTATTGGAATATTAGGCACCTGGGATCAGTACACCCAGGAAAACCCTCTTATGAAGAGTGGAACAATGGATCATCATGGCAAATCCATGCTTTCCATTTAACGAATAGCTTTCTAGTTTTTAAAAGTGGATTAAATTGGCAATTTTTAAGGTGATGTATGTAGGAATTGGTTCAATTAAGATATTAGCAAGGGCTGGTGAAATAGGGTGGGAGTGACAATTTTTAGATCATAAAAAACTTCCATAATAGTCCAGAGACAACATCATGAGGTACTCAAAACTAACTTCTATGGTGTCTGTTTAAAAATTCATGGAGTTCATGAAACAATTTGCATAGTGTGTTGTACCCTATAAACTTACCTGTAGCCTGAGCATCAATTAAATCTGATAAAAGTTCTCACACATTCCTTCTAGAAGGTGTATTTTTCAGAGAAATAGACAGAGTTAATCATTAACAATTTCCCTTTGTGTCACTCTGCTATAACACATGTTTTAGATTAGATTCCATGCAGTGTGGAAATAGGCCCTTCAGCCCAACAAGATCACACCAACCCTCCGGGAGTAACCCATTTCCCTCTGACTAATGCACCAAACATAATAGTATGGCCAATTCACCTGACCTGCACGTCTTTGGATTGTGGGAGGAAACCAGAGCACCCGGAGGAAACTCACACAGACACGGGGAGAATGTGCAAACTCCACACAGACAGTCGCCCGAGGCTGGAATCAAACACAGGTCCCTGGCACTGTGAGGCAGCAGTGCTAACCACTGAGCCACCATGCCACCCCAGTCTTGTTAATGCAAATTCGCTATAATGTGATTGATGGATTGGGGACATTGTTTCTTAAGCACAAACTTTTAAAACGTGTTGGCTGTAACACAATTAAATCACTAACACTTGAAGCACTGTTTCTAAAGCTTCAATTTTTAAATAACACGGGGTTGCACAAGAACGCAATCATTGCATTATAGAAGGACTACCTTATGTACAAAATAAACCAGTAGCACCTCACAAACTTGTGTGGACAAATGAAATCGAGCCACAGAACTATATTAGGAGATAAGGTCAATTCATGAAGGGTTTTGAAAGATTTTAAAGGGAGATGGTGAGAGATGGTTTGAGTGGGTTAGTGGTTACTGAGGAGGGGCTGGGATTCCAGAGAGTAGAATCTCTATTCAAAAAATTGTCTTGCCAGTTGATTTGTGAAGAAATTGAGGAAAATTCATAGCTCTTGAAGCCAGATGGATAAATAAATCAATAGGTGGCAGCGTGCATGTGGAGATAGAGACAATCTATGATTGATATCCAAAAGATTGGGAGACATGAGGAGTGAATCGCAGTGTGCACTGTGGTGATTTACAAATAGGTCTTTGTGTGTTATAGGCTACAGGCAACATGACTATCAATGAGCTGAAGTTTGCAGAAGGTGGATGGGGAGATGGGATGAGAGAGACAGATGGAGTTTAATTCAGGTTAATGCGAGGTGCTGCATTTTGGAAAAGCAAACATTAGCAGGACTTATACACTTAATGGTAAGGTCCTAGAGAGTATTGCTGAATAAAGAAACCTTGGAGTGCAGGTTCGTAGCTTCTTGAAAGTGGAGTTGCAGGTAGATAGGGTAGTGAAGAAGGCGTTTGGTATGCTTTCCTTTATTGGTCAGAGTATTGAGTACAGGAGTTGGGAGGTCATGTTGCGGCTGTACAGGACATTGGTTAGGTCACTTTTGGAATATTGCGTACAATTCTTGTCTCCTTCCTATCAGGAGGATGCTGTGAAACTTGAAAGGGTTCAGAAAAGATTTACAAAGATGTTGCCAGGGTTGGAGGATTTGAGCTATAGGGAGAGGTTCATCAGGCTGGGGCTGTTTTTCCTGGAGTGTTGGAGGCTGAGGGGTGACCTCATAGAGGTTTATAAAATCATGAGGGGCATGGATAGGATAAACAGACAAAGCCTTTTCCCTGGTGTGGGGGAGTCCAGAACGAGAGGGCAGAGGTTTAGGGTGAGAGGGGAAAGATATAAAAGAGACCTAAGGGGCAACGTTTTCACTCAGAGGGTGGTGCATGTGTGGAATGGGCTGCCAGAGGAAGTGGTGGAGGCTGGTACAATTACAACATTTAAAAGGCATCTCGATGAGTATATGAATAGGAAGGGTTTGGAGGGATATGGGTTGGGTGTTGGCAGGTGGGACTAGATTGTGTTGGGATATCTGGTCGGCATGGATGGGTTGGACCATAGGGTCTGTTTTCATGCTACACATCTCTATGACTCTATAACTTGATCACAATTGGCTGGTGAAGAAAGGCCTTTTCAAGAGCAAACTAATGGTCTTGATTGGTGAAGGGACAGGTGATATCAGACAATAGAACTAAGCAACATTTGTGACAGAGAAGATATGGGCGGGAAAATCAGCTTGGGGTCAAAGGAATAGTTTACGTCTGAGTGAGTAGATGGAAATGGTTGCAGAGGTTGTATTAAATCAAGAACAATCTCACTCATGGGGATAGTGTAAAATGTATGAAATCAGATTTTAATGCACCCCACCTCTAATGGGGAAAATAAAAGTATTATATAATGAATGACTGACAATGAGAAAAGCTACTATAATCTTACTCTACCATAGAGCTGCTTTTTATGAGGGAAGAATGACTGGTTTGACATGAAGGTCACCCCACCTCAGGCAAGGGGAGAGGTTGAAGTGGATAGCTCTCCATGGCAATAGATGCAATAAATCAGATTAGAGAAATGCATATCAATTGGGGCAGCAGAGTGGCTGAGTGGTTAACACTGCTGCCTCACAGCACCAGGGACCCAGGTTTGATTCCAGTCTCAGGCGACCATCTGTATGGAGCTTGCACATTTTCCCCCTGTCTGCATGGGTTTCCTCCAGGTGCTCCAGTTTCCTCCCACAGTCCAAAGATGTGCAGGTTAGGTGAATTGGCCATGTTAAATTGCCCATAGTGTTCAGAGATGTGTAGGTTAGATGCATTAGTTAGGGGTAAAAGAAGTGTAATGGGGAATGGGTTTGGTGAGATACTCTTCGGAGGGTCGGTGTGGTCTTGTTGAGCTGAAGGGCCTGTTTCCACACTGTAGGATTCTACGAAATCGATACCGGACTTGGAATGATTCAATGGTGGGCTGGTGTGGGGACAGGTATTGCACCTCCTGTGGCCACAGGGGAAAGTTCCAGGTGTGGAGGAAGGGGTTGGTGTGGAATGTGAACCTAACAATGGAGTCGTGGAGGAAATGATCACTGCGAAATGCAGATAAGGATGGGGACAGAAATATCATTTCAGTGGTGGGATCATACTGCAGGTGGAGTAAATGGTGGAGGACAATGCATTGGACTTGAAGATTAGTAGGGATGGAATATGAGGGTCAGGGGGACTCTATCCTTGTTGTGATTGGGGGGGTGTTTGAGGAAATGGACGAGATGTAATTGAGGGCATTGTTGATCACAGGGGAGGGGAAATTGCAATCCTTGAACTAGGAGGACATCTGAGATGTCCTGGAGTGGATTCACTCATCCTTTGAGCAGAGGCAGAGGAATTGGGAGTATGAGATTGGATTTTTGCAAGGGGGCTGGGGGGGGTGGAAGGAGGTGTAATCGAAGTAGCTGTGGGAGTCTGAGGGTTTGAAATAGATGTTAGTGCTGAGCCAGTTGCCAGAGATGAAGAGGGCCAGGAAGGGAAGGGAGGTGTCAGAGATGATCCAGGTGAATTTGAGGTCAGAATGGAAGATATTGTGTAGTGGATGAACTGTTCAAGCTCTTTGTGGCAGCACAAGGCAATGCAAATGCAGTTATCGATGTATTGGAGGGAAAGGTGGGGAATGATGCTGGTGTAGCTGCAGAAGATGGACTGTTCCATATATCCTACATAGAGACAGGCATAGCTTGGACCCTTGCGGGTGCCCACAATGACCTGTTTGGTTTGTAGGAAGTGGAAGGATCGGAAGGAAATGTTGTTAAGGGTGAGGATCAGTTCCACCAGGTGGAGGGTGATTGGTCGGAATGGCGGAGAGTACGCAACAGAGGGCCTTGAGGCCCTCCTCATGGGGGATACAGGTGTAGAGGGACTGGATGTCCAGGGTGAAGATGAGGTGTTGGGAGGCCGGGGAACAGAAAGTCATGGAGAAGGGTGGATGGCATGAGTGGTGTCCTAAACATAGGTGGAGAGTTCCTGGACAAAGGGGCCAGGACGGAGTCGAGACAAGAGGAGGTGAGTTTGGTGGAGTAGGAGCAGGCAGAGACAATCGGTCAACCAGGGCAGTCAGGTTTGTGGATTTTGGGTAGGAGGTATAAACAGCCATTGCGGGTTGGGGAACAGTGAGGCTGTGAATGGGAGATCTCCTGAGGCAATAAGGTTGTGGCTGATCTTGGAGATAATGGTTTGGTGATGAGAGACGGAGTCGTGGGCCAGGGGACAGTAGGAGGAGGTGTCAGCGAGTTGGCATCTGGCCTCAGTGAGGTGGAAATCCGTGCTCCAAACTATCACCTTTGCCACCTCCCACACGCCACCCCCCCACTTTGTCTGCTGGCTTAATTGTGAGACTGGAGTTGGAGCAGAGGGAGTGGAGGGCTGTGTGTTGCGAGAGAGAGAGGGTGGAGTGGGTAAGAAGGGTGCAGAGATTCAGGCAGTTGATGTTGCGACAGCAGTTGGAGATGAAGAAGTCAAAGGAAAGATGACAAGACAGGTGTCCAGGAGGATGGAGGTTGTTGGAGACGGGAGAAGAGGTCTTCGGAGGGTGAGTGGGACTCATGTTCGAAGAAGTAGGTATGGAGGCAGCAGATAAAGAGTTCGACATCTAGACGTGTGTGAAATTCGTTGATATGTGGGTGCAGTGGAATGAAGGAACCTGATGAAAGATTCAAACCTGAATCATTGTCTGCCCTCGTCCTCTGATGCTGCCTGACCTGCTGTGCTTTTTCCAACTCTAACCTTTATCCACTCTGACTCCCCAGCATCTGCAGTTCTCACTATCTTCAAACTACATCTTGAAATTTGATAATTATACTAGAATTTTCTTAGATTCCCTACAGTGTGGAAACAAGGCCTTCGGCCCAGCAAGTCCATGCCAACCTGCGGAGAGTACCCCACCCAAACCTATTCCCCACCCCATTACTCTACATTGACCCCTGACTAAAGCACCTTCCCTATGCATCCCTGAACACTATGGACAGTATAGCATGACCAATTCACCTAGCCTGCACATCTTTGGACTGTGGGAGGAAACCGGAGTACCCAGAGGAAACCCACGCAGACACAGGGAGAACGTGCAAACACAAGACAGACAGTCACCCAAGGTTGGAATTGAACCAGGATTTCTGGTGCTGTGAGGCAGCAGTGCTAACCACTGAGCCACCATACCATTACTGATGGGGGTGAGGGAAATTCTTGTTGTGAAGTGGTAATGACCTTCTCTTTGGGCAGGGATCCCAGGTTCTATTCCAACCTGCTCCAAACGTGTATTGTAACATGTCTGAACAGGTTGATTAGAAAATATCTTCCAAGAATTAACAGTATAGTAACTATCATGGACAGTTGTGTAAGATTAGAGAAACTTTGGCAGATAATGTGAAGGAACAAAACTGATGAATTTCAATGTAGCCGAACGTGAGGTTATCCATCCCAAACCAAAAGCATACAGATATGAGTATTAATTAAATGGTGGCAAGTTAGGAACAGAGAAGAACCAAAGGGATTTAAGGATCTATATATATCAATCATTAAAGTAGCTTCCTCAGGTTCAAACCTTAATCAAAAAGGATAGTAAAATAGTATAACTGGAGGATGGGTTAGAAATGGGAGGTGGAAGTCTCCTCTCCATGGTGTGGTGAGAATGGTAAGAATGGTGACAAAATGTCTGTGTTTCTTTCTCCCTGGTATACTATCATCCACTCCTTTGTCTGCCTAACTGTCTTTCTCTTTCTGTCTTCTCTATCTTTCCATCTCCATCTATCTGCTCATTCCTTCCCACCCATCCATCTGTTTGTCTGGAGCATATATACTACCTTTTCTGAGCTACTATCAGTTCAGGAGAAGGGTCACCGGACTTGAAACATTAACTCTATTTCTCCCGACAGATGCTGCCAGGACTGCAATGAGTTTTCCAGCAATTTCTGTTTTTATTTCAGCATCCGCAATTTTTAATTTTATTTTAAAGTTTTACAGATAAGACGCCAACCTTAAGCCACAATCTGTCCAAGTAGGCATCCAATTATTTTTCTAAACTATGATTTTAGACACTTCTGTGACAATATCCAAGTGTTTGTAACACCCTTCCTAATTTCTGTTCCTCTTGGTCATAGTCTATGTTTTCAGGAGTTTTATTGATAATTTTTATGTTTTGTCGAGTAATAAAATAATTCAAGCCTCTTCTATTCCTGATTATTTATAAAATTCTGCCAGGAGCATTAAATCAAAGTCCACGTGCTAAAACACATAAACAAAAAATGCTTGTCAATTCTCTGCATTTTACGTTGAGCAAACTTTGACCTCATGAACAAATATTAATGGGCATCCTCTCTTACAGCTTTCAAATCATTTAACTGTAATTGTATGAATATTTTGAAAATCCATCAATCCCTTGTCTTTACGTTTTCAGACACCACGTCCCAAAGTTTTCTGTAAATCTAAAACCGTAATAAGTTTGGCTTGACATCATGGTGAAACATGATTTTCAAGTATATTTGTTTATTGCTTACAACACATTTTAAAACTTATCGTGATTCTGTCTATCTAGTATGCACAATTCTGCTCGTATACCGAAAATAGTGTTCTATAATTCAACTAAACTTTGATCTTCCTCCAGCAATTAAATGGCAATCACACATATCAAACATAAATTTCAATTAATAGTATGATTAGGAGGGTCAAAGGCCTGTCCCAGCAGGCCAGTTTATATAGAAAGAATGATCTGGGCGTTACAATGAGTATAAGCTGCTCATTACACTTATGCATTCCCTTCGATTTTGTATGGGTTTTGCACTGAAAGTTGCACTGATGGGAGATTTATTTCTGCAGGAAGCACTGAGTCTGCAGTAAACAAGACAATTAGCCATGCATCTAATGGAAGAAGCCTTAGTGGGACACACATAGCCTCAATCATGGAATATGTTAGAATAGTTAATTCAATGCTAAATGACACCCAGACTGCAAAATGGAAGGAAGAAGGGAATTTAAAAAAAGAGTGATAAAGCAAAAAATATTTTCTTTTTTTAAAAATCTCTAATAATTACATTTTGAAGGACGGAGGTACTCAAAGTGTTTTTAAAAAGTGTAATTTCCAGTTGGATAGTCAGTTGAACATTTTCTGAAAGCTTTAGTGGATGACCATGTTTGCTTGCACCAGCGCTTGTGCACCAGCACTCTTTGAGTGAGTGCAGACACGCAGTTGCCCCACAGATCCAGTGTCAATAGGCACCATCACAATGAAATTGGAGTAAGTTGAGGTTGTGGGAGGGGAAAAGATAGTGGAAGGAAATCGAATGGTTGAAAGAAGTGAGTCAGACTTGGATGAAGGGAGGAGGGCACATGCACTAGTGCCCTGTACTCCCTGTGCACTCACGACTGAGTGGCCATTTTTGTACAAACCTCACCTTCCAGTTCGCTTACAACAACACTGTTGTCAGGCCAGATCTCAAATAATGAAACAAGACAGAACATAGGAAGGTTACAGAGTGATGTAAAGATAACTATCTCTCCTTCAATGTCAGCAAAATTAAAGGGCTGATCATCGAATGCTGGAAGCCAGGAGAAGGACACACCCCTATCTACATCAATGGAGCTGAGGTGGAGATGGTCGAGAGCATCAGGTTCCAAGGAGCAACGATCACCAATAAACTGTTCTGGACCACCCGCATGGATGCAACAGTAATGAAGGGGCAACAATGCCACTTTTTCCTCAAGAAGCTAAAGAAATTTGGCCTCTCCATAAGGACTCTCACTGATTTTTATAGATGCAACATAGAAAGCATTCAATCTGGATGCATCATGGCTTGGAACAGCAACTGCTCTGCAAAGGACTGTAAGAAACTACAGAGAGTTGTGAACACAACCCAGACCATCATGCAAGCCAACCTTCCATCCATTGAGAGAAAGTGAGGGCTGCAGATGCTGGAGATCAGAGCTGAAAATGTGTTGCTAGAAAAGCGCAGCAGGTCAGGCAGCATCCAAGGAGCAGGAGAATCGATGTTTCGGGCATAAGCCCTTCTTCCATCCATTGACTCCATCTATACTTCCTGTTGCCACAGAAACAGAGCCAACATCATCAAAGACTCCTCCCACTCTAGTTATAATCTCTTCCAACCTCTCCCATCAGGCAGAATTTACAAAAGCTTAAACACATGTACCAATAGGTTCAAAGACAGCTTCTTTCCCACAGATATTAGATTTCTGAATGGCCCTCTCAATTTTCAAATCTAATATTGATTTTGCCTTTTCTGCAGCAACTTGGAATTCTCCGGGCTGTTCAACCACCCTATGTTCTTCATCTGTTATGATCTGCCAAAACAAAACTTTTTACTGGACTTAGGTGCATATGATAACAATAAATCAAATCAAATCAAAGTCAGCAAACGACCTATGCACACATCACAAGGTCTGGAACTATACATGTTCTCAAGTAAGCAGGGATGTGTGCTTGCCCTGTGTTTGTGGTGTCAGTAGACGTTACCATTGCAAAGATGTGGTCATCCCATTGAACAATCAGAAGCCTTTTTATCACCTGCAATGGTCAAAGAGGTCCAAACTTTTCACACCTTACAGCCCTCTATTGACCAAAGTCTTTAACTTGAAGCAGCAACATCAAGTCACTGGACCTTATTTCCAATTGTGGAATGCTCATTGAATTTCAAATGTATCATTCTAATATGTGGAAAGGTCTTTGTCTCTTTGGAAATGATTCAAGTTTTCTACAAGGATAAGATCAGGTGAAACTCAGAGTACATTTTGAGAAAGGCCTTTCTCAACCTTTGTAACACAATTATTGCAGGGACATAACAATCAAAACATTCTTCTTACCACCCATGCAGTTTAGCACAGATCTATGCATAACACTATCGGCACAGAAAATGCTTGCTGTTCCTTACTTTGAAGTTAATTATATGTTCCTGTTGAGTGCAAAAATGACCCAAATTGAGCTTTCGAAAAAATAGTGAGGCTAAAATCATTCATCGTCATAGCGTCATACAGCACGGGAATAGACCCTTTTGTCCAACCAGTCAATACTGAACATAATCCCAAACTAAACTAGTCCCACTTGCCTGTTCCTGGCCCATATCTCTCCAAACTTTTCCTATTCATGTACCTAACCAAATATCTTTTAGACATTGCAATTGTTCCCACATCCACTTCTTTCTCAGGCTGTTCATTCCACACCTGAACCACACTGTGTATAAAACATTTGCCCGCATGTCTTTTTTAAAATCTCTCTTCTCTCGCCTTAAAAGTGTACCCTCTAGTCTTGAAATCCCCCATCCAAGGGAAGAGACAACTACTATTAACTCTATCTAAACTCCTCACTTTTTAATAACCTTCTATCAGATCGCCTCTCAACATCCTACGCTCCTGTGAAAGTAATTTCAGCCTATCCAGCTTTTCTTTATTATTCAAACCTTCCTGGTAAATCTCTTTTGAATCCTTCTGAAGCTTAATAATATGCTTCCTATGTGAATCAGCATTTTGTTAGCTTTCACGCTTGATACAGCGGCCATTTTTACTGGCAGACAAGAACATTGAAAAGACAGGCCAACTTGGCAAAAAAGCAGAGATATCATGACAGACACATCTTCAGAAAAATTGTTGATACCAGAGATGCCAGGTTGACCAGCAAAGCCCATTCTTTCTGCTGTCATCAAGCAGAGTGCATATCTGTTACCATGAAAGAGAAGCAAGTCTCCCTTACATTGTTACTTGTGAAAAGAAACCCCAGCAGATTAACTATGAAAACCATCACAAACTGCTGATACAATCCTGCAAGCTTTCAGCAGACGAGCCAAATGCTTGATTTCGAAATTCCAGGCCTACATCGAACAATAAAAACTGACCATGATTGACGTTTTAGACGTATTATTTGTTAACTTCATCTGTAATTAGTCTGTATATGCGTGTTAGTCAGAATGGCCCAGTTTCTTCAGTAGCCTCCAAAGCAAATGTGTGAAATAAAGTAGCATTTCTCAATGTTTTCACCACTGGGTTATATAAAATTGACTGCAAAGCTAAAATCACAGTTAACTTTGAGGCAACACCTTCACAACTGTGACAGTAAACCAATTGTCTGATAGTGTTTTGTTGGTTTGTCAGAAGGATGAAGAAAGTGTTATCACAACGCCCACTCAACAGCCGTCTGCATATCACCATTACTAATATAATGAGTAATTGAAAATACCATAAGAAAATAAAAAAACAATTTTCTATAGAGGCTCCTGTGATTTTCTCTCTCAATTGCTCCCAATTTATCCAGATTAAATTCCTGGAAAATCCAGGTCATTTCCAGCGGGATGGTAGTATGACATGCAAGACATACCTTTGGAGATTTATTTTTAGGGATGTGGACAGTGCTGGTAAGTGCTGTGTTTCCTGCAGATTCCTAGCTGCTTTTGCGGTGCTGGGGAACTACTTTCTCGAAAGGGTGCAGTCATACGGTGAAAGTCCATTTGCCGTGCCTGTTCAGTCAGCCTGTTAAACATGTTATGACACACAGGTGGGACTTGAACCTTGACCTTCTGGTCCTAGAGATAAAGACATTACCATAGCACGACAAGAGACCCCGGTGGTGCTATAAATTGAAGAGTTCCAGCATTTCCCCAGTGATGACGAAAAAGAGTACTGATGCACCTGCTTTCCAGATCACTGGAGCTAAACAATGAAGAGCATTCAAATCTAGTCAAGTGTGGTACCACCTTGCAAAAGTGCCAAATTGTTAACCAGGGTATCCTGGAGCCATTTTACTTCATTCTTCAGGTGCACCTCTCCATCTTATTGGATCAAAGGTTAAACAGAGGCTATTGATTTTAACTGTAGTTATTGACGTTTCAAATTTCATTGATGAATGAGACTGTAGCAGATAAATTTAAAGTGGCATAGCCGATCAAATCTCAGAGGGAGGGAAGTGCAGGAATGGGATGCAGCATCAGCAGGGGAAGTGATCATTAGGCAATGGATTGGGGAAGTAATAAGTAGCAGCGATGAGGTGAACATTGTAGGGTCAGTGGCTCTAATAGGGCAGTAGCTGGAGAGCGATGGTGCTTTTGAGGGTGCAGAAGCTGGAGAGGGGACAGCAGCTGCAGGGGGACAACAGCTTTGAGTGATTAAAAATCAAGTGTGCTGAAATTAATCACTTAATCTGAACTATCAACATCCTTTCTTCTCCATAACTCCAGACACTCCGCCTCCATTCATTTCATACATGCTGTCTCCTCAACACTTCACTTCAGCTCTGATTAAAAGTCACCTAGAATCGAAATATTAGCTTGCTTTCTTTCCATGGATGCTAAGTCGATAAAGTGTGGCGCTGGAAAAAGCACACCAGGTCAGGCAGCATCTGAGGAGTGGGACAGTCAATGTTTTGGGCAGGGCCCTTCATCAGGACTGGGGAGCAGGAAGGGGGCTGAGAACTAAAGTTGGGAGGGGTGGGGCTGGGGGTGAGATAGTCAGGATGGCGATAGGTGGATGCAAGTAAGAGGTGACTGATAGGTTGGTGGGAATGGTGGAGTGGTAGGTGGGAAGGAAGATGGACTGGTAGGACAGCTCAAGAGGGCGGTGCCAAGTCAGAGGGTTGAATCTGAGATGGGGTGAAACTGTTGACTTCAATGTTGAAATCGTGTAGTCGTAGGCTCCCGAGGTGGAAGATGAGGTGTTCCTCCTCCAGTTTGCTGATGGCCTTGTTTCGGCAGTGGAGGAGGCCCAGAATGGGCATGTCATCATGGGACTGGGAGAGGGAGTTGAAATGGATGGCCACCGGAAGGTGAGGTTGCTTGGTGCGTACGGACCAGAGATGTTCCCTGAACCGTTCCGTGAGTTTGCGCTCAGTCTCTTTGATGTAGAGGAGACCACAACAAGAGTAGTAAATGAGGTTCGAGGGTGTGCAAGTAAATCTCTGCCGGATTTGGAATGATCCTTTGGGGCCTTGGATGGAGGTGATGGGGGAGGTGTGGGCACAGCGTTTGCATGTGTTGCAGCAGCAGGGGAACGTACCAGGTATGGAGAGGGGCTTGGTGGGGAGCCTGGACCTAATGAGGGAGTCACGGAGGGAACAATCCCTATGGAACCAGTAGGGAGGGAAATATATTTTTGGTAGTGGGGTCTGACTGTAGGTGGCAAAAATGGGGAAGATGATGCACTGGATTTGGAGATTAGTGAGGTGGAATATGAGGATCGGGGGATTGTACCCTTGTTGTGGTTAGGGTTGGAGTTTGAGGGCAGAGGTGCGGGAAATGGAGGAGATGCGGTTGAGGGATTGTTGATCACAGGGGAGGGGAAACTACAGTCCTTGAAGTAGGAAGACATCTGGGATGTCCTGGAGTGGAATGGCTCATCCTGGGAACAGATATGGCAAAGGTGGAGGAATTGGGAGTAAGGGATGACATTTTTACAGGTGTGTGGGCGGGGGGTTGGAAGAGGTGGAATTGAGGTAGTTGTGGGAGTTAGTGTGTTTGAAATGGATGTCAGTGGTGAGTCGGTCTCTGGAGATGGAGACAGCGAGGTCCAGGAAGGGGAGGGAGGTGTCGGAGGTGATCTAGGTGAATTTGAGATCAGAGTGGAAGGTGTTGGTGTGGTGGATGAACTGTTCAAGCTCCTAGTGGGAGCACAAGGCATTGCCGATACAGTCATCGATGTAGCGGAGGAAAAGGTGGTGGATGGTGCCAGTGTAGCTGTGTAAGAGGAACTGTTCCAGGTAAACTGCGAAGGAGCAGGCATTGCTGAGATCCATGCAGGTACCGGTAGCCATCGCTCTGGTTTGAGGGAAGTGGGAGAATTTGAAGAAGTAGTTGTTTAGGGTGAGGACCGATTCCACCAATCAAATGAGAGTGTCAGTGGAGGGGGATTTCTTGGATCGGCGGATCAGGAAGAAACAGAGGGGTTTTAGAACATAGAACATAGAAGAATACAGCGCAGTACAGGCCCTTTGGCCCTCGATGTTGCGCCGATCCAAGCCCACCTAACCTATACTAACCCACTATCCTCCATATACCTATCCAATGCCCGCTTAAATGCCCATAAAGAGGGAGAGTCCACCACTGCTACTGGCAGGGCATTCCATGAACTTACGACTCGCTGAGTGAAGAACCTACCCCTAACTTCAGTCCTATATCTACCCCCCCTTAATTTAAAGCTATGCCCCCTTGTAATACCCGACTCCATACGCGGGAAAAGGTTCACACTGTCAACCCTATCTAACCCCCTAATCATCTTGTACACCTCAATCAAGTCACCCCTAAACCTTCTTTTCTCTAATGAAAACAGCCCCAAGTGTCTCAGTCTTTCCTCATACGATCTTCCTTCCATACCAGGCAACATCCTGGTAAACCTCCTCTGCACCCGTTCCAGTGCCTCCACATCCTTCCTATAGTATGGCGACCAAAACTGCACACAATATTCCAGATGCGGCCGCACCAGAGTCTTATACAACTGCATCATGACCTCAGAACTCAATTCCTCTACCAATAAAAGCCAGTACGCCATATGCCTTGCTCACTGCACTATTTACCTGGGTGGCAACTTTCAGAGATCTGTGTACATGGACACCAAGATCCCTCTGCTCATCCACACTACCAAGTATCCGACCATTAGCCCAGTACCCCATCTTTTTGTTATTCTTCCCAAAGTGAATCACCTCACACTTAGCTACATTGAATTCCATTTGCCACCTTTCTGCCCAGCTCTGCAGCTTCTCTATATCCTGCTGTAACCTGCCACATCCTTCCTCACTGTCAACAACTCCTCCGACTTTCGTATCATCCGCAAACTTGCTCACCCAACCTTCTAACCCCTCTTCCAGGTCATTTATAAAAATGACAAACAGCAATGGTCCCAAAACAGATCCTTGCGGAACACCGCTAGTGACGGCACTCCATGAAGAAACTTTGCCATCAACTACTACCCTCTGTCTTCTTCCATCCAGCCAATTCCTAATCCAAACCTCCAACTCACCCTCAATGCCATATCTCCGTATTTTCTGCAGTAGCCTACCATGGGGAACCTTATCAAACGCCTTACTAAAATCCATATATACCACATCTACCGCTTTCCCCTCATCAACCTCCTTCGTCACCTTTTCAAAGAATTCAATAAGGTTTGTGAGGCACGACCTGCCCTTCACAAAACCATGCTGACTATCCTTGATCATATTATTCCTATCCAGATGTGCATAAATCCTATCCCTTACAATTCTCTCTAAGACTTTGCCCACAACAGAAGTGAGACTCACCGGCCTATAGTTACTAGGGTTATCCCTACTCCCCTTTTTGAACAAGGGAACCACATTTGCTATCCTCCAGTCTTCTGGCACTACTCCAGTAGACAAAGAGGACATAAAAATCAAGGCCAATGGCTCTGCAATCTCCTCCCTTGCTTCCCAGAGAATCCTAGGATAAATGCCATCAGGCCCAGGGGACTTATCTATTTTCACCTTTTCCAGGATTTCCAACACCTCTTCTCTACATACCTCAAAGCCATCCATTCTACTTATTTGTGACTCAGTATTCACATCGACGACACTGCCCTGTTCCTGAGTAAATACTGAAGAAAAGTATTCATTCAGTGTCTCCCCAATCTCTTCCGCCTCCACACGCAACTTCCCACTACTATCCTTGACTGGACCTATTCCTACCCTAGTCATTCTTTTATTCCTAACATACCTATAGAAAGCCTTAGGGTTTTCCCTAATCCTACCGACTAAGGACCTTTCATGTCCCCTCCTTGCTGCTCTTAGCTCTCTCTTCAGGTCCTTCCTGGCTACCCTATAACTCTCAATCGCCCCAATTGAACCTTCACGTCTCATCTTGAGATAGGCCGCCCTCTTCCATTTAACAAGGGATTCCAATTCCTTATTAAACCACGGCTCCCTCGCACGACCCTTTCCTCCCTGCCTGACAGCTACATAATTATCAAGGACACTCAATAGTTGCTCCTTGAACAAGCTCCACATATCATTTACACTCTTGCCTTGGAGTCTACTTTTCCAAGCCACACATCCTAAGTCATGCCTCACCGCATCATAATTTCCCTGACCCCAGCTATAACTCTTGCCCTGTAGTACACACTTATCCCTCTCCATCACGAGAGTAAAAATCACCGAATTATGGTCACTATCCCCAAAGTGCTCACCTACCTCTAATTCTAACACCTGGCCTGGTTCGTTACCCAGAACCAAATCCAGTATGGTCTCACCTCTTGTTGGCCTGTCTACATATTGTGTCAGGAAACTCTCCTGCACACATTGAACAAACACTGACCCATCTAACGAACTTGAGCTATAGCTTTCCCAATCAATATCAGGAAAGTTAAAGTCCCCCATAACAACCACCCTATTACTGTCACTCATCTCCTGAATCACCTTCCCTATCCTTTCTTCAATGATTCTAGGACTATTGGGAGGCCTGTAAAACACTCCTAACAGGCTGACCTCACCTTTCCTATTCCTAACCTCAGCCCAAACTACCTCAGATGGCAAGTCCTCATCCATCGTCCTTTCCACCACTGTAATACTATCTTTGACAAGCAATGCCACACCTCCCCCTCTTTTACCCCCACCTCTGACCCTACTAAAACATTTAAATCCTGGAACCTGCAACAGCCAATCCTGTCCCTGTTCTACCCATGTCTCCGTAATAGCTACAATATCGAAGTCCCAGGTACCAACCCACGCTGCAAGTTCACCTACCTTATTTCGTATACTTCTTGCATTGAAGTATACACACTTCAAGCCACTTTCCTGTTTACAGACACCCTCCTTGGAAATTGATGCCATGTTCCTAACCTCCCTACACTCCAGGCCCTGCACCCTGAAGCTACAATCTGGGTTCCCATGCCCCTGCAGAGTTAGTTTAAACCCCCCCCAAGAGCACTAGCAAACCTCCCCCCAAGGATACTGGTGCCCCTCAGGTTCAGGTGTAGACCATCCTGTTTATAGAGGTCCCACCGTCCCCAGAAAGAACCCCAGTTATCCAAAAACCGGAATCCCTCCCTCCTGCACCATCCCTGTAGCCACGCATTTAAGTGTTCTCTTTCCCTATTCCTCGAATCTCTATCACGTGGCACGGGTAACAAACCAGAGACAACAACTCTGTTCGTTCTAACTCTGAGCTTCCAACCTAGCTCCCTGAAAGCCTGCCTAACATCCTCGGCACTCCTCCTACCTATGTCGTTGGTGCCAATATGGACCACGACTTCGGGCTGCTCCCCCTCCCCCTCCAGGACCCGGAAAACACGATCAGAGACATCACGTACCCTTGCACCTGGGAGGCAACATACCAAACGTGAGTCTCTCTCGTTCCCACAAAACCGCCTATCTGTGCCCCTAACTATCGAGTCCCCAATTACTACTGCTCTGCTCTTCTTCACCCTTCCCTTCTGAGTAACGGGGACAGGCTCCGTGCCAGAGACCTGAGCCCCGTTACTTACCCCTGGTAAGTCATCCCCCCCACAAGTATCCAAAACGGTATACTTGTTCTTGAGGGGAACGGCCGCAGGGGGTCCCTGCACTGGCTGCTTCCTCCCAGTCCCCCTCACTGTCACCCATCTATCTGCCATCTTTGGAGTTACTACCTCCCTATAACTCTGATCTATGACCCCCTCTGCCTCCCGAATGATCCGAAGTTCATCCAACTCCAGCTCCAGTTCCCTAACACGGTCTTGGAGGAGCTGGAGATGGGTGCACTTCCTGCAAGTGTAATCGGCAGGGACGTCGATGGCATCCCTCACCTCATACATGTTGCAGGAGGAACATTGCACTGCCTTCACTGCCATCCCTCTAAAGCTAACTTTTATTTTTAAAAAAACTGGGTCTAAAGAATACAACAAGCAAAATTCAGGACTTACCTACTTACCACAACAGGTGTTATTATTAGGTTAGAGGAGGAGGGCGGGTGGGAGGCACTACCCGTGTAGTGCCTCGGGTTCCTCTCCTTCGCGCTTTTAAAGGGGGATAAAACCTACCCAGGTAAGCTTACACTAACTGCTTCCGGGTCTCGGCTGCCCCTCTGGTCGTCGTCACTTCCCCCTGGTGCTCCCGCTCTTTCTGTGAAGAGAGAGTGAAAGAGAAAAAAAAACACCGCTGCCCGCTACCGGTAAGCACTTTTAAAACCAAACGGTCTTACCTTCGCTGCTGCTCGCACTGGAAATGACCGACCGCCTCGAAGGGTGAGTATAAATACTCACCGCTTTCCTTCCCGGCTGCCCCTCTGGTCGTCGTCACTTCCCCCTGGTGCTCCCGCTCTTTCTGTGAAGAGAGAGTGAAAGAGAAAAAAAAAACACCGCTGCCCGCTACCGGTAAGCACTTTTAAAACCAAACGGTCTTACCTTCGCTGCTGCTCGCACTGGAAATGTTTTATGGCCTTCGTCATGGGGGATACAGGTGTAGAGGGACTGGCTGTCCATGGTGAAGATGAGGTTTTGGGGGCCGGAGAATTGAAAGTCATGGAGGAAGTGGAGAGCGTGGGTGGTGCCTTGAACATATGTGGGGAGTTCCTGGGCCAAGGGGGACAGGGTGGAGTCGAGGTAAATGGAGATGAGTTCAGTGGGACAACAGCAGGCGGAGACAATCGGTCAACTGGGGCAGTCAGGTTTGTGGATCTTGGGTAGGAGCTAGAACCATGGATGCTGCCTGATCCATTGTGATCTCCAGCACGTCTTGCTCTCTGTGCTGGAATTACGCAGAAGTTCAGGCAGCATCCATGGAGAGAAACAGAGTTTACATTGCAGGTTAGTGACTTGTCAGCAGAACTGCAGAAAAGAAATGTAAGAAGGTTTGAATCAGCTGAGGCGTGGACAAGCAGAAAGAACAAAAAGGGTGGAAGACGATAGGGATTAACTAACAAAGAACTACATTATGCAAAACCCAAACAAGAGTAAAACCCACACAAAGAATGTGGAAAGTCCACGGAGACAGAGGCCCCAGGGGGGAGATAAAATAGTTCCCTTCAGGGAAATAAAACAGCAAGAACACATAAAAAAGCTTCCTAAACTGCTGAGTATTTTCAGCATTTTTTAAAATATCAGATCCCAGCATGGCAATATTTTTGCTTGTGTAAAGGCTACGAGGGAGTGTTTTGTTTTGGGAGTACTGGTTGTTGGAGGTTGTGTTTCTGGAAGGGGAGTTGCAATGGTTGTGGGGTCGCTAGTATTTGAGCAGGCAATGTTTGTGACGAGGTAATGCGCAGTGTCCATGTGGCCATTATATTTCTGTTAATGGGGGATAATAGTTGTTTTTGGGAACTGAGGTTGTGTCAGGGAAGATGTTTTCAAACTAGAAAGGGTATAAAAAAAATAATTACCTGCGTGTTGCTGGGACTGGAGGGTTTGGGTTATAAGGAAAGGCTGGATAGGCTGGGCCTTTTTTACCCTGGAGCGTTGGAGGCTGAGGGGTGACCTCATAAAGATTTAGAGAACGTTTAACATAAAAAATAGAACACAGAATATAGAACTGTACAGCACAGTAAAGACCTTAAGATCAAACTAATCTACATACCTTAATTTTACTATAATCCATGTGCTTATCCAAGAGTTGCTTAAATGTCCCTAATGTATCTAACTCTATCAAAAAAAAATCCAAAAATTTGCAGGTTAGGTGAATTGGCCATGCTAAATTGCCCGTAGTGTTAGCTGAAGGGGTAAATGTAGGAGTATGGATCTGGGTGGTATATGCTTGGGCGGGTTGCTGTGGACTTTTTGGGCCAAAGGGCCTGTTTCCACACTGTAAGTAATCTAATCTAATCTACTACCACTGCTGGCAGCGAAATTCCATGCACCCACTTCTCTCTGTATAAAGAACCTACCTCTGACATCTCCCCAAAACCTTCTTCCAATCACCTTAAAATTATGCTCCCTCATGACAGCCATTCCCTTCCTGGTAAAAAGTCTCTGGCTATCCACTCTATCTATGCCTCCCATCATCTTTACACTTCTATCAAGTCACCTCTCATCCTTCCTCGTTCCAATGAGAAAAGCCCTAGCTCTGTCAACCTTTCTTCATAAGACATGCCTCCCAGTCCAGGCAGCATCTTGGTAAATCTCCTCTCCTCCCTCTCTAAAGCTTCCACATCCTTCCTACAATGAGGCGACCAGAACTGAACACAATATTCCAAGTGTGGTCTAACCAGGGCTTTATAGAACTGCAGCATAACCTTGTGGCTCTTAAACTCAATTCTCCTGCTAATGAAAGCCAACACACCATACGCCTTCTTACCAACCCTATCAACTTGGGTGGCAACTTTGAGGGATCTATGGACATGGACAAGACACTTCTGTTCCTGATGAAGGGCTTATGCCTGAAACGTCGATTCTCCTGCTCCTCAGATGCTGCCTGACCTACTTTGCTTTTTGAGCACCACACTCTCGACTCTGATCTCCAGCATCTGCAGTCCACACTTTCTCCTTGTTCCTCCACACTGCCAAGAATCCTGCCTTTTTAACCTTACAATATGCGTTCAAATTCGGCCTTCCAAAATGAATCACTTCACATTTTTTCAGGTTGAATTCCATCTACCGCTTATCAGCCCTGTTCTGCATTCAGACGCTGTCCTGTTGCATCCTACAACAGCCCTCCACACTATCCACCACTCCACCAACCTTTGTCTAATCAGAAAACTCACTAACCTACACTTCCATTTTCTCATCCAAGTCATTTATAAAAATCACAAAGAGCAGTGGTCCCAGAACCTATCCCTGCAGATCACCACTGGTCACCGAGCCGTAGGCTGAATACTTTCCATCTACTACCACTCTTTGTCTTCCATGGGCCAGCCAATTCTGTATCTAGACAGCTAAATTTCCCTGTATCCCATGCCTTCTTACTTTCTAAATGAGACTCCCATAGAGAACCTTATCAAACACCTCGCTAAAATCCATATACACCACATCCACTGCTCTATCTTCATCAATGTATTTTGTCACATCCTCAAAGAATTCAATAAGGCTATAAGGCATGTCCTGCCCCTCAAAAAGTCATGCTGACTACCTCTAATCAAACTAAAGCTTTCCAAATAATCATAAATCCTGTCTCTCAGAATCCTCTCCAATAATTTCCCCACCACTGGCGTAAGACTGACTGGTGTGTAATTCCCATGGTTATCCCTATTCTCTTTCTTGAACAAGGGAATAACATTTTCCACCCTCCAATCATCTAGTGCTACTCCAGTGGACAGTGAGGATGCAAAGATCATCGCCAAAGGTGCAGAAATCTCTTCCCTCGCTTCCTGTAGTAACCTTGGGTATGTTCTGTCTGGCCCAGGAGACTTATCAATTCTCATGTTTTTCAAAATTTCCAGTACATCCTCCTTCTTAACATTAATCATTTTCGAGCATATCAGTCTATTTCACGCTGTCCTCACAAAGTCCCTCTCAGTAGTGAATACTGAAGAAAAGTATTCATTAAGGACCTCCCCTACTTCTCCCGACTCCAGGCACAAGTTCCCTCCACTATCCCTGATCGGCCTTACCCTCACTCCGGCCATCCTCTTGTTCCTCACATAAAAGTGTAGAACGCTCTGGGGTTTTCCTTAATCCTACCCGCCAAGGCTTTTTCATGCCCCCTTCCAGCTTTCCTAAATCCATTCTTCAGTTCCTTCCTGGCTACCTTGTAACCCTCAAGAGCCCTGTCTGATCCTTGCTTCCTCAACCTTCAGTAAGCTTCCTTCTTCCTCTTGACTAGATCTTCCACATCTCTTGTCATCCAGGGTTCCTTCACTCTGCCATCTCTTCCTTGCCTCAGTGGGACAAACCTTTCCAGCACTTGCAGCAACTGCTCCCTACACATTTCTGTCGTGCATTTCCCTGAGAATATCTGTTCCTGATTTATGCTCCACAGTCCCTGCCTAATGGCATTGTAATTCCACCTCCCCCAATTAAATACTTTCCCATACCATCTGCTCCTATCCTTCTACCTCTCATGAGGGGCGTAGATAGGATGAACAGCCAAGGTCTTTTTCCAAGGGCAGTGGAGACCAAAACTAGAGGACATAGTTTTAAGGTGAGAGGGGAATGATGTAAAAGTGACCTGAGGTGCAACTCTTTCATATACAAGGTGGTACATATGTGGAATGAACTGCCAGAGGAAGTGGTAGATGCAGGTACAGTCCAGGTGGTGCGGCACTATTGGCATTGGAGTCTGTCTTGGATCTATCCATGAGTTGGAGTAACACAGCAGGTCAGGCAGCATCCGAGCAGCAGTAAAATCGACGTTTTGGGTAAAGCTCCTTCATCAGGAATGCTTTTCCAGCACCACACTCTCAACTTTAATCTCCAGCATCTGCAGTCCTCACTTTCACCTCAGTTGGAGTAGTCCTTGGGTGGGGACAGGGTCTCTTTTGGAGTAATCCTGGTGAGATAGGTTTGTGGAGAGAAGAGTCTCTGTGGGCAGGGTCTCTTTAAGGTTCAGTTTCAGATAGAAGGGGACTCCATTTGAGGTAATCCCAGAGTGTTGGGTGGTCTATGTTGGGATGGTCCCAACATCTGTTTCGATATTGCAGGGCTGAGTAGTGGGAAAGCTTCTGCTGGGGTGTAGTGTCGTGGTGGGAATGTACATTCTTGGTCAGTCCCCCAGAGGGGCTAGGCAAAAGTGCTGCAGATGCTGGAAACCAGAGTTTAGATCAGATTGGTGCTGGAAAAGCACAGCAGGTCAGGCAGCATCTGAGGAGCAGGAAAATCGGCATTTTGGGCAAAAGCCCTTTATCAGGAATTCTCTATTCCAGCTGAAGGGCTTTTGCCCGAAACGTCAATTTTCCCCCCCACGAGGGCCGGGTGAAAAGCTGGGAATCTGATTGGGCGGGCCGGGGAAAGGCGGGGAATCTGATTGGGCCGGCGGGGGACAGACGGGGAATCTGATTGGGCGGGCCGGGGGCAGGCGGGGAATCTGATTGGGCGGGCCGGGGGCAGGCGGGGAATCTGATTGGGCGGGCCGGGGGTGGGACGAGATGAGGTTTGGGGCGGTCTCCGAAAGAGCGGCGTGGACACTTGTGGGGCGGGGCTCGTGGGGGGGAAGTACACTGATTGGGCAAGTGTGTGGGGGGGCTGGGACTATATTGAGGCAATTCCGGTTGCATATGTGTCTTTGAATTAATGATTTGCGCTTAGAGCGGGTAGTTCGCTGGGTCTGTGGGTGCACTGACCCCGGCCCATTCATAAATCGGGGCTCCGGCACAAATTGCTACAATTTAGCCAGAAGCGGAAGTGAATGTGATACATTGTAGCCAAGGGACTGGTTGTGCGCGAGAGGCAAGTCTCCCCTTAGCAGCTGCGAGCCGGCATCTCTGTGCCACGCCGATCCGAGGTGGGCACACTCGGGGCTGTCCTGCAATGGGCCGGGTCAACACGGAAGGGCTCAAGGTGAAGAGAGCCACGCCAGGAGTCCGGCAAAGCCAGAGGATCCGCAGGAAGCAGCACTTTGCCGCCCTGGTCTTGGCCCGAGGAGGCAGCAAGGGGATCCCGCTGAAGAACATCAAGATACTGGCAGGGACGCCTCTGTTGGGCTGGGTGCTGAGGGCCGCTTTGGACTCTGAACAGTTTGACAGGTAAGAGAGGATGGGGAGAGAGCCCAGGCTGAGGGGGACAGGGAGGAATGGGGTGATGGGAGGGTAAGGGGGGTAGGCTAGGAGAAGGACCTTTCTGGGGGAGTACCTGAGGTGAATTGGAGGGGGCTATGTGCAGGGGTGGGCTGTGTGCCACATTGTGTAGAGTGCTCTGAGGCTGTGAGTGGGTGGTGTGTTGCATGGGGTGGGTATTTTTGAGAAGATATCAGAAAGGGGTCTCTGGGTTGGAGCAGAGGGTGAATATGTCTGACTTGGGACAGGGAGCAGTTGTCTGGTTTTGATGGGGGGTGGGGGATGCACACTTGGGTGTCTGCATGGATAGGGGTTTGTGAGGGTAAGTGGATGTCTGGTGACAGTAAATAGGTTTAGGGCATAGGACGAGTGTTTGGAGTTTAGAGGTGGAGGGAGGTGTTGATTGGGTTGGATGTCTGAGGGGCTGGAGCAGTGTGTTGCAAGAGTTGTCTAAAGGGGTATTGCCTGGGTTCAGGGGAAAGGAGTTTTGGGGCTGCCTGGGGAAAAAGGGTGTCTGGTATAGCGTGAGAGAGATTGGGGGTGCAGAGAGGTGGTGAGAAATGTTTGTGTTTGCAGCAATGAAGTTAAAGGATAAATAACTGATGTAAATATGGGTGATTAGAGTAGGGTTGGAAATGGGAGGCCACTAGAGATTGAGACTGAGGCAGCCAAAGTAATTCCCCTTCATTTTTCCTCTGACCTGTGGGCGTGTTCATTGCAACTGTTCTTTGACTTGCTTTTGCACCTGCTGTGACTCACCTGTTGAAGGCTGATCTCTTTGATGTGTCACTTTAATAATTTTTCAGTTACAATCCAGTAAATAGAAAAGGCATACACCTTACAACAGGAAAAAACCCTTGCAAACATGTTCTTTTGAGAAATGCCATTTGAATTCTAATTATTTTAGATTATAGTTACCTTTTGCAGTCAGACTATAAGTAGGAACTGAAGTCAGCTGTTTGATCTCTCAAACCTGTTTACTGTTCAGTATGGATGAGGCTGATCCAACATTCCTTGCATCCACCTTCCAGCCTTATCCCCATAACCTTAGAATCTTGATCATTGGGGAAATTCAATCTACACCTTAAATGTACACAAGGTTTCTGTCCTCTAGTTCTCAGTAGCAAGGAGCTCCAGAAATTCATAGCACTGACATAAGAAATTCCTCTTCATCTCAATCTTAAATTGGCTCTTCTTAATTCTGAGACTGTCATCTGGTCCTAGACCCTCCCATGAGGGGAAATATGCTCTCAGCATGTACCCTGTCAAGCCCCTGAAGAATCCTGCATAAGTTTCAATGAGATCACCTCTTGTTCTTCTTCTAAATTCCAAAGAGTAGAGTTTAATCATTGCTCTGCTCTGAATTTAATCCCTCCATACCAGGGATCTTTCTAGTGAACCTTCTCCGTACTGCCTCCAATGAAATGATCTTTTCTTAAGTAAGAGGATGAAAACTGCGCACTGTGCTTCAGATGTTTAAGGTTTTATAAATAACCCGCGGTCAAAATGAAAAATGAAAGAAAGCAGACACAACTTTGTAAAAGACACATCGTAGTCAACAAATCCAACTGATTGTTTTGATCGAGCCAACAGAGGGGTTTGCTGAAGGGAATTCAGTGGATGTTGTCTGCGTGGATTTTAATGAAGTGTTTGACCAAGTGCCACATAAAAGGATGATTATCAGAATAAGGAGTGGCCCTGGAGTTGAGATTCTTACAGAATTGATACAGAGGAGAAGGAGATCATTTTGCCCATAGTGTCTTTACTAACTCTGTATCAATTTACCAACTTCATCTCAGTGGTTAGCACTGTTGCCTCACAATGCCATGGAGCCAGGTTCAATTCCAGCCTCAGGCGACTGTCTGTCTGTGTGGAGTTTGCACATTCTCCCCGTGTCTGTGTGGCTTTCCTCCGGGTGCTCCGGTTTCCTCCCACAATCCAAAGATGTGCAGGTTAGGTGAATTGGCCATGCTAAATCACCCATAGTGTTCAGGGATGTGTTGGTTAGGTGCAGCAGTTAGGGGTAAATGTAGAGTGGTAGGCGAATGGGTCTGGGTGGGTTGCTGTTCAGAGGGTTGGTGAGGACTTGTTAGAAAGTGAGGATTGCAGATGCTGGAGACCAGAGTTGAAAAATGTGGTGCTGGAAAAACACAGCAGGTCAGGCAGCATCCGAGGAGCAGGAGATTTGACGTTTCGGACATAAGCCCTTCTTCAGGACTTGTTGGGCCAAATGGCCTGTTTCCACACTGTAGGGATTCTATGATTCTATGTGGTCTCGCTAGCACCTTTACAGTTGTGGTAAGACTCTGCTACTTAAACTCTCTTGAAATAGGAGCTAACATTCCATTAGCATTCTTGATTACCTGCAGTACCTGTGTGCTTGTTTCCTGTGTTTCTTGCCTGAAGTCCCTTTGTGTTTCAGCTTTCTGCAGTTTTCCTTGATTTAAATAATATTCTGCTCTTATGTTCGCCCATCCAAAATGAAAGGTTTTAACACTTTTTCCACATTGTACTCCATTTGCGAACTTTTTGCTCACTTATTTAACCTATCAATATCTGTGTTACCTGTTTGTACATCCCTCTCACAACCTGTCTTTACACCTATTTTTGTGTGGTCTGCAAATCTGGCTACAGTACCTTTTTTGCTTCTTTCAATAGACAATAGGTGCAGGAGTAGGCCATTCTGCCCTTTGTGTCTGCACCACCATTCAATATGATCATGGCTGATCATTCTTCATCAGTATCCTGTTCCTGTCTTATCTCCATAACCCTTGATTTCACAATCCTTGAGAGGGCTATCCAACTCTTTCTTAAATGAATCCAGAGACTGGGCCTCCACTGCCCTCTAGGGCAGAGCATTCCATACAGCCACCACTCTCTGGGTGAAGAAGTTTCTCCTCATCTCTGTCCTAAATGGTCTACTCCGTATTTTTAAGCTGTATCCTCTGGTTCGGCACTCACCCATCAGCGGAAACATGTTTCCTGCCTCCTGAGTGTCCAATCCTTTAATAATCTTATGTCTCAATTAGATCCCCTCTCAGTCTTAACTCAATGGTATACAAGCCCAGTTGCTTCAGTCTTTCAGTGTAAGGTAATCCCGCCATTCCAGGAATTGACCTCGTGAACCTACGCTGCACTCCCTCAATAGCCAGAATGTCTTTCCTCAAATTTGGAGACCAGAACTGTACACAGTACTCCAGCTGTGGTCTCACCAGGGCCCTGTACAGCTGCAGAAGAACCTCTTTGGTTCTATACTAAATCCCTCTTGTTATGAAGGCAAGCATGCTATTAGCCTTCTTCACTACCTGCTGTACCTGTATGCTTACCTTCATTGACTGGTGTACAAAAACACCTAGATCTCTCTGTACTGTCCCTTTACCTAAATTGATTCCATTTAGGTAGTAATCTGCCTTCCTATTCTTGCCACCAAAGTGGATAACCATACATTTATCCACATTTAAACTGCACCTGCCATGCATCTGACTACCCACCTAACTTGTCCAGGTCACCCTGTAATCTCCTAACATCCTCATGACATTTCACCCTGTCACCTAGCTTAGTATCATCAGCAATTTTGCTAATGTTATTGCTAATACCATCTTCTATATCATTAACATATATTGTATAAAGCTGTAGTCCCATTACTGATCCCTGCGGTACCCCACTGGTCACTGCCTGCCATTCCGAAATGGAGCCGTTTATTACTACGTTGTTTCCTATCAGCCAACCAACTTTCAATCCAAGTTAGTACTTTGCCCCCAATACCATGCACCCTAATTTTGCTCACTAACCTCCTATGTGGGACTTTATCAAAAGCTTTCTGAAAGTCCAGGTACACTACATCTACTGGATCTCCCTCGTCCATCTTCAGAGTTACATCTTCAAAATATTTCTGAAGATTAGTCAAGCATGATTTCCCCTTCATAAATCCATGCTGACTCTGACATATTCTGTTACTACTATCCACATGTGTCCTAATTTCATCCTTTATAATAGACTCCAGCATCTTTCCCACCACTGAGGTCAGACTAACTGGCCTATAATTTCCTGTTTTCTCTCTCCCACCTTTCTTAAAAAGTGGTACAACATTAGCCACCCTCCAATCCGCAGGAACTGATCCTGAATCTATCGACCGCTGGAAAATAATCACCAACGTATCCACGATTTCCCGAGCCACCTCCTTCAGTACCCTGGGATGCAGACCATCAGGCCCCGGGGACTTCAGACCTAACAGTCTCTCCAACACCAATTTCTGGCAAATATAAATTCCCTAAGTTCAGGTCCTTCAGCCACTGTTACCTCAGGGAGATTGCTTGTGTCTTCCCCAGTGAACACAGATCTGAAGTACCAATTCAATTCTTCTGCCATTCCTTTGTTCCCTGTAATATATTCCCCTGTGTCTGTCTTCAAGGGCCCAGTTTTAGTCTTAACCATTTTTTTTGGTTTTCACATATCTAAAAAAACCTTTTACTATCCTCCTTTATATTATTGGCCAGTTTACCTTCGTACCTCATTTTTTTTTCTCTGCGTATTTCCTTCTTAGTAATCTTCTGTTCTTTAAAAGCTTCCCAGTCCTCCATTTTCCCACTTATCTTTGCTATGTTATACTTTTTCTCTTTTAACTTATATGTTTCTTAACTTCCCTCGTCAGCCACGGCCACCCATGCCTCCTCCTAGGATCTTTCTTCCTTTTTGGAATGAACTGATCCTGCAACTTCTGCATTATACACCGAAATATCCGCTATTGTTCCTCCCCTGCCATCCCTGCTAAGGTATTGCACCATTGAACTTTGTCCAGCTCCTCCCTCATAGCTCCATATTTCCCTTTTATTCAACAGAAATATTGTCACTTCCGATTGTACCCTCTCCCTCTCAAATTGCAGATTGAAACTTAATGTATTATGGTCACTACTTCCCAATGGCTCCTTCACTTTGAGGTCCCTGACCAATTCTGGTTCGTTGCACAATACCAGATCCAGAATTGCCTTCTCCCTGGTCGGCTCCAGCACCAGCTGCACTAAGAATCCATCTCTGAGGCACTCCACAAAGTCTCTTTCTTGAGGTCCAATACCATCCTGATTCTCCCAGTCTACCTGCATGTTGAAATCCCCCATAACAACTGTAGTAACATCTTTGTGACAGACCAATTTCAGCTCCTGATTCAACTTGCATCCGATATCCAGACTACTGTTTGGGGGCCTGTAGATAACTCCCAAGAGGGTCTTTTTACCCTTTAGTATTTCTCAGCTCTATCCACACTGACTCTACATCCCCTGATTCTAGGTCCCCCCCGCGCAAGGGACTGAATACTATCCCTTACCAACATGGCCATCCCACCCCACCCCCTCTGCCCGTCAGTCTGTCCTTACGATAGCACGTGTAGCCTTGAATATTCATTTCCCAGAAGAGAAAATGAGGTCTGCAGATGCTGGAGATCAGAGATGGAAATGTGTTGCTGGAGAAGCGCAGCAGGTCAGGCAGCATCTAGGGAACAGGAGAATCGACGTTTCGGGCATTAGAAGGGCTAATGCCCGAAACGTCGATTCTCCTGTTCCCTAGATGCTGCCTGACCTGCTGCGCTTCTCCAGCAACACATTTCCATCTATTCATTTCCCAGGCCCTGTCCACTTGAAGCCACGTCTCAGTTATCCCCACAATATCGTATCTGCCAATTTCCAAAAGAGCCTCGAGCTCATCCATCTTATTTCTAATGCTTCGTGCTTTCATGTATAGTATTTTTAATTTGTTACTGTCCTCACCCTTCCATCAACACCTAGTTCACTCAACCTTACAGCATGATCCCTTTCCGAGTTTTCTGCCTCATTGATACAGTTGTCTTTCTTGACTTCCCTTGTTCTAACTTTCCCTTCAATTTCCTTCTTAAACATCCAGTTTGTTCCCCCCCCCCGCTACTTAGTTTAAACGTAGCTGTGTTGCAGTAGCAAACCTGCCTGCCAGAATGCTGGTTCCTAACCTATTAAGGTGCAAACCATCTGTCTTGTAGAATTTATGCTTCCCACAAAACATACCCCAGTCATCAAGAATTTAAATCCTTGCTTCCTGCACCAATTCCCCAGCCACACGTTCAAGTCCATTATCTCCCTGTTTCTGGCCTCACCAGCCCGAGGTACTGGAAGCAAACTGGAGATAACCACCCTGGACGTCCTGCTTTTCAGCCTTCTTCCTAGTTCTCCGAAGTCCCGCTGTAGTATGTTCCTCCTCTTCGTCCCAAAATCATTTGTGCCGACATGTACCACCACCTCTGGCTCTTCACCTTCGTCCTTGAGGATTTCCTGCACTCTGTCTGTGATGTCTTTAACCCTGGCATCAGGAAGGCAAAACACCATCCTTGGGTCCCGCCTGTTGCCACAAAAACCCCGGTCAGTTCCTCTCACTATGGAGTCCCCTATTACCACGGCTCTGTGCAATGTCCGACTCTTCTGCTCTGCCTCCACGCCAACTTTTGATTGACAGACCTGGCCGCCTCGCGGACTGGCAGTGTCATCTGTCTCTACTGTTTCCAAACGATTCAACTTGTTCCTGACAGGTACTTCCCCCGGGGTCTCTTGCACTTGTCTCCTCTCTGCCCTCCTCATTGTCTGCTCTCTTCTGGTACGATTGGTGTAATAACCTCGCTGAAGGTCTTGTCCAGAAAGATCTCGTTCTCTCGGACAAGCCTAAGGTCCTCAAGTTCTTTCATCAGTGCTTTAATATGCTCTGTCAGTAGCTGAACGTGCACACACTTTCCACACTTATACGAGCCCGACACATCAGAGTCGTTGACCTCCCACATCAAGCACGTAGCGCACTCCAAGTCGTTAATGTACATTGTAAACCGTTATGGTCCCAGTATGGATTTCTGTAGAATTCCACTGTTTACAGGCTACCAACCTGAAAAGAATCCCTTTTGCTCCCACTTTCCATTTCTGGCCCATTAGCTAATTCTGTATCCATGCCAATATATGATCTCCAACACAGTAGACTCTTATGACTTGACTTTTTGTGAGGTACCTTGTCAAACATCTTCTGGAAATCCAAATACAAAACATTTATTCGTTCCCCTCTATGCAGTCTGGTTGACACTTCCTTGAAAAACTCCTCATAAATTAGTCAGCCGCCATTTTCCTTTCATGAAGCCATGCTAACTTTGCTTAATTAGGTTATGATTTTCCAAACGTGCTGCACTTAGTGCATAAATGATTCTGGCATTTTTACAATTATAGATATTAGGCTAATTGGCCTGTAATTACCTGCTTTTTGTCTCCCTCCCTTTTTGAATAGCAATGTCACCTTGACAATTTCCCAGTCCTCCAGTACTTTTCCACTACCATTGGATCTGTAGGGATCTAGGATGCAAGCCATCGGGGTCAGGGGACTTATCAGCCTTCAGCCCCATTAGTTTGCCTAATACTACTATTGTAGTGATGGTATTAGTACTTAATTCCTCTCCCCATATTCTTTAGTATTACTGGGATGTTCCACCATAAATTCTGATGCGAAACATCTGTTTAACCCCTCTGCTATAACTATTTCCTCAGAGTAATTTTCGAAGGGGCCTTCACTTTGACTTCACTTTTTCTTTACAATAAATAAAGAGAAACTCTTATTGTCAGTTTTATATTCCTCACTAGTTTGTTCTCCTCATAGTTTACACTCTCCCTCTTTATTATTGTTTTGGTCCTCTTTTACTTGATTCTGAATTCGTCCCAAACTTTGGGGCTATCACCTGCTTTGGCCACTGTTTTGAAATCCTGGAAATGGACATTCACTCTGGCTGTGCCTCACTCTGGATGTATCATCTCCTTCCTGATTGTGCGAAGCTTATTGCTTGGTAGTGACAGAAGAAAGGAAATGCAAGAAATGTCATGTTTACGTGTATGTACATGCAGAATACTCCGGATGCTGGAAATCTGAAAATGCTGGAGAAACTCAGCAAGTCTGGCAGCATTTGTGGAGAGAAGAAGCAGAGTTAGCGTTTGGAATCCATGGTGACTCTTCAGAAATTACGTTGCTGGGAAAAGATTAAAAGTTACATTCTGATTCTTTCTGTAAACTACCTGTTCAGTAAATGCAAATGATAAGTTTTAGAATGTTTGAGAAACACATCTTTATGAAAATGGCAGTATAGCCTGGATTCCCAAGATTTGGATTCCCAAGGGTCATAAATCAAGGGATTTGAATTATCTCTACGTAAAGACCATGACATTAAGTTTGGAGAAATATAAATATTTTATTATTTAAATAATTTAAACTGGTGAAACCAGTTAATAAAATTTAAAACTATTGTGTGAATTGAATCTATTTTAAGTGTGTTATGTAAAACAAGGTTGGATGGGGATGGTACAATAGGGATCAGACAGGTTAGATCTGAGCAATGACACCTAAGGGTGACACAGTGGCACAGTGGTTAGCAATGCTGTCTCACAGCGCCAGAGACCCGGGTTCAATTCCCACCTCAGGCAACTGTCTGGTATGGAGTTTGCACATTCTCCCTGTGTCTGCATGGGTTTCCTCCGGGTGCTCTGGTTTCCTCCCACAGTCCAAAGATGTGCAGGTTAGATGAATTGGCCATGCTAAATTGCCTGTAGTGTTAGGTGAAGGGGTAAATGTAGGGGAATGGGTTTGGGTGAGTTGCTCTTCGGAGGGTCAGTGTGGACTTGTTGGGCCGAAGGGCCTGTTTCCACACCATAAGTAATCAAATCTAATGACATCTGCGGTTGAAAAGCAAAACACTGCAGATGTTGAAAATCTGAAATAATAATAGAAAATGCTTTAAATACTCAAGTCACCTGGCACCTTTCACAAAATGCTACTAATTTGATAGAATGTTGACTTTCCAGTTCCCTTGAAGGTATGTGAGAGTCACTGGCAAGATGAGCAATCATTGTTTATCACCAATTGTCCTTGAAGGTGGTAGTGGGCTAATGAAAGAAATATAAACAGGGAATTCAGAATTTCCTCACTTCGGGGACTGACTCTGAGCTGCCTGGCCATATGCAGTGTACTGGGCACCTGTTAATAAAGGGTGGCTTGGTAATGCCTTTCTGCAGTTAGTTCAAATGTTTACGCTCTTATCATGTCAACCTTAAGCTGAGAAATGTTGTCAATCACAATGGGTAGCACCTGGATTTTAATTGAGCTATATTAGAGAGAGTGCAAGTGGATTAGAGCAGATCATACACTTGTGGTGTTAAGAAATTGTGGCTTTTGATTGATGATGTTGTTAAATTTATTCACAGGTTGTGGGCATTGCTGTGGGTCTGGAGTCACATGTAGGCCAAACTGGGGAAGGATGACCGTTTCCTTCCCTAAAAGACTTTGGTGAACTGGATGGGCTCTTCCAACAATGGTTTCAGGGCCTCATTAGACTCATAATTTATTTTTATTGGATTTAAATTCCACCAACTGGTGTTGTCCTCAGAACATTACCTGGGTTTCTGTACTAATAGTCTAGCATTAACAACATGAGGTCATCACCTCTCCTTGTCAAAGGAATCTCAGTGAGTTGCTGCATCTTAAAGCACACACGCTACTGCAACTTGGTGGAGGGAGTAAATATTTAAGTCAGTGGTGAAACCTTTTCTGTCTACAGATTCTGCCTCACCTGCAGTATGGGTCTGCAGCTTGAGGAACCTCAGTTTGGAATTGCACTGGAGTCTGAGCTTCAGACAATGGGATGCATCAGGAAGAGGGAATGTTATCTGGATGCTTTGCTCATGGAACAGTTGTAGTTCCTTCGGTTATGTAATCATTTGGATTTGGTCAGTGGATTGGGATGAGAGGATTTGACTGCAAGTTCGGCAGCACTGGGGATTAATTCAACTTTTAATCTTAGCCAGTAAGCATCTTTTATTTGGACATGTGCTAAGAATGAAGACAAAAGTGAGAGTAGCCAAACTGAGCAAATGGCATAGGAAAGTATTACAATAGGGGCCTGAAAAGGAAGGTGGAAAAGTACAATCAAACAGAGATACTGTTTATGATTTTCCCCCCCACAGAGAGCACAGGCTCTGTGCTCTGGCAGCTGTTAGGATTAAAGATATCCTCTCACATCTAGGGAAGAACTTAGATAGGGTGGAATCCATTTTTATTGTCCATGTAGTAAGAAGCAGAATTTAAAAAATAAGGTTCTGATGAGTAATTATTTTTTTGCAGTGCTCAGATCCAAATGATCAAATAGAACCTGTAAGGTAATTGCTGGTTTATTACTTGAGAGTGCACTAATTGATCAAAGATCAAGCAAGCCAGAGTGTTGAATGTGTAGCTAAAAGTAGTCTGGGAGCTCTTCCGTTAGGATGGGTGATCTTAAACCAGGCTGGACTAGTGTCCTGGTGTACTAAATATCTATGACTGTCAGTAGAGCTTGAAGGCAAAAAGAGTGGATTGTGTTCAGGTGAGATAACATTTCTAAACCATGATAGTGCAACACCAGTTCAGTGGAAAAGAGTTTGGATACGTTCACTTTGTGTTTGAAAGTTTACTTGATAGCTAGCACTATCTAGTATATCATACTGTAAAGAACACGCAGCTACTTTTTCAAAAACATATTCTGCTTTTTGTCGCTCTTGCTATGTTGAAACAAATGAGTGAACCCATATAACTTTACCAATGGGAAGTTCCTGTTTCGGACTCCCATTGCATAAGTACTTTGTTTCAATACTTCACTCTATAGTATAATGGGAAACAAAAAATTTAAATTTCTGTTTTGTGTGAAATTGTGTACTACAAAGGACTTTGAATGCATGTCCGAGCTTAAATAGTGTACTTAAAATATAACAGTGCAACACCTTGGTCCATAATGAGAATTTCATAAAGAAGCAACTGTTTTGTTGTTTTTTTTTAAAATAGTGTATGGGTATCAACTGACCATGATGACATTGAAGCAGTAGCCAGGAAATTTGGAGCACAGGTGCACCGTAGAAGCGCACAAGTATCAAAAGATACGACAAGCTCATTGGATACCATTTTGGAATTCTTGGAAAGCCACAAAGGTATGGTAGTTCACAATATCCCCAATTAAAGGTTAATTAAAAGTTGTGATGCTGCAATCACAGGTGATCATGCAGTGACTAATATCCGACAGATGGTGAGTTTTGGTACCTGCCTTACATTGGAACTGAAGCCAGTGCGATGTGTTGAAACCTCTTCCAAATGCTTCGCAATCTATTTGACCTAATTGGTCCATGCCAGTAGTTAACCTGCACGTGAGCCTCTTCCTATCTCTCTCCAATGAATCCTATCATCATAATTATCTGTTCCTTTCTCTTTCATGGGACAATCTGACTTGGTAATAAATGCACAATTCGGTGGCTAGTTACACCTTCTAACCACTGTCCAGTGCAGAGAGATTTCCTAGCTTCCCAATTGACTCTTAATGTTATTCCTGACAAGTGGGGGGACTCTTTCTCTACAACTAGAAAGAATGATTGAAAAGCCATTTAGATGGATATATGAATAGGAAGGATTTAGGAAGATATGGGCCAAGTGCTGGCAAATGGGACTAGATTAATTTAGGATATCTGGTCAGCACGGATGAGTTGGACTGAAGGGTCTGTTTCTGTGCTGTTCATCTCAATGACTCTGAAAGTTGAAAGGGAATAGGACAGATACCGAGCAGATTCACCAATCTCAAAAGTTAGTTTAAATGGCCTAACAGGAAAAACTACCATGTCTGTATTCTTTATCTGAAAATCTCAGGACTTGTTGAGTTTTGCATAAAGCATACTGTTGGTATCTGTGTCAATTATTGTGAATACCACTTTGAAAGTTTGTGCAAATTGTCAAGAACACTCTGGGCAGAGCCCATGGCTTCTAGCAGCTGCAGATTGGGTGGAGGCTGAGAATTTGAGAATCCATCAACAGGGTATTGTGCTCCGAAAATAGATACCAAGAAGGTCCCTTATTTGTCGTGTCTATTTCTGTGGAGTTCCGTCAGGTTGCTAAGGTGCAGCAGCTCCTGATTATTCACTGTGTTCTTGTTTGACAACTGCAGCCAAGCCTGTCTGTCAGTTTCAGTAATTGGGGTCTGTTCTTACCTTTGTCACTAGTTTGCATATTAACATAATCTTTCCCAGATTCATGCTTTTGTATCCACAGTTCGGGCCGTTAGAATAAAACTTTGTTTCACCCAAACCCGTTGACACAGAGTTTGACCCTTTGGGGGGGGAAAGAATCTTCACTTTTAGGTCTGTTCAGGCCAAGTGAAGTTTTGTCTTTCCCAAAAAGGCCCGAAACTCAACGTGTGTCCATTTGTGAAAAGTCCTTTGCTTTTTTGGGTCTTTTCCATTATGGATGTACAGATAATAGGTATTGTCTCTTTGTGCATTGTGTGCTGCTGATAAGGCCAGCAATTATTCCCTGTCCCTGATTTTTCTTGCATTGAATGACTTGCTTGTTCATTTCAGAGGGCATTTAAGAGTCAGCCAGATTGCAATGGGTCTGGAGTCCCCTATAGGCCAGACCAGGTAAGTACGGCAGATTTCCTTCCTGGAGGAACATTGGTGAAGCAGGTGGGTTTTCACACCAGTGGACAGTAAGCTTAGTTTCACTGATGTGGCAGTGTCACCTAGTTTCAAATGTCACCATCTGCAATGGTGAGATTTAAAGCCATGACTCCAGAATGTTTTCTTGGACCTCTGGATTACTTGGCCATTGAGTTACTACAATGACACTATCTTCCCTTATTCAATCTCCGATTACGTGTTAAATGACCTGAAAGTTACCTAATCAGGACAACTTGGTTTTCCTCTCATTCTGTTTGTTCTTGCTTTTTCTAAAATGACTACTTGCCTCTGGCTTTAGCTCTGATGAAAAGGGCATTCTTTATCTGGTCTGTGATGGATAGCTTTGTGTATTAGTTGTTAGCTCATCTTAAAAATGTAAGTTACAAACAATGAAATTTTAGATGCAAGTGACTCAGTGGTTAGCACTGCTGCCTCAGGGCACCAGGGACCCAGGTTCGATTCCTGGGCGACTGTCTGTGTGCAGTTTGCACATTCTCCCTGTGTCTGAATGGGTTTCCCCCCACAATCCAAAGATGTGCAGGTGAATTGGCCATGCTAAATTGCCCATACTGTTAAGTGCATTAGTCAGGGGTAAATATAGGGTAGGGGAATGGGTCTGGGCGTGTTGCCCTTCGGAGGGTCGGTATGGACTTGTTGGGCTGAAGGGCCTGTTCCGTATTGTAGAAAATCTAATCTCTTCATAGAAGACTCTTGTGGTACTCTAGTCATGTCCCTACATCCTGGGCCAGGGCACCAAAGTTCAAATCCCACCTGCCTCAGGTGTGCAATAATACCTCTGAACAGGTTGATTAGAAACTCTAGAAATATGAATAAAAATTGTCCTTAAATTCATGTGCCATTATGATTTTTCAAGGAATGTAATCTGCAGCATTCTGCAAAAATGTTTTAATTAATAGTGGCCAAAAAAAAGCCTATTTTCCCATAGTAATTAAATGTGGAAGTCATATAAACTCATTTATGCAAACTGTGCCCATGTTTTAATTTTTTTTTTTAAACCAATGAGAAGGGAATTAAAACTTGCAACTAAATTTTAGTTGTTTGTAACTCAGCTTATTGAGCTGGATGTTTTCATAATGCAACACAGGTAGATGTTTTGAATGTTTGCCTGCTAGTAAGCCAAAAAAACATGTTTTTGCATAACTCTCTGCTTCCACCCTTTGACTGCAAAGCATTTTACACAGCCATAAATGTCCATTAGTAGTCATGGGCGGCACAGTGGTTAGCACTGCTGCCTCACATTGCCAGAGTCCAGGGTTCAATTCCCACCTCGGGCAATGTCTGTGTGGAGTTTGCACGTTCTCCCCATGTCTGCATGGGTTTTCTCCCACACTTCCAAAAATGTGCAGGTTGGCCATGCTAAATTGCCTGTCATGTTAGGTGAAGGTGAGTTGCTCTTCGGAGGGTCGATGTGGACTTGTTGGGCCGAAGGGCCTGTTTCCACGCTGTAAGTAATCTAATCTAACTCTCTGCACAATGTCGTGATTTGCATGTGTATGCAGAGCTGTAAAAATCATAATTTTTACTAAGTAATCTAATCTAATAATCATTCTTGTATTAATTTCACTGACAGAAGTACATGTGGTGGGCCATCTACAGTGCACATCTCCCTGTCTCCATCCACGCCATCTGAAGGATGTAGTGAAGATGTTTAAGGAGGAGCAGTATGATTCTGTCTTTTCTGTTGTAAGACACCATCATTTTCGCTGGAAGGAGGTTTCGAAAGGTAGACCACGTGTGTGATGCATATATTTTCCATAAGATAGGGATACAGTAGCCTTCATTTTTCAATCTGATGTTTTATTGTTGATTATCACCCACTTCAATTAAATTGGATTAAAATAGTGCAGATTTGAAAATGTTTGTTAATTAGTTGCAAATGGGAAATGAGGGTTTCTAGGTAGCTGTTTTCTGAGCATCAGTATGATTCAAATTGACAAATTGTCTACGTTTCAAGATGTCCAGCTGTTGTATAGTTCAGTGCTACAGGGGTCACAGACTAATATCTCCAAGTGACAGCATGACTGCATTTAAATTAGGTATCATTGGTGGATCTGGGAATTAAAGCAACTTGTTTGATTTGAAGTCCTAATACTTTTTATACAATTAATTAAGGCTTGGCTCTGGTTATGGTAGACTGGATGAGAAAGGGTGGGGAGGGAGAGGACATGTGTGGGAAAGGGTGGGGAGGGAATGGTGGTGTTGAGAGGTTTGACAGGAGATGAGAAAAAGATTTACTAGAATGATACCAATGTTAAAGTATTATATCTAAAGAAAAAGTGAATAGGGTGGGGCTGTTTTCTCTGCAACGGACTGACGAGTAGCCTGGTAAAGATCATAAAAGGGTTTGATAGGGTAGATGTGGAAGTGATGTTTTCATTTCTGAACAAGACTTGAACTAGGGCAGTTAAATTCAATGAAGAATGCAGAAAAAGCTCTTTACCCAGGGTATGTGGAAATCATACCACAGGAATAATTGAGGTGAATTGCATGGATGACATCAAGGAAATGCTAGATAAGCAGGTGAGGAGTGAGAAATGGGAAGGCATCAATGGATATGGGCTTGAGGTGTGTAAAAGCTATTGAGGTAGCAGATCAGTCATGAACTAGGAGAATAGGGCAGGAGGCTGAAGGGATGAATGATCTATTTGCGCTCCTTTTATGTTGTTAGGATTAGTTGTAATGGGAGTTGGATAAATTTTCCCAGCAAGTTCTGGTGAATTTGTTCCAGGAGTGCCTTGGAAGTTGACACTGAGTTGGGATTCCTTTGCACCCAGTGTCTGATAAGCTTTTATTTCTTAGCTGTAAGCAAAGTATCAAACAAAGACTCAATGAGGATAGGTGTTGAATTAGAGTTCTTAGTGTGTTTGGGTCAGGTGGGATAGCACAACATTAAATATTTGAGATCCTGCCCACGAAAAATTTCAAAGCAAGTAGAAAAGCCAGACTTTGAGGTATTGGAGGCCTCTTGAACTTGAACCCTCCTAAACTGCTATTTGTAAGTGCCGTATGCTTAGACCAGAGCCCATAGAGAGAGGGAAAATCTCGATCAGTATTTGAGCACGGGGAGGCATCTACCTGAAATTTGGGTGTATAGGAACTGAAGGATGATCTCATCACTATCATTTACCATTCCGACTCCTTGGCCAGTTGATGTCACTGATAGTGATATAGTGCCTGAAGGAATAGCTCAATCGTCCTGGCGTTCCTCACACTGGGTAGCGGTGACACTCAGTTCACAAGTGAAGGTATCAGACCCTTTCTGAATAATTGGAAAATTTACATCATAACCCATCATCTGCACACTGTCCTCAATCAAATCAAGTAGGAGTTGTCAAAGGGTTAATGAAAGACAATTAGAAGGGCTCTTATGGTGAAGTGGTAATGTTCCTACCACTGAGCAAAGAGGACAGGATTCAATTCCAACCTGCTTCAGATATGTGTAATAACATGACTGAACAGCTTAATTAGAAAATATATCTCCAAGTCAATTTGATCCAGGACAAATGTATTCAAAGACAGAGAAGCAGACCTGCTAAAGGCATGGTTTGTGACTAATCATCAATCTACGTCCAGGCTTCTCTTCAACACTTCAATTTACAAAAAAAAGCTTCTAAACCTGAAAATGCAAGCAGGACATAAAATGAATGAAAAGATCAAAGCAAAACTGCAGAAATCAAAATTCCATTTTGATAAAGCTGCCAAGCTAGAATTGACCATTGAAGAGTTGGTCAGAGTGCAAATGTTTCATGCATTCAAGAAGTCAGCCTGTGAAGCAATTCGAAATCACTGTAAATGAGATGTCATGCAAATTGTATAGGATGAAAATGAACAACCAGATGTTTTGTCACAACACAAACTTTTACATGTGACTGGAGAACCTTAGACAGCTGGTGAGGCAGACTAGATATTCCTAATGCAGGAACTGAACTGCCATTAGTCCCAGAGGTCAGTTATTCCCCAATAAAATCCAACATTGCACCAGCAACAGTTAACACGTTAGCAACTCTGACTTTGGTAATAACAATTTCCAAAGGTGTTATTTCATCACCAGAGCCATCAGTCACCAGATGAACAGTCAACAACAACTTACACATCTATTATTAGAAGGACTGAACACTTGAAATTTTGTATGCTGTTTGTCAATAGGGATAGACTGAATTAGAGCAGACTAAAAAGAACAAACCAGTTTTAAGTAACTTTGGGCATACCTTCTTCCTTGTGGAAAAGGGGAGGTATTTGAATATATTCTTTGTACACAGTGGCTGGTCAGATCTGTAATTTTTTTTGTACATTAACATTTTAGCCAGTAGCCACTTTACCGGAAACAGATGCTCTCCACCCCTCTCGCTTGACTTTGGCTTCTAATGCCTCCTAACACTAGCCCCCCTAATCTGTACCCCAGGCTTTTTCTGGTTGGCCTGCTGTGGTCATCTTTGGTCCTGGACCCTGCTTTTCCTTAGAGGCAAACCATTTTCAAATGCGCCTGTAAAATTTCCAGTTGCCCAACCTCAAGCCAGGCCCCAGTCTCTGTGCCTCAGAATACATGTTTAGCTTATGGCATCAAAGCAGGTTTTTAAACCTGGAGGAGTTTGGGTCCAGGTCAGATCTTTGAAATGCTTTGGAGAAGCAGAAATTCGGCTTAATAGGGTCTGGTGCAGTAGGTGTCATGGTTTCGATATAAAGGACGAGGAAACTGGAAAGGTGAAAGATTACTTCTATTGGTTCAAGTAATGGAAATATAAAGAATACCTTTTACTGAATACCTAAAGCTGAAGTTGTGGACTGCTAAACCTCACAGGGTCTGCACAAAATTAAGGGGACACTTGCAAAAGTGTAACCAACATTTCAGTAATTGATGTTAATTCAGATTAACTTTTGGCTGATATAAGTACTTTCTTCACTTAGAAATTTAAGCTGTATCAATGGCAAGTTTAAGCAATCTGATTCTGGGGTGGGCTACCAGTTTAAAAAGAAATGTAAGCAACTTAATGTATTCACTGCTGAACTGATAGGATTGTGTGCCCAAAGGTTTCATTTAAAATGTGAATTTACTCACTGAAGTCAATAGAAGGTAATAAAAGTCTAAAGTGCTGGAAACCATCCCCCTCTGAGATCATTAGAAGGGAGCAGCTGAAAAGGCAGGTGCCGCTCCATTTTTCTATGCTCTTTTGGAACGCTGAGAGGGGCAGGGAAATTTGGGGATCATGCTGGAAGTGGTGGAATTGTCAGAAGATGAGTTTGTAAATGTGGAGGGTGGAAGTTAAAGATGAGGGAAGCTCCTCTGAGGCTCTTCGATTGGCTAAGATCACTTAGCATCTTGAGACGCGAACAGTGATCACAGTTTCAGGGTAATGTCCTGTCATCCAGAAAGATTTCGAGCAAACAAGGAGTTGGGGAAGGATTTGAATAACGAAAAGGAAAGGTCTGGCAAGAGATGGAAGGCAGGAGAAAGGGATGAGAGCACAAGGGGAAACACAGAGCGACGATGGGACAATGACTGAAAACCAAAGAGTGTAGAGGTGCTGAAAATGACAACCGAATCCAAAATAAGGTTGATAGTGCTCACAATTGGAAGTTGGTGGAGCTGAGCCTGCAAGGCTGCAAATGCCTACCTGAAGGAGTTGGGACGCTGTTTCTGAAGCTTCTGTTGCATGTCCTTTTGAATAATATCACCGAAGGATGTTGTGAAACCTGAAAGAGTTCAGAAAAGATTAACAAGAACGTAGCCTGGGTTAGAGAGTCTGAACTACAGGGAGAGGCTGAATAGGTTGGGGCTATTTTTCCTGGCGCATCGGAGGCTGACCTTTTATAGAGGCTTACAAAAGTGTGAGGGGCATGGATAAGGTGAATAGCTAAGGTGTTTTCCCTGGGATGGGGAAGTCCAAAACTAGAGGACATAGTTTTAAGGTGAGAGTGGGAAGATTTAAAAGTTCTTTAAGGGCAACCTTTTTCATGCAGGGGATGATGCGTGTATGGAATGAGTTGCCAGAGGAAGTAGTGGAGGCTGGTGCAATTCCAACATTTAAAAAGCATCTGGATTCCTATATGAATAGGAAGTGTTTGGGTGTGTATGGGCCAAGTGCTGGCAAATGGGACTAAATTAATTTAGGATACCTGGTCAGCATGAACGAGTTAGACCAAAGGGTCTGTTTCCATACTGTATGAATCTATGACTTTGTGACTGAGACCAGCGTGAAGAAGGGTGGAGAATTAAAAAGGCAGGTGACTGGAAGCTTGGGATTTGTGCTTTAGACGGCACAAGGTAGGGGATGGATTTACACACAAATTAGATGTTTGTATTTCACCTAGCTTGTCTAACAGAGGTCGTACTATGCACTCTGCTGGGTAGAGAAACTACAATCGCCAAGAAACAGTACACCATCCCCCTCGGAGATCATTAGAAGGGAGCAGCTGAAAAAGGCAGGTGCCACTCCATTTTTCTATGCTCTTTTGGAACGCTGAGAGGGGCAGGGAAATTTGGGGATCATGCTGGAAGTGGTGGAATTGTCAGAAGATGAGTTTGTAAATGCGGAGGATGGAAGTTAAAGATGAGGGAAGCTCCTCTGAGGCTGAACGATTGGCTAAATTACCTGCTTCCACACTGTAGGAATTTGATGATTCTAAGGTACGTTCATCAAAGTAACTATGGGAGTCAGTGGATTAACAAAATCCAGTTGACACCCCATACCTAGAACTGGAGGTAGAGAAAATTGAGATAGAGAAAGGAAGAGACAGAAACTGACTTCACAAATCAGAAGAAAAGTGAACTGAAATGAAATCTTGGTTAGGCCAAAGGCAGAAAACTGGACCGATTCAATTATCACTCTATTAATTTTAAAGGATGACTGATTGTGATTCAGGATATAACCAAGTCAGTTCCATTATCTCTCTCTTTCGGGTGCACAGGGATTCCTATAGTCACAGCTTTATTTAGGAGGAAGCAAGTCAAAGGTGATGTTGGTTGATTTGGTTTCTCTTTATTTCGCAACAGGGGAGTTAACCCAGCCTTTAAATCTGAATCCAGCTAAAAGGCCCCGAAGACAGGACTGGAGAGGAGAACTCTGTGAAAATGGATCCTTCTATTTTGCAACTACAAAGTTAATTAGCACTAACTGTCTCCAGGTAAATGACTGTTTTAATTGTGAGAGGGAATCAACCAGCCCAGGACAAATCAAACCCAGCCAACTACTGCCCTGTCAGCTGATCATCAGTAAAGTAATGGAAGATATCATGAACAATGCTATTAAGCAGCACCTGCTCAGCAATAATCTGCTCAGTGATGCCCGTTTTTTGGGTTTCACCAGGGCAGGGCAGCTCAGCTCCTGACTTCATTATAGCCTTAGTACAAACATAGACAAAAGAGCTGAATTCCAGAGGTAAGGTCAGAGGGACTACTCCTGATATCAAGGCCTCATTTGACCAAATGTGATATCAGAGTCAAAGCAAAATTGAAGTTAATGAAATATGGGGTATTCTTTTCACTAGTTGGAGTCATACCTGGCACCTGGAAACATGATTGTGGTTGTTGGTGGTCAGTCATCTCAGCTGCAGGATATCTTGGGCAGCATGGTAGCTCAGTGGTTAACACTGCTGCCTCACAGTACCAGGGTCCCAGGTTTGATTCCAGCCTTGGGTGACTGCGTGGGTTTCCTCTGGGTGCTCTGGTTTCCTCCCACAGTCCAAAAATGTGCAAGTCAGGTGAGTTGGCCATGTTAAATTGTCCAGTGTTAGGTACAATAGTCTGAGGGAAATGGGTCCGGGTGGGTTACTTTTCGGACAGTCAGTGTGGACTTGTTGGGCCGAAGGGCCTGTTTCCACACTTATGGGAATCTAATCTGCAGGACCTCCTAGGTCCAACCGTCTTCAACTGTTTTACCAATGACCGTCCGTCCATCATAAGATCAGAAGTGGGGATGTTGACTGACTGCAAAATTCTCGGTACCACTCACAACTCCACAAGGAATCGGTCCGTGTTCAAATGCAGCAAGATCTGCACAAGAGTGGCAAGCCACATTCATGCCAGGTACTCCCCACTTGCCTGGATGAATGCAATTCCAGCATCACTCAAGAAGCTTGGCACTATCCAGGACAAAGCAGACTGCTTGATTGGTACCACATCCACAAACACCCACTCCCTCCCCCACCAACACTCAGCAGCAATGCGTACCACCGACAAGGTGCACTGCAGAAATTCATCAAAGATCCTTCCAAATCCATGATCACTTATAACTAGAAAGGACAAGGACAGCAGATATGAGAACACCACCACTTCCAAGATCCCCTCCAAGCTACAGCTTGTGCTTACTTGGAAATATAATCCTGTGAATACAGTGTCGCTCAGGCAAATTCCTAAAATTCCCCCTCTCTCGGCATTGTAGGTCCACTTACAGCACATGGTCTGCAGTGATTCAAGAAAATAGCTCACCACCTTCTCCAGGCCAAGTAGAGATGGGCAATAAATGATCCCACGAGTTAATGCAAAGGAAAACTCAAAATTTGTCAAACATGGTTTTCCATTCACAATTTCATGCTGACCATCAGCAATCCGATTATATTATCTAATTATCCACTTATCACCACCTAGCAGTCGGGAAAGTAGAGTCATAAATGGATGGCAGGGAAACAGTTTGTTTGGTCCAACTCGTCCATGCCGACCCAACTTCCTGACCCAATCTAGTCCCACCTGCCAACACCTGGCCCATATTCCTCCAAACCCTTCCTATTCATATATCCATCCAAATACCTTTTAAATGTTGCAATTGTACCATCCTCCACCACTTCCTCTGGCAGCTCATTTCACACAGCACCATCTGCATGAAAACATTGCCCCTTCGGTCTCTTTTATATCTTTCCCCACTCACACTATACCTATGCCCTCTAGTTCTGGACTCTCTCCACCCCAAGGAAAATACCTTGTCTATTTACCCTATCCATGCCCCTCATGATTTTATAAACCTCTAAAAGGTCACTCCTCAGCCTCCGATGCTCCAGGGAAAACAGCCCCAGACTATTCAGCTTCTCCCTGTAGCTCAAATCCTCCAACCCTGGCAACATCCTTGTAAATATTTTCTGAATCCTTCCGATTGGAAGGAGACCAGAATTGCGCACACTATTCCAACAGTGGCCTAACCAATGTCCTGTACATCCACAACATGACCTCCCAACTCCTGTATTCAATACTCTGACCAACAAAGGAAAGCATACCAAACACCTTCTTCACTATCCTATCTACCTGTGATCTACTTTCAAGGAGCTATGAACATGCACTCCAAGGTCTCTTTGTTCAGCAACACTCCCTAAGACCTTACCATTAAGTGTATATGTTCTGCTGAGATTTGCTTTTCCAAAATATGGTACCTTGCATTTATCTAAATTAAACTCCATCTGCCACTCCTCAGCCGATTGGTTCATCTGATTAAGATCCCGTTGTCATCCGGGGTTACCTTCTTCGCTGTCTACTACACCTCCAATTTTGGCGTTATCTGCAAACTTACTAACTATACCTCTTAAGCTCACATCCAAATTGTTTATATAAATGATGAAAAGTAGTGGACCCAGCCCTGATCCTTCTGGCACTTCACTGGTCACAGGCCTCCAATCTGAAAAATCAACCCTGTACCACCATTCAAAGGTCTTCTACCTTTGAGTCAGTTCTGCATCCAAATGGCTAGTTCTCCCTGTATTCCATGAGGTCAAACGTTGCTAACCAGTCTCCCATAGGGAACCTTGTCGAATGCCTTGCTGAAGTCCATATAGATCACGTCTACCACTCTGCCCTTTTCAATCCTCTTTGTTGCTTCTTCAAAAAAACTCAATCAAGTTTGAGACATGATTTCCCACGCACAAAGCCATGTTGACTATCCCTAATCAGTCCTTGCCTTTCCAAATACACATACATCCTGTCCCTCAGGATTCCCCCCAACAAATTGCCTACCACCGATGTCAAGCTCACTGGTCTATAGTTCCCTAGCTTGTCCTTACCACCTTTCTTAAATAGTGGCACCACATTAGCCAACCTCCAGTCTTCCAGCACCTCACCTGTAACTATAGGTTATACAAATATCTCAGCAAAAGGCCCAGCAATCACTTCCTCAGCATCCCACAGAGTTCTAGGGAACACCTGATCAGGTCCTGAGAATTTGTCCACTTTTATGCGTTTCAAGACATCCAGCACTTCCTCCTCTGTAATATGGACATTTTTCAAGATGTCACCATCAATTTCCCTATATGCTTTATCTTCCATATCCTTTTCCACAGTAAATACTGATGCAAAATACTCGTTTAGTCTCTTCCCCATCTCCTTTGGCTCCACACAAAGGCCGCCTTGTTGATCTTTGAGAGGCCCTATTCTCTCCCTAGTTACCCTTTTGTCCTTAATATATTTGTAAAACCCCTTTGGATTCTCCTTAATTCTATTTGTCAAAGCTATCTCCCATCCCCTTTATGCCCTCCTGATTTCCCTATTAAGTATATTCCTACTTGCTTTATACTCTAAGGATTCACTCGATCTATCCTGTGTATGTCTGACATATGCTTCCTTTTTCTTAACCAAACCCTCAATTTCTCTTGTCATCCAGCATTCACTCCATCTACCAGCCTTTCCTTTCACCCCAACAGGAATATACTTTCTCTGGATTCTCAATATCTCCTTTCTGAAGGCTTCCCATTTTCCAGTCGTCCCTTTTACCTGTGAACACCTGCCCCCAATCAGCTTTAGAAAGTCTTTACCTAATACCATCAAAATTGGCCTTTTTCCAATTTAGAACTTCAACTTTTAGATCTGGTCTATCCTTTTCCATCACTATTTTAAAACTACTAGAATTATGGTCGCTGGCCCCAAAGGGCTCCCCCACTGACACCTCAGTCACCTGCCCAGCCTTATTTCCCAAGAGTAGGTCAAGTTTTGCATCTTCTCTATTACATACATCCACATACTGACTCAGAAAATTTTCTGGTACACACTGAACAAATTCCCCTCCATCTAAACCCTTAACACAATGGCAGTCCCAGTCTATGTTTGGAAAGTTAAAATCATCTACCATAACCACCCTATTATTCTTACAGATAGCTGAGATCTCCTTACAAACTTGTTTCTCAATTTCCCTCTGACTATTAGGGGGTCTATAATACAATCCCAATAAGTTGATCATCCCTTTCTTATTTCTCAGTTCCACCCAAATAACCTCCCTGGATGTTTTCTCAGAATATCCTCCCTCGGTACAGTTGTAATGCTATTTCTTATCAAAAATGCCACTCTCCCTCCCCTCTTGCCTCCCTTTCTATGCTTCCTGTAGCATTTGTATCCTGGAACATTAAGTTGCCAGTCCTGCCATCCCTGAGCCATGTTTCTGTAGTTGCTATGTTATCCCAGTCCCATGTTCCTAACCATGCCCTGAGTTCATCTGCCTTCCCTGTTGGGCCCCTTACATTGAAATAAATGCAGTTTAATTTATCAGTCCTACCTTGTTCTTTGCTTTGTTCCTGCCTGCCCTGACTGTTTAACTCGTTTCTTTTCTCAACTGTACCAGTCTCAGACTGATCTCTTTCCACACTATCTCCCTGGGTCCCACCTCCCCTCTTTACTATTTTAAATCCTCCCGAGCAGCTCTAGCAAATCTCCCTGCCAGTATATTAGTCCCCTTCCAATTCAGATGCAATCCTTCTTGTACAGCTCACTTCTAGCCCAAAAGAGATTCCAATGATCCAAAAATGTGAATCCTTCTCCCATACACCAGCAACTCAGCCAAGCATTTAGCTGCTCTATCTTATTCCTACCCTCACTAACTTGTAGCACTGGGAGTAATCCAGATATTACTACTCTTGAGGACCTTTTTTTTTAAATACCTGCCTAACTCTCTGTAATCACCCTTCAGAATCTCATCCTTTTCCCTTCCTATGTCATTGTACACATTGGAACCAACAACCTCCAGCTGAGCCCTCTCCCCCGTGAGAACATTCTGCACCCTCTCAGACATCCCTGATCTTGGCACCAGGGAAGCAACACACTTTTTTTTGCTACTGGCCACAGAAACATCTGTCTGTACCTCTGACTAGAGTGTCCCCTATTGCAATTGATTGCTTGGAACCTGACGTATCCCTCATTGCATTAGAGCCAGTCTCAATACCAGAAACTTGGCTGTTCGTGCTACGTTCCCCTGAGAATCCATCGCTACCTACATTTTCCAAAACAGCATGCTTGTTTGAAATGGAGATGGCCACAGAAGACTTCTGCACTACTTGCCTACCTCTTGCTTTTCCTGGAGTTAACCCGTCTATGTGACTTTATCTGCGACTTTTCTCCCTTCCTATAACTACCATCCATCACGTCCCCTTGCTCTTCTATACTCCTCATTGCATCCAACTGTCACTCCAACCATTCCTTCGATCTGATAGGATTCGCAACCAACTGCATTTATTGCAGATATAATCCTCAGTAACACAAACTCTTCCAAAACTCCTACATCTGACAAGAAGAGCATATCACTCTACTGAGGACCATTTTTGCTTCTTCCAGTCTGCAGACCCAGAAAATAGCACCATCTTATTCCTCTACAAAAGATTACTCAAGGCTAACTTAATAATTTTGGCTTATATTTTTAAATTTAATCAACAGGCGTATTTTAATAAAACATATAATCAAGAAAGAATGCATTCTACTCACTACTACAGACTTATAGCAAGGTCACACTTAACCATTCACTTAGCTGTCTCTGTGCTGTGACCTCTTCCAAACAACAGGTTCCTCCAAGATCAGTTGTGAATTTCACTGTTTGGTAACTTTCCCAGATGCACTCCAATATCCAGCGATACATGAATTCAAACAACAAAGGCAGTAACTGCGCAGGTTCACTGCTGTGTCAGTTAGCAGTGTGTGTCTCTCTCCTGCACTGACCTCACCATGTGCCGCCTTTGTCTGTGCCTCTCCCTTTTAAAACTGCCGTTGTTTTGACTTTTTTCTCCAAACTGCCAACAGCAACAGCATACAAACAGTAATTGCTGCTCCTGGAACTTGAGGAAATCACCTCCAACACCTAAAATACCTCAAACATGAGCAGCCTGTTATAGCCAGAAATGTTTCCTGTCCTCCATCTTGGATTACCCAGAATCCTTTTTTCCAGTAGATTCTGATATATGAAAGACCGGTCCTTTTTTATTCTCTCATGGGACATGGGTCATTGAGTCATACAGCAGACGTACAGACCCTTTGCACAACCAGTCTATGATGACCATAATTCCAAACTAAACCAATCTCACCTGATTACACTGGTCAGTATCTCTCCGAACATTTCTATTCATGAACTTATCCAAATGTCTTTTAAACATTGTAACTGTCCCCGTATCCACCACTTTCTCTGGAAGTTCATTCCACATGTGAACCAACCTCTTTAAACAAAAAATTTGGCCCTTGTGTCCTTTTTAAATCTCTCTCACCTTAAAAATATGCCTATTGGTCTTGAAATCTCCCATTCTAGGGGAAAGGCCACCTACTGTTAACCTTACCTGTACCCCTCACAATTTTATAAACCTCTGTAAGGTCACCCCCTACCTCCTACGTTCCAGTGAAAAATGTCTCTGCCTTACTTTATAACTCAACCCTCTGTTCTTGATAAAACATCTTTGGCCCTGGAGTACTGCTGTGGAGCGAGACAGGGAATGACAGTAGAAACTGAGATGCTTAACACTTTGGTTAGAAACAGCAATATCACACAAGATGACAAAGCTTCTATGATAAATTGATAGGATACCACAATACGGATGCTGGGTAAAGGTGAGATACATTATTTAGAATTGACTTGGTAGCATCTGCTAACAAAACCCTATCCTTTCCATTTAACATTAAGATCTATTGTCCGCTTAACATTTGGATCAAGTCCACATACCTGGTAGTCAAAGTATTCTGAGAAGCTGCTCAAGTAGAAAGAACACAGCAGACGTGCCTCTTCAAGGGTAGGGTTCTGTTCGAATAGGTTAACGTAAGGGGCAGGGCTGCAGTCACCCTCGAAAGATGCCGCAAATACTACTAAAGTCCTCCACAAAGAACAAGAGTGAAATCCCCTCCAGAAATCTGATTGCCTGAGATCCCAAAACCACTTGTGCAACATGACCCAAACTTGAGATGTCACCCCCACACCCCTTCCCCAAAAACCTAAGTAGGCACATCCGTCTGACTTGGAAATCAATCAACATCTCTTCATTGTTGCTGGATCAAAATCTGGCATACGGTATTATGGGACACCCTTTTTCATGCAGACTGCAGCTCTTTCTTTCATTAGAGTGATTAGCAATGGGCAATAAACAATTGCGTCCTGACAATTAAACAGGTGAGATCTGCACGTGCCCGGTCTGTAAGCTAATTTGTAAATGCAGCAAGGCAAAGATCAAAGAGCTGTCAGAGCAGTGCTGACTTTCTGGTAGAGGAAGCAGGATTGTGATCCTATTTCCATACAGGAATATAGTGGCAATATAGAAGTGCAAATCTGACACTTCGTGATTTGCTGGTAATAAATGGTGTTCTGAAAAGGATTCTTTGGTATATCTGATCTAGTTAATTGCTGCTGTCAAGAATGGAAAATTAAACTTCCACCCTTAAGAGAACAACAAGACGTAAATGAACTTTTCCCTATAGCCGGGTGAAGGAAGTGGCCAGTGCCTGTCCAACCCACTCCTGTCTGAAATTCCTGAAATAAACTACATGTCAGTTTTCTTGTTTCACTTTGTACAGTGCGACATTTTGATATATAAGCAATATGCAAAATAGTTTACTTGCATGAATCCCCTGAGATTTCTGCATTTTCACTGTCCATGTCCCATATCAACAAATAATTTGGATCTTTCAGCTGTCTGGGGTTTAATGCAGTTTCTGTAGGACTTTGAAAGTTTTAAAATGGAAACTTGCCGTAGTAGTTGGTAGAGACGTCCAAATATGGCAAGGTGATGCTGATTGATTTAGTGACTTGAAGGCTGAGGGGTGACCTTATCGAGGTTTACAAAATTGAGGGGCCTGGATAGGATAAATAGGCAAAGTCTTTTCCCGGGGGTCGAGGAGTCCAGAACTAGAGGGCATAGGTTTAGGGTGAGAGGGGAAACATATAAAAGAGACCTAAGGAGCAACTTTTTCATGCAGAAGGTGATGTGTGTGGAATGGGCTGCCAGAGGAAATGGTGGAGGCTATACAACTGCAACATTTAAGAGGCATTTGGATGGGTATATGAATAGGAAGGGTTTGGAGGGATATGGACCGGGTGCTGGCAGGTGGGACGAGATTGGGTTGGGATATCTGGTCGGCATGGACAGGTTGGACTGAAGGGTCTGTTTCCATGCTGTACATCTCTGACTCTATGACTCCCTAATTCCCAGAGTGACTTCACTTACTGCGATTAAAGCAGCGAAACCTTGAAACAGGCTGACACTTGGCTCTCTGGCACAACACCTGAACCAGCTGGTTAACTTCTGTCAGACATGAATATCCACTAACACAGGCATTTTCAGTTCACTAATCTTTGCTAAATTGTTGGATAAGGATATTGTTTCTGGAAGCAGATTGAGAAAGAAGTAACGTTGTTTTAGTAAGCCTTTCATGACAGTATATCCCAATGCTTTACAGCTAACTTAGTACTCATAGCAAGGTCCTTAAAGCAGCAACAGATTCACAAATGACCAGGTAGTCTGTTTGTGACATCAGTTGGGGCTGATCTTGTCCAGGATATTAATGAGAACTCTCCTACTCCTAGAACCAGTGCCGTAGTATCTTTTGTTTTCACCAGTAAGGATGCATGGTTTAACATCTCACCCACAGGATTATGTGACCATTTGTTTTTGTCATGAGATGTTACTGTGCACAAATGGCTGCTGTGCTTACAAATATAAACAAGTGATGATTCAAATGCAAATTATTGGTGTACTGTGGAAGGTGGTTCATTTGTACTTGAGAGAGTTTTTGTATTCCTATCCATGTGGACATTTACCGTCACTAATTGTTTTCTTACCTAGGGCGGTAAAATAACCTACTATGAAATGGAGTCAGAATACAGTGTTGATATCGATGTAGACATTGACTGGCCAATTGCTGAACAGAGAGTAAAGAGGTAACGCACAAATTCACGGAATTAAAAAAAGCTGGAATTTCAATATATAATCAACTGCAGCACTCAAATAAATATTTTTTGAGTAATTTCATTGTCACGTGATGGTCAGGTCCCATATTTTTGTAATGTGTCGATTATATGGGCATTAATTTTCCAACACGAAGTCTTTCTCCATTTGCTGAAATGTTCATTCCAGAATTCTTCCATGCTGCAGATGTATGGAATATCACCAAACAAGTGTCAATTTTAAGAGCGTCAGGATTGATCCAGTAATGCCTACTGCAACACTATAGTTGAAAGGTTTCTTCCTGAGATGTACCTCCCAGTTTTTTTTCATACAGGGATATATCCCCTGCACTTAAGGTTACTAAAACAGGTAGTTAATTTCTGTGGGTATGTGGATCAGTTACAGTATTTCCTTCTAAAACAATAATTACAGTTTTTAAAGTACTCTGGCTGTAATTGGCCTGTTTTAATGTTGTTGAAAATGTATGTAATGCGAGTTCATCTTTGATTTCCTTTTCCACTATTCATACGCATCGACTTTGTTCATATTCTTTATTTCACGTTCTTGCTGTTGCTTGTTTGCTTATGCTCTTACTGCTCACAGTCTCTCGCTGTTGCTTGCCTTCTTGCTGTCAATCATGCACTCTCTCGCGCACAGTCTGTCTCTTGTATGCACACTCTCTCGTTAGCGCTTTATCTCTCTCATGCTGTTGCTCTTTTAAGCGGTCTTTCGTTCTCTTGTGATCTCTCTCTTTTGTTGTTGTTTTCGCAGAGAAATATTTGACCACTTTGCTACATTTGTTTTAGAATCTTATGCTTCAACTTGATGTATGTTTTTTCTGCACGACTGTTACTTAATTTCCATTGCATTTAAGTCTTGGGCACTACATTGAAATATAGGGCATTGAAAGAATGACTAGCCAGAACCTCATCACTGTTCTGCTCCACTTTTGTAAACATAGCTGCTAACTTCCACCAGTATTTGGACTCCCCACACACACATCCTAAATTTCTTGGAATCTGTTGACGGAAAAACACTGGAAAAGGACCCAGTTTGTTCCCTAGACAGGGTTCAAAGTCACTGCACCAACAGAACTTCGTTCTCCATTCATTGTGATGACTGAAGAGGAAGTATTTGTTTTTGTAGATTATCAGCTGTTTCTTGCAGAACTGACTTTTATTTTTAAAAAATACCTTTTCTGACTTAGTTTTCAGTTTCGCAGCATTTTCCTTGTTGGGCCATACGTCCTCCTACTGTAATATAAAATAGGAACAGGAGTAAGCCCTCGAGCTCTTTCAGTCAGATGGCAGCTGATCTATCTCAACTGCAGTCTCCTGCCCTGTTCTCACACCCTGTGACTCCGAGTGTTTGATTTACGTCTTGAATGTACAGTAGAAGATTCGCCATCTCCTGTGTGAAGGAATTCCTTCTCACCTTCATTCTGAATAGCCAAATTCTTGTGTCCATGAACTGCATTCACAACTCCACAGTAAGGGGAGATGATCTGAATATATACCTTGTCAAGCCCCGAATGAAGTTTTTGTCTCAATGAGGTTGCTTCCGTTTTTTTAAACTTAGAGTTGTGAAAAGTTATGTTTTAATATTCACTTTGAGTTAAGGAATAAATTGATATCATTTTCTTTGAATGGTGGAATTTGGAAGTTCTGTCACTTGTATTTTAACAGATTATGTGGTCGGTGAGCGTTCCTGAGTGTTTGGTTTAATTAACAGAAGGGTTCATCGCAATGTCGTAACAGTAGAATCAATCAGTGCAGTCTTGGTGCTCTAGGGCCACAACTCCTGCCTCACCCCCATTTCCCTTGATTCTGAGAGATCAAGAGTCTGTCTACCCCGGTCTTAAATGCACTCAAAATGAAGACTCCACAGTCTTCTATACGTGAGCAAACTGTACAGTAGATGCAATTTTTTGTGGCAGATGCAATTCAAGAGCGAACTATATAGTAAATGGGAAAAGTCCTGGGGAAAATTGATGTACAGAGAGATCTGGGTGTTCAGGTTCATTATTCCCTGAAGGTGGCAACGCAGGTCAACAGAGTGGTCAAGAAGGCATATAGCATGCTTTCCTTCATCAGGTGGAGTGTTAAGTGCACGTGTTGGCAGGTCATGTCACAGTAGTGTAAGACTTTGGTTTGACCACATTTGAAAAACTGCGTACAGTTCTGGTCGCCACATTACAAAAGTATGTGGATGCTTAGGAGAGGGTGCAGAGGAGGTTGTCTGGTATGGAGGGATCATGATTTCCCTCTTGCAAAACCACGCTGAGTATCCCTAATTATTCCTTGCCTCTCCAAATACATATAAATCTTATCTTTCAGAATCTCCTCCAACAGCTTACATCAATGTCAAGACTCACAGGTCTATAGTTCCCAGATTTATCCTTGCAACCCTTCTTAAACAAAGGCACAGCATTAGCCCCTCACCAGTCTTTTGGTACCTCACCTGTATTTATAGATGATACAAATATTTCTGCAGGGGGGCTCTGCAATTTATACATAACAGTCTTCGGTGTGGTTGAGCACTCTGGGTCTGTGAAATTTGGAAGGATAAGGAGGGATCTCATTGAAACTTTCAGAATACTGAGGCCGGGATAGAGTGATTATGGAGAAAATGTTTCCACTTGTAGGAGAGACTAGGATAAGGGAAGATGATGGCCTAGTGGTATTGCATAGTTTCATCAAATTGCCTCTCATTCTCCTAAACTCCAGAGAACATAGAGCCTTTTAGTTCAACCCCTCATCATATTACAACCCTTCCATCCCGGGGCTATTTTAGTGAACCTTCACTGTATTGTCGCTGATGCTGCAGATGTAGTTCCATTAAAACCCTGCGTAATTATGACAAAAACTCTTATACTCCTAGTCCTTGACAATAAAGAACAGCATATTACTTGCCTTCCTAATGCTGTACCTGCATGGTGACATTCTGCATAGTCTGTGTGAGTATACCCAAGCACATTGTTGTTGACATTCTACACAAAGAACAGGATATCACTCCTTGTGTAAGGTTGCGGTGTGATCGGCTTGGTTTAGTACCATGCAGCAAATGTTTATTCTTAGGTAAAAATTAATGATGAATCCCAACTAACAGATTCTCTGACTGATCAAGGTTTTATTGTTTCACATGACTGTCTACACTGCTCACTATTACAATCATTGAGTTACTTGTGGCACAGAAGGAAGTCATTCAGCCCTTGAGTCCTTGCGGGCTGTCTGCATTGCAATCCACTCACCTTTTTGACCTCGCAGTTTCATTTCCTTCAAGTGCACATCCAATTTCCGTTTGGACCCAATTGGTTGTCTCTTTTCTCTTTCTCTTATAGATATGGTTACTATGGCATGATCGCAGAAATAAAGCTCCTAGTTTGTAACCTGGATGAGCAGCTTGTGGAAGTCCTAAGCTCAAACAAACTGAATGCTGATGTGCTTGGTTTTTCAACCCTTCAATTGCTGAAGAACAGAAGTGTTTCGGTGCGAATACTGTTTTTTGTTTTGTAACTTGCATTTTCCTATACTAATAACAGGCCCAACATTGAAAATATTTTGTGGTTACTGGAGTGTGTTCTAACCAGAATCATTGTTGAGATACAAAAAGAGCTTTGATTGCTGGCAGCCAAAAATAATTGCCTAAATGAAGGATCCTTTAGAATCATTTTAAAATAGCCAATGGTGCTTCACAGAGTGGCATCAAACAAAATCATAGAATGCCTACAGTGTAGAAACGGGTCATTCAGCCCAACAGGTCCACACTGACCCTCTGAAGCGTATCCCATCCAGATCCATTCTCCTACCACTCTACATTTCCCATGACCAATGCATCTAACCTGCCCATATTTAGACTGTGGAAGGAAACCCACGCAAACACAGGGAGAATGTGCAAACTCAATACAGATAGTTGCACAAGGCCGGAATCAAATCCAGGTCCCTGGTGCTGTGAGGCAGCAGTTCTAACCACTGAGCCACCATGCCACCCATGTGGCATTGAGCCTCATGAAGTACAAGGGGAGCTGACCAATAGCTCTTCAAGGAGGGAAGAAAGAAAGCCTTTTCTTCTGTAATCCTGTGATGAAAAATCATTTCTAATTCCACTTTAAGAGAGTGATGATTATAAAATTGTGCCTTTAAAAGAGCCACCCACTTGCCCATTTCTTCCAAAGCCCTTTCTAAGTCAAAAGTTAATTCCACTTCTAGAAAGTCTCAACTCCAAAGGAAGAGTGTGACGGTTCTTTTTAATTTATCTCTTTGGCAAAAACAAGTGGTAAAGAGAACGTGGGGTCCACAGAAGATGGATGCAGTTGGGGAAGGAATGGATAATAGGGAAATAGTAAAATGGCTATACAACGGATAATAGGGGAATGGTAAAATGGCTATACAGTGGAGCAAGACAACCAGTTCTGGAGATATCAGAAAACTCCAGAATCATTACCATTTAAAAAAAAAATACTGCAGAACAAGGGTGTTGTGAATGCCAATGAACTGAAATTAACGACTAAGACTGATCAATCGTTGCTCGATAAGAATCCAGGGAATATGGATCCAAGTAAGTTAATTGGAGCACTGGAATGTATTAGCATAATCTGATTAACTGGTAAAATGGGCTGAAGGCTGTCATCACCGCCTCTTATCATTATCCCAGGCACTTGTTGCATAATGAGATTCTTTTACCGATCATCTTAAATCTCATTTATCTAGTTATGGAGTTCACCACAGATGTAGCTGGCAGGGAGCAGTGAGCACGGTGGCACAGTGGTTAGCACTGCTGCCTCACAGCGCCAGAGACCCGGGTTCAATTCCCGCCTCAGGCGACTGACTGTGTGGAGTTTGCACGTTCTCCCCGTGTCTGCGTGGGTTTCCTCCGGGTGCTCCGGTTTCCTCCCACAGTCACAAAGATGTGCAGGGTCAGGTGAATTGGCCGTACTAAATTGCCCATAGTGTTAGGTAAGGGGTAAATGTCGGGGTATGGGTGGGTTTCGCTTCGGCGGGTCGGTGTGGACTTGTTGGGCCGAAGGGCCTGTTTCCACACTGTAATCTAATCTAATCTAATCTAATACTGTTGCAGGCTTTGCTTTTTGTGACTAGGACTGCTAAAGGAACCACTAGCGTACATGAGAACGCTGCAGAAAATATTTCAGGGGAGCAGAAACCTAAGGTGTATCACTCAGTTGATCTGTGTCACTTTTGGACTAGTAATAGGTATTTAGTTTTGGTTTAATGTGAATATAACCATGTTGGACAAATGACTAACCTATACCTATATGCTTATATCTGCTGTGTCTGCCCGGCACTTATTCAGACAGTCTGAGGTAGGTTTGCCAATCAGATTGATTTAATTTATGAGTTGGCATGTGACTGGAAAAATAACTGTCTGTATTATAAATGGTGTTGTCTAAGAGATCTCTTATTTAATCTTTCTATTTTTAACGTATGGCATGGTAGATTTCTTCAGACCATTGGAGACTTTGTTGCTCAACATTGGGGTTTTATTGATTTAGGATTCCTACCTTTGGGAATCCATACGTCACATTGAGCAGAAGAGAGGTTCAAGGATTCCCATTCCTTCTTTTGTAAGCGGAGGTATTCCTTCATGTGTGGAGGATGGAAGTGATTGCATTGCTATAGCACCTTGACACAACAATCAGGTATCCCAGAGAATTTTATAGCCCATTTTGCATTGTGGTAATTGCAATTTAGAAAATTATTAACCAACGCATGCACAGCAAGTTCACACAGACCACATTGCGACACCGATCAGGTAATCTGCTTCAGGTGTTCAGACTTGGCTGATGATAGTTATTGACTGGGACTCCAGGGAGAGCTCCCATGGTCTTGGAATTGTGCCTTAGGAACGTCTATATTCACTTGGATGCCAAGTTACTGGCCACACATCTCATGAGATCATGAAACTTGTCAGCGGGAAGGGTGTCACTTGACCTGTCAAGCCTGAGCCATTGTCTACTTTTGTTTCCAATATTCCCTTTTATACACCCAGTCGTGCCAAACAAATTTCTTCACTGCCTTGTTAACCTGCCCTGCCCTAAGATTTATGAAGATGCATCCCTGAGTGCCTCTGCTCTTGCATCACTCTGCACACATACTCCCGCCTCCCCCCACCCCCCATCAATAGTTTGACGTCTCACTCAAAAAGCAGTATGTGTGACCATGCAGCAATCCTTCACTATTGCACTGGATTATTTGCTGGTTTGTACACTACAGTCTCTGTAGTAGAATTTGAGCCTGTAATCTTCTGATTTGGAGACATTGTCAGCTACAGCACAGCAGTAGCATCAACACTTAATCAGAAACTGACCAATACTTATCTATACCACATTGATACTGATTTATTTGAGTTGTTAATGATTAAATGTAAAATATTGATACGTCCGCCTAAGTTTACTCTCGTTGATCAAATCATGGAGAATTTGGAAAGCTTCCAAAGGGTTATTGAATGACAGGTTCCTATAAACAATGCAAATAGGAAAGATGTAGGAACATTTTTCATCTAGTTATTGTAGAATTATTGCTTTAACATTTATTCAGTAATCTTCAAATACTAGATGCCTTGGCGACACAAAATACCATTTCTCCACTTTAAATATTTCTAATCAGGTAGATCAGATATTTGGTGGCTGACCCACTTGCTTCAGTAAAGCTGCACTCTCCAAAGTCGTGAAACTTGTGAAAAGGCCTCCAACCGCTTTGGCATTTAAAGTTACACTGATGGGGAAAATGGATAAAAGGCAGTTTGATTTTTTTTTCAGCCGAAAAGTGCATAAATAACCAAATGAACTCCCTGTGAAGCATCCATTGGTAGATCATGGTGAATGGTCCACTAGCGAGTCACTGTTCAACTCTTTACATGTACTAGTGGAATAAAGGAACATTTGGGGTAATTGTTGCCTGTGTTTTCTCTAGGTGGAATTCCTTCCAAACACCAATACATCAAAAGATGGCAGCAAGAAGCAACCTTCAAAAGGAGAATTGATGGAAATTGCACAGAGCAAATTAAGTACTGTGGAAAGTTTAGTGAATAAGTTGGACATCACTTGGAAAAATGTGGCTTGCTTTGGTGAGTGTTTGTGTTATAGGAATTCTATAAGGGATACAAAATGGCTGGTGTGTTAAGGTCGTTGGGTTACTTTTGTCTTTTTTTAAACCTGCTTTTATCAGTGTGCCAGCATTGTTTCCAGTGAGTTTATTCCATAGAAATACATGCTATATCTACCCTTTGATCATAATCCCCACGCCCCATAATAAAAGCTTTCAATTCGCTGCCTTAATCACTTGCTGCATCTGCATTATAACAGTTTATGTACTCGAACACCTCAATCCCTCTGCACTGTGACATTCTGCATTTATTCTCCAGTCAAATAACACTTCTTATTCTTCTTGCTAAAATGGTCAATTCATGTCTTCTCACACTGTACTCTTGTCAGATTTCAGTCAGCTGATTCAATCTGTCCATGTCATCCTTGTATCACCTTCACAATTTAACTTGCTATCTTTGTGTCATCTGCAAATTTTAGCTACCATGCCTTTGTTCTCCTCATCTAAGTCATTGTTATCAAATCTGAAGTTGAGATCCCAGCACAGACCCCAGTGGGACTCCACTCATCACATCCTGTCAAACTGAAAAAGACCCATTTATGCACACTCTGTTTTCTGCTGCTGGCTAGCTAATCTTCTATTCATGCTAATATGTTGCCCCCTACACCACAAGCTTTTACTTTCTTTGATGTGGTATCATTAAATGCCTTCTTGAAATCCTGGTGCTTCTACAGGCTGCTTTATTGAAGATTTATCAACATTTGAAAGGATTAAATTAAATTCTTTTGAGTTGCCCCATGTGCTGCACCCCCCCCCCCCCCCCCCCCGCCCAGCCCAAACACAGTTTCGAGTTCACATCGGAATGTGGCAGGAACCCCAACAGAACTGAAACTCCACCTGCTTCATAGACCTTTCCCTCCTCGCAGATGACCTCCACAAGCCCTCGGGTTTCTTTCATTTAAGAAATGAACACGTGACATGTCTACTTGCAGGAGGTTCCTTGAATAATCGGAGTATTGAGAAAGATGTTAGAGCTGTAGGTTTGGTGCAGTGTTGCCCGACGTACAATCCTGCCAAATGAGACCCACAATGTTGAGACAGCAACATTGAAATATTGCAATACTGAAAGAAGTTTGGACCCATGGTTTCAGCCATTTATTGGCCTTATTACAGCTATAATCTCCAAACTCTGTCAGAAAGGCAACTTGTTAAGCTTTCACTTTGATTTTAAAGGAAGTAACAGGCCTAAAATATCTGTATTCTTATGGCAAATCAATAACCCGAAACATTATTGCATTTTATCAATGATTGTTTTATTGCTCAAATTTTTGTGCTGTTGATGATGCCCTTATTGGTGAGGAATTAAGTTTATCTTAAGATCTTTATGAGCAGTAAAAAGTTATAAAATCATTCTGTTACAAAAATTCAGTTTGATGAAGAGGAACGAAAGAAGTCTTGTGTGGAGTATACATAGAACAGCTGTGATTGTCCTCTCTTTGCTATACATTGTATGTGTATGTGTTTGTGTATGTAAACCACAAATTTTTTTTCTGATGCGCTTTCATGGTGACTGGAGAGGAACCAGGTATAATACCTCCCACATAAAGAAATAGCCCTGCATCAACTGTTGAAGTTTGTAGCTGAAGTAACGTATCCCAAAGTGTTAGCATTACTGTTCTGAAACTCGACAGTCTACTGTTTGGGCACAGAAAATATGGAAACGTTATTCGCCGTGAATAAGTACTCCAGCAGGAAATCTCTAAATTAATTAACGTAATTAAACCACCACACAAGCATTTACAGTTTTTAACTTTGTAAACCACCTGAAAGAGGTTAATGAATTGCAAGTTCACACCAAGCTACATAATGAGATATTGAGAGAGAGGGGATGATTGCAAAGGCTGGGAATAAGGGAGCGTGCTTTGGGACGGGTCTTGTGGGGGTGGGAGCGGAGTTCAGAGCTTGCAGCTGAAGGCAGTGCAGCCAAAGATGGCATGAAGAAAATCAGTGACATGCAATTGGTCTAAATTGGAGAATTATTGAGATCTTGGATGTTCTATGAAGCTCTAGGAGCTAGCAGTGACAGGGAGGACCAGGCCAGAGGAGACACATACAAATTTTGCATGTGATACAGGACTGAAAATTAACAGAAGGGAATCACGTTGCTGTAAAGTACTCTGATGATTTTCTGTCCATCTTAACTGAAGAGAGCATGGAATCTCCCTTACACAGGCGATACAATAAAAGTGTAGGATTAAGGTAGACTTCCTCCCAAAGACTTTTCTTACATGCAGCAAACCTGATTGAAGTGTAATTAGCTGTTTTAATCACCTTGGGAAGCACAAACTATTAGTTTTATTGATTGTTATTCAAATTTAAATCTGATTTCATTTAAAGCCTGCCTTTTACAGTTTCTGCATCTTAGCTAATTTGTAAGGTAAAATGCATAATGAATATAGACTATGTTTAAGGATTGAAAAGTTTTAATGTTCAGAATTGATGTTAAGTCAAAACCAGCAACATTTCTTTCCTCTCAACAAAAAATAGGCAACACTGAGTATGACCTTGAGTGTCTGAAGAGAGCTGAAGTTCGAGGTGCCCCTCGGGATGCAGCTCCTCCTGTCCTCGAAGTGGCGAATTACATCTGTACACAGAATGGTGCAATGAAATCATGGGAAGAATTTGTTGAACATGTGCTGCTGCTCTTGGAAAAACTTGACAATAAGTCGCCCTAAAAGAAACACTACAAAATAATGATATTTAAATTTTCCCAATCTAAAAGTCAGGTTTCTCTGCATTTTGTTTCGTGGGAATGAATGTATTTTATCTCCTGTTTAAGCCAATGGAAGTATGGCATTCATCATTTGAGTGTTGGGCCAAGTAGCATAAGTGGCCACGGTCTTTTAGATTTTCTGATCATAACCTGGTCACTGGAATTCTGGTTCAGCCAGTCTTTACTGTTATCTAGTTGCTTCTTTTGTTGTTGGTCTCTTGCTCCTCTTCAGTTACCCCTTTGGTGAAAGGTAGACTACACGGCTTCTGCGTGAATAACTTGTCTGAAGAACTCCATTAGCCATCATTTGATGTTATTAAAGAGTTCCATTGCTGCCCTTTCCCACTCCCAACCCAGACTCATAGAGATGTACAGCACGGCAACAGACCCTTTGGTCCAACTCGTCTGTGCTGACTAGAAATCCTAACCTAATCTAGTGCTGTTTGCCAGCACTTGGCCCATATCCCTTAAACCCTTCCCATTCATATACCCATCTAGATGCCTGTTAAATGTTGTAATTGTACCAGTCTCTATCACTTCCTCTGGCAGCTCATTCCATGTGCACAGCACCTTGTGTGTGAAAATGTTGCCCGTTAGGTATTATTTAAATTATTCCCCTTTCACCCTAAACCTGTACCCTCTTGTGCTAGACTCCCCAGGGAAAAGACCTTTGTCTATTTATCCTATTCATGCCCCTCATGATTTTATAACCCTCTATAAGGTCACCCCTCAGCCTCCGATGCTCCAGGGAAAACAGCCCTTGTCTATTCAGCCTCACGTTATGGTTCAAGTCCTCCAACACTGGCAACATCCTTGTAAATCATTTCTGAACCCTTTCAAGTTTTACAACTTCCTTCTGATAGGAAGGAGATTAGAATGGCAGACAATATTCCAAAACCTCATTCACAACTAATTCATTAATTTCAAGTGCTGCTGAACAGAGTCCACTTTTGTCGAACATTTTTATCTTGCAATCATCAGGACCTTTTGCAAGAATGCCAATTCATGGGGAAGATCAGAGTTTACACGTGCCTGAGAGAGCTAGTTGCTTGGCAAGCAGACTGTAATTGGTAGACAAAGTTAAAAATCACATGGCACCAGGTTATAGTCCAATAGGTTTAATTGGAAGCACACTAGCTTTCGGAGTGTCGCTCCATCATCAGGTGATAGTGGCGGGCTCAATCCTAACACACAGAATTTATAGCAAAAATTTACAGTGTGATGTAACTGAAATTATACATTGAAAAATTGATTGTCTGTTAAGCCTTTCATCTGTTAGAATACCGTGATAGCTTCACTTCTTTCACAGGTAAATCACAAAACCTTTTTAAAAAAGTTGCATTCTCGGGTTAAATTTCATCTGTTAGAATACAGTGATACACCCCAGTCCAATACTGGCATCTCCAAATCTTAATTGGTTGGGGCATTAATGTAGCATATGTATGCGTAAATGCTAATTGATAGCTAACAGCCAAACTTTGTTTAAATTTTCAACCAGGCAGGCTGACTGTGACTGGTAAGACATTGTTGAGAAACAAAATACCAAATGACTGTCAGCTATTTTGTTAAATTGGAACAGGTGCACTACATGTATATCCTCTTTCTATCTCACTTTTATTAATACATGGAGCTTCCAGTGCATGCAAGTGTGAGCATGATTGATAATCTTAAATTTGTTGGCAGTGGAATTCTTTGCACATTCTGGATTATCCAACAAATGTTGTGCAGTTGCAGAATTGCATTTTGTGTTGGGTACTGGTTGGGTGCAAACAGTACTTTGCTTGCTGCAAACACAAATGTTTTATCAAAATGTGTGTTTGTTTATCCACCCAGTTTATTCTTAGGATCCTGTTAACACCAAGTTTGGAAACAGTTGATTTTCTTTTCATCTCTCCCAACTCTTGAAGCTTAGCATCCATAATTCACTGCAAAAAAGAAATAATGACTTTGGAGAGGGATTCATGTTTCAAGACTTGAGCTGATGTATGGTGTTAAATTAATTAAAATGCATATATAAGAAAATGTAGAAAAACATTAATGGATTGTTACAGTGTTTCTTAAAACATTGCTCAAAAGTGCAATACGTAAATAAACACACCACAAGTGCAAACCAACATCATTCTTTCATTGTTCTATTGATTTGACTTATTGTTGCCACATGTTCCAAGATACAATGAAAAGCGTGCTATACAGGCCGATCGTACCATACAGAGTGCATACTACACTGTTACAACCCAGAGAAGGTGTGGAGAGAGAGACCAGAATTAACATTTTGAGAGAAGTCTGATAACAACGGGGAAGAAACTGAACTTGAATCTGTGTTTTCAACTCTTATACCCTCAGCCTGATGCAAGAGAGAATAGGGACCTTTGATTATGTTGGTTGCTTTCCTGAGGCAGCAGAAAGTATAGATGGAGTCAGTGCATGGAAGGCTGGTTTGTCTGATGCATTGGGCTGTATTCATGACTGTCTTTAGCTTCGTAGAAAGAGCTGTTACCATACCACACAGAGGTGCATCCAGTAAAGATGTTTACCAAAATGCATCTATAAAAGTTGGTGAGAGTCCTTGTGGACATGAATTTCCTTGGCCTCCTGAGGAAATAGAGACATTGTTGTACTTCATGTTGACATGAGTGAACCAAGACAATTTGTGGTGAACATCACCCCTAGGAACTTGATACACTGCTTCAGCATCTCTACCTCAGCACCATTGATGCAGACAGAGGTGTGCTGTCGACTCCGGTTCCTGAAGTCAATGACCAGCTCCTTCGTTTGCTGATATTGATGGAGAGACTGTTGTCTTTACACCATGCTGCTGAACACTCTCTCTTTCCTATATTCTGTCTCATCCTTGAGATCCAACCTATAACACAGCAAGTCAGGCAGCATCAGGAGGTGGAGAAGTTGACTTCTTCAGGTCGCCATCCATGGATGAGCAATTTATGAGGAATTAATAGTTCACTTGTTTTTTGGTGATTGGAAGTTGAGGATAAAGCTGAGAAAAGGAGGAGAGGTCAATATGCTGCAGGAAGAGACCAGGATGTAGTTAAATGAGTTTAAGTTCCTGAGCTGCCCACTGGTCCTGGTTTCTGTCAGTAGGCAAGCTTAAATACATACCCATGTTGCTTCATCAAAGCAGTAGCAAGTTTGTTTGCGTTGTGATGTTTCGTGTACAGGCCAACAAATTTAAGGCTTTCAGTGAACGTGGGGACAATGACACGATGGGCCCTTGGGCTTTTCGTTGGATCGCAGACAGCCAATCGAGTCAGCTGCAAGAAGATCTTTCACAGTCGGGCTGTTTCCTTCAGGTGACAACACGTTTTTCTTCAATGAGCTAATAATTATAATCCAAGGTAGACCAGCAGGAGGCTGGAAGGACACAGCAAGCCAGGCAGCATCGGGGAGGTGGAGAAATCGATGTTTCGGGTGTAACCCTTCAGGACTGGGGGTGGGTTTGGGGGCAGCTGCAGATAAAGGGGGTTGGAGTGGCAGAGTGGTGAGGTGGGGATAGGTGGAGACAGATAGAGGGTATGGCCTGGTTAGTCAGTGGGAGGTCTCTAAGTAATTGTAATTCTGCACATAGAGTAATCTCACCAAAATTAGAAGTCTGGATGACTCCCCTGTTAATCATACCTGGATCATAGCTGTCAGTAACTGGGGGATAATTTGTATTGTGTTACAATCCTTCCCTCATGGCTTTATTGGAGGAATTTTACTGTGTCCTGCTATAGTTTTGATCATTAGTTTAGAGATTCTAGTTTGTGCAGTTCAAAATCATAAATAACATCCTATTTCCAACTCACCAGTTGGCACTAGGGTAGGCTTGTTCATTAGGATCACCAGCTCACCTGAACATAAAGCATGATGATGTTGTGTTGGTACACAATACCATCAAACCAGTCTCTGAAATTATAGAAAGTGAAATCAGAGGGCTGTCCACCATTTTGGAACAACGAATTAATGCGCCACTGAAATTACCAAAGGGCCACCTCTATGCCATTTTCCACTCTCCGCTGCATTTCTTGGGAACCAGATGGGAAAACGTTAGGGAGTGTTTCTAGAGAAAGGCTGAACGTGGCAGCAAGTGTGTGATTTGGCTTCATCTTGTGAGCCTGCAATAAAAAGTAAAGGTGGATTGAGAGAGCAGGGGACCTGCTTTGGGACATAATCCCTCTGCTGCCTGACGTCCCACCTTAGACTCCCCACTTGGTTACAGAGCTGTTTGCCCATTGCCTTCACACTACTAACTGACTGCCTTCCCACTGGGTGGCTGCTACCGGGAGTTCAAGATGTTTGATACAGCAATCAATCATGCTCAGCGGGAATGAGTGGGCTACTCACTTTCCACCCCATCTTTCGATCTGAAAAGCATAAGATCCTAACCATGGGTCCAATATGTTGTGATTCGGGGTGAATTAATGACATTTACCAATGACCTCAACCTGAGCAGTCCAATTAACTGATGTGGTGATACAGGACACCTCCATTGGAAAATGTAGATCTCTGTATAATACTCTGGTGTGGCCCTGAACCCCAGCAACTGAGGGAACAAAGGGAACTCCTGGCTACTGAATGTGTCGAGACCGATAGGAGGTTAAGACAAGTTGCATAAAATCAGCCTGGAGCCTAAAGGGAACTGAGCAGTTTGGCTTTCAAAAAAAAAGTTTAACTGCTTTGAAACAATTTTAAAACTTTTTTGAAAACTTGTAAAATATCAGTGTTGGACAGTTTGTACTGAAGTCATTTTCACAAAGTCATCCATATGGAAAACAGAATAAAAATGTTAAAAGGTAAGAAATTTGGACAGGTTTGAAATGTGGGCAGAGCTTAAAGAGGGGGGTAGGGGAATTGGATGTTGAGAAGTCCGAGGTGGGCAGTGGAATTACTTCACAGGGCGAGGAGCAAATGCTGTGAACCAGCCCGTACTATGCCAGCACGATGGTATCTCAGCCTTTCGCTTTCTCCCTGCAGACTCCATCTATGACTCCATCTAGTGGAGCATTACCCCATCCCCACCGCCCACCCCCGACTCCCAGTCATTTCCATTTTCCTCGGGTTTCCTGATGCTCTGTCAAATGCTGCTGTCCCTTGTACCTCACCTCTGGCGATTAGCTCTTTTGTCTATACATGGACCAACAACAGGATGAGGTTTGGAGAAGAATGGTCCTGATGGAACCCAAACTGGTTATTGATGGAACCCAGCAGGTTATTGTCGATGTAAGTGCTTCTTGATAGCACTGTCAGTTTTGCCTTCCATCATGTTATTGATGGTTGAGAGTAGACTGATAGGACAGCAATTAGGAAATTTGAATTAGACATTTTTGTTTATAGATCACGCATGGGCAATTTTCCACATAGGGCTATAGAAATGCACAGCATGGAATCAGACCCTTTGATCCAACTCATCCATGCTGACCAGATATCCAACATTAATCCAATCCCATTTGGCTCATATCCTCTAAACCCTTCCTATTCATAAACCCATCCAGGTGCCTTTTAAATGTTTAATTGTACTAGCCTCCACCACTTCCTCTGGCAACCCTTCCATCCATGCACCACCCTCTGTATAAAAACATTGTCCCTAAGGTTCCTTTTATATCTGTTCCCTCTCTCCCTAACTCTATGTCCTCTAATTCTGGACTCCCCTACCCCAAGGACATTTTCCCTATTCATGCCCCTCATGATTTTATAAACCTCTAAAGGTCACCTCAGCCTCTGACACTCCAGGGAAAACAGCTCCAGCGTATTCAGCCTTCCCCTATAGCTCAAATGCCCCAAACCTGGCAACGTCCTTGTAAATCTTTTCTGAACCCTTTCAAGTTTCACAACATTCTTCCAGTAGGATGGAGACCAGAATTGCACACAATATTCCAAAAGTGTCCTAACCAATATCCTGTATTGCTGCAACATAACCTCCCAACTGCTATACTCAATGCTCTGACCAATAAAGCAGAGCATTCCAAACGTCGTCTTCACTATCCTATCTACCTGCGACTCCACTTTTAAGAAAGTATGAACCAAGGTCTCATTGTTCAGCAACACTCCCCAGGACCTTACCGTTAAGTGTATAAGTTCTGCTCTGATTTGCCTTTCCAAAATGCAGCACCGCACATATTTCTAAATCTGCCACTCCTTGGCCCATTAGCGCATGTGATCAAGATCCCATTGTACACTGAGGTAACCTTCTTCGCTGTCCACTACACCTCCAATTTTGGTGACATCTGCAAACTTACTAACTATACCTCCTACGTTCATATCCAAATCATTTATATAAATGATGACGAGCAGTGGACTCAGCACCCATCAGTGGCGCACCACTGGTCACAGGTCTCCAATCTGAAAGGCAACCCTCCACCACCACCCTCTGTCTTCTACCTTCAAACCAGTTCTGTATTCCATGAGATCTATCTTTGCTAACAGATCTACCATGAGGAACGTTGTGGAATGCCTTACTGAAGTCCATATTGATCAAGTTTATTGCTCTGCCCTCATCAATCCTCTTCATTACTTCTTCAAAAAACTTAATCAAGTTCCTGAGACATGATTTCCCACACACAAAACCGTGTTGACTATCACTATTCAGTCCTTGCCTTTCCAGATGCATGTACACCCTGTCTGTCAGGAATCCCTCCAACAACTTGCCCACCACGGACGACAGGCTCACCGGTCTATAGTTCCTGGCTTTTCCTTACCATCTTTCTTAAATAGTGGCACCACATTAAATAGTGGCAACCTCCAGTCTTTTGGTATCTCACCTGTGACTATCAATGATCCAAATATCTCCGCAAGGGGCCCAGCAATTACTTCCCTAGCTTCCCACAGAGTTCAAGGGTACAACTGATCAGGTTCTGGGGACTAATCTACCTTTATACATTTTAAGACATCCAGTACTCGGATTTTATAGAGTCAGGTTTTCAATTATGTGTTCTGTTTCACAGCACCTCATGCATGTGAGTAAATTCAAAAGGTTCTCCTCGTACATCTCCATGTCAGGCGGTGACTCACCTTCCCACCCCAAGGACACTTTTGAACCTTATACCCCCTTTCAGGATTCTCTTAAGGTTATCATGCAGATTCCGTTGGCAGTTAGGAAGGCCAACACAATGTTCCCATTCATTTCAAGAGGGTTAGAATACAAAAGCAGAGATACCCTGTTGACGCTCTATAAAGGCTCTAGTCAGATGCATTTTCAATATTGTGAACAGTTTTGGGCCCCGTATCTAATTGCTATAGGAAAGATATTGTTAAACTTGACAGGGTTCAGAAAAGATTTACAAGGGTGTTGGAGGATTTGAGCTGTAGGGAAAAACTGAATAGGCTGGGGCTATTTTCCTTGGTGCATCGGAGGCTGAGGGGTGAACTTATCAAGGTTTATAAAATCATGAGTAACACTCTGAGGGCTAATAGTCAAGGTCTTTTCCCCAGAGTAGCGGAGTCCAAAACTAGAGGGCACAGCTTTAGGGTGAGAGGGGAAAGATTTAAAAGGGACTGAAGGGGCAGAGGCTGATGAGTGTATGGAATGAGCAGCCAGAGGAAGTGGTGGAGGCTGGTACAATACAACATCTAAAAGGCAGCTGGATGGGTATATGAATAGGAAGGGTTTAGAGGATATGAGCCAAATGGACTGGATTAATTTAGGATATCTGGTCGGCATGGATGAGATGGACCAAAGGGTCTGTTTCTGTGCTGTGCATTTCTATCACTATGTGCTGGCATTGGAGGTGGTCCAGTGGACATTTACAAGAATGATCCTGGGAGTGAGGAGTCATCTGAGGCGCGGTTGAGGAGTCTAGGTCTATACTTGATGGTGTTTAGAAGGATGAGGGGAGACCTCATTGAAACATACAGAATACTGAGAGGCCTGGGTAGAATGGATGTGGAGAAGATGTTTCTACTAGTTGCAGAGACTAGGCACAGACTCAGAGGGAAATGACGACTCTTCAGAACTGAAGTGAAGAGGAATTTCTATAGAGCTCATTGGTGCAGAGGAGTGAGGAGGCTATATCATTGAGTGTATTTAAGATCGAGATAGATACCACTTGCCAACCAATCATACAGGGTCAATGTTGAGTTTCCTCTTAAATTGGCAAACTATCCTCATGAGTGTAAGTTGGAAAGCTCAACAAGCTGTGCTTTTTATCAGCAATACTTAATTTCTGGGTCATCAAACACTATTGATTATTTTTCTTGATAGGATTATCTTTTCACAACCTATATTCCACTGAATTTTAAATAAATCCCAAACCGGAGATTTTGCAGCAGTGTGGAAACACCTGAAATGCACAATATTGGCAATGGCTGGATCGCTGGACTTGCTCTGCTTCAGCATAATGACTCGAGTGCTTCTCAACCAGTCTCCAATCTCATCCACTTTACCTGCTGCTGTCCAATAGTCAAGTAATTGCTCTTCTGTCTGCCAAGTCTGATTCTTCCTGGAACAGGAGGAGAGCACTGAAGAGAAAAGAATAATCACTTTAAGATTCCTGCCTTTGCTTGCGAATTTCATCCTCTCCAAACTGAAAGACATGTGGATGCTGAAGATCAGAAACTAAGACAGAGGTTGCTGGAAAAGCTCAGCAGGTCTGGCAGCATCTGTGAAGATAAATCAAAGTTAACGTTTCAGGACCCTTTGAGGAAGTGTCACAGGACCCAAAATGTTTACTCCGATATCTCTTTACAGATGCTATCAGGGCTATTGAAGTTTTGCAGCAACTTCTGTTTTAATTTTGTTATAGAGTTAACTTGGTCTGTCACCCATGGGATATCTGAGCTTCCATTGCCCAAGTTGACCTGACAGAGATAACTGAGGACTCGTGGTACTTGGATGTGTACTCTAATGGGATTTATCAATCTAAGAGAAGGCATAAATCTTGGAACAAAGGAGTAAAGTTGCTGCAACCAGATTCCCAGAATTATTAATCAACAAAATCAGTTTGAGTGATTGAAATCTTACCAGAGGTTACACACAGTATGTTACTTCCCTTCACCTGGGAGGGTAGTTGAGGCAGGCAATCTCACAACCTTCAAAAAGTACTTGAATGACCTCTTGAAATGTCATAAATATCTAGCACTTGGAAGTGTAGATTTAGTGTAGCTTCCATGGTATAGACCTGATGGAGCAAGTTGTAGGGTTTTGGTTTGCACTCAGTAATTTGCTGATTTTAAGTGGTTTGAATTACCCCCGATCCCTGGTTCTAGTCCCTGAACTTATTTAGTGGATGTGAAACAAAGAAATCATTAGACAAGTGTTTCAGGGCAAAAGAATCGCTATTTATTTACAGTACAAATGGTAAGTATAATACAAGAAAATGCAATAAACAAGGACACAATCAATGATACAGAGCACAGTAATACTATTAAATACAATATGAGATAGATTAAACACTATTACACTGGAGTCCCACCCACCTTCCACTCCCTGCTAGCTAGGTCAGAACTTTGGAGTCTCTGGAGTTTCAGCTCATCACTAAGAAGTGCGGATGCTGAGTTCTTGCCTTCAGTTCTCTTGGATTACAACAAGCCGTGTCCGGGAGCTTTTGTTCGGATAGAGTTCGTGCTGAAGCTTCTTTGGCCTCTCGATTCAGCTTCTCCTGGATCAGGCCCCGGAAGCTGCCTGTTGGGATTGGAAGCTTGTGGGGAAGCTGTTGGTGCAGAAACTTGTACTTCATAAAGGCTCTCCCCTCAGGTCAGATCGGGGCTAGCAGTTATACCTGATATTCTCTTCTGAAGTTAATTGGTTTTTTGATCATTAAGAGTGTGTGTGAGAATGGGTTGCGATTGAAGCTGAATGCCTAGTATCTCTGTGAATGGACTTTGATTGAAATTGAATGTTTGGTATCTCTGTCGGCCCAAAGGTGTCTGTGCTGAGTCGCCCGAGGTGTAAAAGCTGTCTCGGGCAAGAGCTTTCTTAGTGTTGGTTGATTGTTCTTTTTGGTTGGAGGTGTAGATTGGAATTCCAGGTTGAACAACAGTCCCAGACAGAAATCTCCATTCTGCTGGCTGTGTTGTGTTTTTGCTGCACCCTCATCAGTCCAGGGTTTTGCCCAGTATTTCAGATACAGAGGAACCTCGATTATCCAAATATCAACTATCTGAATATCAGATTATCCGCAGGAGATCTTGAGGTCCAGATAGAAACATGACATCAAAGACGTGTTTCCAACACTGTTCAGGTCTTTTGTTTACAGTGATTAAAAGTGAACCCGGCCTACTGAAATGTTGCCGAGAACAGTCCTGGACTGATGGGAGTCAAGATTAGAGTGGTGCTGGAAAAGCACAGCAGGTCAGGCAGCATCCGAGGAGCAGGAAAATCAATGTTTCGGGCAAAAACCCTTCATCAGGATTTCTGCGGATGGGGGAGAGCCGTTTTGGACAGGGTTGAGGGGGCAGGCAGGGGGTGGTGTTGGATGGGGTTTCGGGGTGGGCAGGTATGGGGCGATGTTGAATGGGGTTTGGGGGCAGGCAGGGGGTAGTGTTGGGTGGGGTTTGGGGAAGGTGGGGGCGGTGCTAAATGGAGTTGGGGTGGGCGGCGCCAATGGGGGGCAGTATTGGATGGGGTTGGGGGTGGATGGGAGGCGGGCAAGGGGCGGTGTTGGACGGTGTTGAGTTAGGCGGGGGCGGTTGGACGGGGTTGGGTGCGGGCAGGGGCAGTGTTGGACGGGGTTGGGGGCGGGTGGGGAGGGCAATCAATTAACCGAATAATCAATTATCTGAATGAAATAGTGCCCGCCCATCTCGTTTGGATATTAGAGGTTCCTCTGTATTGGAAAGGTCAGCGTCTTGGCCAGTGATTTAGATAATGAGGGTTTTTGCTTGATTTTACATAGGGACTCTCTGTACTGTATGACAAGATGATTAATCGGTAATATTGGCCTAAAGCTGTTCTCAGCTGTCAATCTCTGGCTCCATTTTCCCGCAGTTTACTCTCGATCCAAGCTCAGTACTGACTATAATGTCAGCAGTGATCAATTTGGTCAAAATATTCAGTGCTGAGCAGATCCAACTGGCCTGGATCAAGATCCTGGTCAAGTTCCCAAAAGCAACCTCTGCTATAAGGTATCTGAGAAACCAGAACCCTTCAAGCTGAAGAAAGAACACTTGCGATTGTACCATTCCACGACTTTCAGTAGCATTGGGCCCAACAGTAGGCATCAGCTATTTTATACATTATCCTTGAATGGCGTACTTGCCTCTTTGTTAGAGACCTCCAATGGTATTGCTCAAAGCAGTTGCTTTATTAAATTTACGTCAAATGTTGGATAACTTCAACATCAATAGCTCTCATAAGTTACAGAGCTTTTAAGGATAATTTTAGAATGAACATTTTGGGTTTTATTTTCTGTTACTTTGGGAATTGAATTGTCAGAACTCCAGACAGTTGGAGCACTGGAATGTATCAGCATGATCTGATTAACTGGTAAAATGGGCTGAAGGCCCATCTCTTATCTTTATCCCAGCCACTTGTTGCACAATGAGATTCGTTTACCGATCACCTTAAATCTCATTTATCTAATCTTGGAGTTCACCACAGATGTGGTAGCTGGCAGGTTGCAGGTTTTGCTTTTTGTGGCTAGGAACTACTAAGGAAACCACTAGCGTACATGAGAACGCTGCAGAAAATATTTCAGGGGAGCAGAAACCTAAGGTGCATCACTCAGTCGATCACTGTCACTTTTGGATTAGTAATAGGTATTTAGTTTTGGTTTAATGTGAATATAGCCATGTTGGACAAGTGACTAACCTGTACCTGTGATGCTTATATCTGCTGTATTTATTCAGCATTTATTCAGACAGGCTGAGGTAGGTTTGCCAATCAGATTGATTTAATTTATGAGTTGGCATGTGAATGGAAAAATAACTGTCTAAATTTTAAATGGTGCTGTCTAAGAAATCTGTTATATAATTTTTCTATTTTTAATGTATGGCATGGTAGATTTCTTCAGACCATTAGAGACTTTGTTGCTCAGCATTGGGGTTTTTTTGATTTAGGATTCTTACCTACGGGAATCCGTACGTCACATTCAGCAGAAGAGAGGTTCAACAATTTTCAATCCTTCTTTTGTAAGCGGAGGTGTTCTTTCATGTGTGGAGGATGGCAGTGATTGCATTGCTGTAAACCTTGACACAACAACAGGGTATCCCAATGAATTTCATAACCCAATTTGCATTGTGATAATTGTTATGAGGGTGTAGAGGTGTATTGTACCTTGGAGAGGGTGAAAGACTTAGCAAGCATACAGAGTGCTGGAGAATTTACAATGTAACATTTGGTCCAGCAGCCAGTACTGGCTGAGTTGCTATAAGACAAAAACAAATTCGAATTTGGCCAATCAGTTAACTTATACCCCAAAATACCAAGCTCCAATCAAGTTTGAGTTTAGTATATTGACAATATTAAAAACCAATGAAACAATCTGATGCTTTGGGGTAGAAGACCGGGAAAAATTGAACAGTTGAGGGGAGAAATGCCAAGCCACTAGCATGCACAGATTGCCCGAAACACAGCTCTCTTAAAGGTACCTGTATTAGTCAATAACCCATTAAACAGAAATCCCTGAGAAGAAGGAAGTCTACAGGGGAAGATACAAAGGGAAGATTCAACAGCTACCAGGTTTGAAATTTGAATTTTTAGTAAATCTTGCTCGGGGGTTTTATCGAACAAGTATTATAGAAGGGAAAGTAAAAGATAGGTTAGAGGAAGGAGTTGTAAATAGTTAGTACTTAATTATTCTCTGCAAATCTTTAAGAAATAAAGTTGTTAATTTTTATTTTAAATATTTCTTGGCCTCACAAATTTTCTCAGATCAGGATAATTCTTTTCTATATTGCTGGTTTGAATTAAGCGGTGGGTTTTACCCATTTCATTACATAATTGCAATTTAGAAAATTGTTAACCAATGCATGCACAGCAAGTTCATACAGACCACAATGCGACACCGATCAGGTAATCTGCTTCAGGGGTTCAGACTTGGCTGATGATAATTATTGACTGGGACTCCCTTTAGTCCTTTTGGAATTGTGCCTTAGGAACTTCTATCTTCACTTGTGTGGTCAGTAACTTGCCGTCCATCTCATGAGATCATGGAAACGTTCAGCAGGGAAGAGTGTCACCTGACCTGTCAAGCCTGAGCCATTGTCTACTTTTGTTTCCAATATCCCCTTTTATAAACTCAGTTGTGCCAAACAGTGTTTTTCACTGCCTTGTTAACCTGCCCAGATCTGACCTGCCCTAAGATTTATGACGATGCATCCCAGAGTGCCTCTGCTCCTGCATCACTCCGCGCACCCCCCAATCAATTGTTTGACGTCTCACTCAAAAAGCAGTATGTGTGACCATGCAGCAATCCTTCACTATTGCACTGGATTATTTGCTGGTTTGTACACTACAGTCTGTGTAGTATAATTTGAGCCTGTAATCTTCTGACTTGGAGACGTATATGCTACTGTTGTGCTGTAGCTGGCAACATTTAATCAGAAACTGCCCAGTAGTTATCTGTACCACAATGGTAGTGATTTATTTGAGTTGTTAATGATTAAATGTAAAATATTGATAAGCCTGTCTAAGTTTTCTCTTGTCGATGGAGAGTCTGGAAAGCTTCCAAAGTCTTATTGAAAGACAAATGATGATTCTGGATAGGAGCGAGAGTAACAGGGTAGTTGGTATGGAGGACTTTAACTTTCCACATATTGACTATAGTTCGAGTACTTTAGATGGGTCAGTTTTTGTCCAATGTGTGTAGGAGGGTTTTCTGACACAGTATGTAGACAAGCCAACAAGGGGTGAGTCCACATTGGATTCGGTACTGGGCAATGAACCTGGCCAGGTGTTAGATTTGGAGGCAGGTGAACACCTTGGTGATAGTGATCACAGGGAGAAAGTGAGGACTGCAGATGCTGGAGATCAGAGTCGAGAACGTAGTGCTGGAAACGCACAGCCGGTCAAGCAGCATTCAAGAAGTAGGAGAATAGACGTTTCGGGCATAAGCCATTCATTAGGAAGGTTCCTGATGACTGACTTATGCCCGAAACGTCGATTCTCCTGGTCCTCGGATGCTGCCTGACCTCCTGTGCTTTTCTAGCACCACACTCTCAACTCTGATAGTGACCACAATTCGGTTATGTTTACTTTAGCGATGGAAAGGTGTAGGTATATACCGCAGGGCAAGCGTTATAGCTGGGGGAAGGGCAATTATGATGCAATTAGGCAAGATTTAGGATGCATAGGATGGGGAAGAAAACTGCAGGAGATAGGCACAACTGAAAACAGCTCTTGCTTATCCTTGCTAAGTAAGTACCTGTCAGGCAGGGAGAAAGTGATCCAGTGGGGGAGCCGTGATTTAATAAGGAAATGGAATCTCTTGTCAAGAGGAAGCAGAAGGCTCAGGGCAGTTGAGGGTTACAAGCTAGCCAGGAAAGACCTAAAGAGAGAACAAAGAAGAGCCAGGAGGAAACATGAGAGGTTTATGGCAGATAGGATCAAGGGAAACTCTAAAGCTTTCTGTCGGTATGTTAGGAATAAAAAGAATGACAAGAGTAAGATTAGGGCCAATCAAGGACAGTAGTGCGAAGTTGTGCGTGGAGTACAAGGAGATAGGAGAAGCACTAAATGAATATTTTTGATCGGTATTCACATGGAAAAAGACAATGTTGTTGAGGAGAATACTGAGGTAAGGCTATTAGATTAGATGGGATTGAGGTTCACAAGGCAAAGGTGTTAGCAATTCTGGGAAGTGTGAAAATAGATAGGTCCCCTGGGCTGGATGGGATTTATCCTAGGATTCTCTGGGAAGCCAGGGATGAGATTGAAGAGCCTTTGGTTTTAGTCTATATGTTATCACTGTCTACAGGAATAGTGCCAGAAGACTGGAGGATAGCAAATGTTATCCCCTTGTTCCAGAAGAGGAGTAGAGACATCCCTGGTAATAATCGAACAGTGAGCCTTACTTTGGTTGTGGGTAAAGTCTTGGCTTTTATTGATAGAGGGATTGCATTTCAGAGCCACAAAGTCATGTTGTAGCTGTACAAAACTTTGGTGCAGCTGCACTTGGAGTATTGTGTACAAGTCTGGTCACCGCATTATAGGAAGGATATGGAAGTTTTGGAAAGGGTTCAGAGGCGATTTACTAGGATGTTGCCTCATATGGAGAGAAGATCTTATGAGGAAAGGCTGAGGGAATTGAAGTTGTTTTCATTAGAGGGAAGAAGGTTGAGAGGTGACTTAAATGAGACATATAAGATCATCAGAGGGTTAGATAGGGTGAGCAGTGAGAACCTTTTTCCTTGGATGGCCATGGCTAGCACAAGGGGACATAGCTTTAAATTGAGGGGTGATAGATACAGGACAAATGTCAGAGATAGTTTCTTTACTCAGAGTAGTGGGGCATGGAACGCACTGCCTGCAACAGTAATAGACTCACAACCTTAAGTGCATTTAAATGGTCATTGGATAAACATACGGATTAAAATGGAATAATGTAGGTTAGATGGGTTTCAGATTGGTTCTATATTTCGGTGCAACATTGAGAGCTGAAGGGCATGTACTGGGCTGTAAAGTTCTATGTTCTCTGTTCTAAATGTCCGCAAACAATCTGATTGCAAATAGGAAAGATGTAGGAATATTTTTCATCTAGTTATTGTAGAATTATTGATTTAACCTTTATTTAGTAATCCTCAAATGACTGGATACACAAAACACCGCTTTCTCAATTTTAAATACTTCTAATCAGGTAGATCTGGCATTCAATGGCTGACCCACTTGCTTCAGTAAAGCTGTACTTTACAAAGTCATGAAACCTGTGAAAAGGCTTCTACCACTTTGGCATTCAAAGTTACACTGGTGGGGAAAATGGGCAGTTTTGATTTTTTTCAGCCGAAAAGTACATAAATAACCAAATGAAGTCCCTGTGAAGGATCCATTGGTAGACCATGGTGAATGGTCTGCTAGCGAGTCACTGTTCAACTCTTGTTTACATGTACTAGTGGAATAAAGGAACATTTGTGGTAAATGTTGCCTGTGTTTTGTCGAGGTGAAATTCCTTCCAAACACTAATAGGTCAAAAGATGAAAGCAAGAGATATACTTCAAAAAATGAAATCATGGAAAATGCACAGAGCAAACTAAGTACTGTGGAAAGTTTAGTGAATAAGTTGGACATCACTTGGAAAAATGTGGCTTGCTTTGGTGAGTGTTTGTGTTATAGGAATTCTATAAGGGATACAAAGTGGCTGGTGTGTTAAGGTCGTTGGGGTTACTTTTGTCCTTTTTAAACCTGCTTTTATCAGTGTGCCAGCATTGTTTCCAAGATGTTTATTCCATAGAAATACATGTTATTTCTATCCTTTAGTCATAATTGCCCCAGCAGTAAAAGCCTTCAATTTGCTGCCTTAATCACTTGCTGCATCTGCATACTAACAAATGATACTCTACATTTTTATTCCTCTTGCTAAAATGAACAATTCACGTTTTCCCATACTATACTCTTGGCAGATGTTTGTCAGCTCATTCAATCTGTGCATGTCCTCCTTGTATCACCTTCACAATTTATTATCTTTGTGTCATCTGCAAATTTAGCTACCATGCCTCTGTTCTCCTCATCTAAGTCATCATTGATATCAAATCTGAAGAGTTGAGATCCCAGCACAGACCCCAGTGGGACTCTACTCATCGCATCCCGCCAATCTGAAAAAGACCCATTTATGCATACTCTGTTTTCTGTTGCTGGCTAGCTAATCTTCTATTCATGCTAATACATTGCCCCCAACACCACAAGCCTTTACTTTCTATAAAGGCCTTTGATGTGGTATCATTAAATGCCTTCTTGAAATCCTGCTGCATCTACAGGCTGCTTATTGAAAATTGTCGACATTTGAAAGGATTTAAGTCAATTCTTTGAGTTCCATCGAGGTCTTTCAAGGAGATCAAGGCAAGAGTATTTGTGTGACATAGAAATTCTGCCTTCCTAGCCCACTCTGACTGAGAGTGGGCAGAAATTCAGCCTGCAGCTGATTTCCATCGCCCCCCAAACACAGTTTCTAGTTCACATCGGAATGTGGCAGAAGCCCCAACAGAACTCCACCTGCTTCATAGACCTTTCCCTCCTCGGAGACGACCTCTACACGCCCTCGGGTTTCTTTCATTTAAGAAATGAACACGTGACATGTCTACTTGCAGGAGGTTCCTTGAATAATCGGAGTATTGAGAAAGATGTTAGAGCTGTAGGTTTGGTGCAGTGTTGCCCGAAGTACAATCCTGCCAAATGAGACCCACAATGTTGAGACAGCAACATTGAAATATGGTAACACTGAACTAAGTTTGGATGCATGGTTTCAGCCATTTATTGGTCTTATTACAGCTATAATCTCCAAACTCTGTCAGAAAGGCAACTTATTAAGTTTGCACTTTGATTTTAGAGGAAGTAACAGGCCTGAAATATCTGTAATCTTATTGCAATGCAATAATCCAAAGCATTTTATTGATGATTGCTTTATCACTCAAATTTTTGTGCTGTTGATGATTTCCTTATTGGTAAGGAACTATGTTTATGAGCAGTAGAAAGTGATAAAATCATCCTGATACAGAAATTAAGTTAGATGAAGAGGAATGATAGAAGTCTTGTGTGGAGTATACATAGAACAGTTGTGAATGTCCTCTCTTTGCTATCCATTGTATGTGTTTGTGTATGTAGACCACAGTTTATTTTTCAGATGCGCTTTCAAGGTGACTGGATGGGAACCAGGTATAATACTTCCCACATAAAGAAATAGCCCTGCATCAACTGTTTGTAGCTGAAGTAACATATTCCAAAGTGTCAGCATTACTGTTCTGAAACTCAGCAGTGTACTGTTTGGGCACAGAAAATATGGAAACGTTATTCACCGTGAAAAAGTACTCCAACGGGAAATCACTAAATTACTTAAACTAAATAAACCACCACAACAAGCATTTAGTTTTTAACTTTGTAAACCACCTGACAGATTAATTAATTGCAACTTCATACCAAGCTACATAATGAGACATTAAGAGAGAGAGAGATTGTGGGGATGTTTGCAGTCAAGCAGACTAAAAGGGGTCATGAAATAGTTTTAGCGAGCAGAATTAAGGAGAATCCCAAAGCATTTTATTCTTATATAAGAAGCAAGTGAGTAGCTAGAGAAAGGATTGGTCCACTAAAGGATAAGAAAGGAAAGCTGTGTGTCAAACCTGAACGAATGGGTGAGATTCTGAATGATTACTTTGCATCAGTGTTCACTGAGGAGAGGAACATGATAAATGTTGAGATTAGAGATAAAAGTTTGATTAGACTGGATCACGTTGACATAATAGGGATGATGTGTTGGGTAGGCTAGATGTTATTAAGGAGGACAAATCCCCAGGACTGGATGGGATCTATCCCAGGTTGCTGATGGAGGTGAGAGAAGAAGGAGCTGGGGCCCTGACAGATATCTTTGTGGCATCCTTAACACAGGTGAGGTGCCGGAGGACTGGAGGGTTGCTCATGTTGTCGCCCTGTACAAGAAGGGTAGTAGGGATACTCCGGGTAACTACACACCAGTGAGCCTGACATCAGTGGTGGGAAAGTTGTTGGAGAAGGTACTGAGGGATAGGATCTATTTATATTTAGAAAAGAATGGGCTTATCAGTGATAGGCAACATGGTTTTGTGCGGGGGAGATCATGCCTTACCAACTTAATAGAGTTCTTCAAGGAAGTGACCAAGTTGATAAATGAAGGAAGGGCTGTTGATGTCATATACATGGACTTTAGTAAAGCATTTGATAAGGTTCCCCATGGTAGACTAATGGAGAAAATGAAGTCACATGGTGTGCAGGGTGTTCTAGCTAGGTGGATAAAGAACTGGTTGAGCAATAGGAGACGGAAAGTAGTAGTTAAAGGGAGTTTCTCGAAATGGAGAAAGCTGACCAGTGGTATTCCACAGGGGTCAGTGTTGGGGCCACTGTTGTTTGTAATATACATAAATGATCTGGAAGAGGGCACTGTTGGTATGATCAGCAAGTTTGCAGATGACACGAAGATTGGTGGAGTAGCAGAAAGCATAAGGGACTGTCAGAGAATACAGGAGGATATAGATAGACTGGAGAGTTGAGCGGAGAAGTGGCAGATGGTTTTCAAGATTACAGAGGAGGAAGTGCTGGATGTCTTGAAATGGGTAAAGATGGATAAATCCCCAGGACCTGATCAGGTGTACCCGAGAACTCTGTGGGAAGCTAGCGAAGTGATTGCTGGGCCCCTTGCTGAGATATTTGTATCATCGTTAGTCACAGGTGAGGTGCCGGAAGACTGGAAGTTGGCAAACGTGGTGTCACTGTTTAAGAAAGGTGGAAAGGACAAGCCAGGGAATATAGACTGGTGAGCCTGACCTCAGTGGTGGGCAAGTTGTTGGAGGGAATCCTGAGGGACAGGATGTCCATGTGTTTGGAAAGGCAAGGACTGATTAGGGATAGTCAACATGGCTTTGTGCATGGGAAACCATGTCTCACAAACTTGATTGAGTTTTTTGAAGAAGTAACAAAGAGGATTGATGATGGCAGAGTGGTAGATGTGATCTATATGGGCGTCAGTAAGGCGTTCGACAAAGTTCCCCATGGGAGACTGATTAGCAAAGTTAGATCTCATGGAATACAGGGAGAACTAGCCATTTGGATACAGAAGTGGCTCAAAGGTAGAAGACAGAGGGTGGTGGTGGAGGGTTATTTTTCAGACTGGAGGCCTGTGACCAGTGGAGTGCCATAAGGATCGGTGCTAGGTCCACTACTTTTTGTCATTTACATAAATGATTTGGATGGAGCATAAGAGGTACAGTTACTAAGTTTGCAGATGACACCACAATTGGAAGTGTAGTGGACAGCGAAGAAGGTTACCTCAGATTACAACAGGATCTTGACCAGATGGGCCAATGGGCTGAGAAGCGGCAGATGGAGTTTAATTCAGATAAATGGGAGGTGCTGCATTTTGGGAAAGCAAATCTTAGCATGACTTATACACTTAATGGTAAGGTCGTTGGTAAGTGTTGCTGAACAAAGAGACCTTGGAGTGCAGGTTGAAAGTGGAGTCGCAGGTAGATAGGATAGTGAAGAAGGCGTTTGGTATGTTTTCCTTTATTGTCAGAGTATCGAGTACAGGTGTTGGGAGGTCATGTTGCGGCTGTACAGGACATAGGTTAGACCACTGTTGGAATATTGTGTGCAATTCTGGTCTCCTTCCTATCGGAAAGATGTTGTGAAACTTGAAAGGGTTCAGAAAAGATTTACAAGGATGTTGCCAGGGTTGGAGGATTTGAAATATTACTAGGAACAAAGAAATGGCAGAGGAATTAAATGGGTACTTCAGATCTGTGTTCACTTGGAAGACACAAGCAATCTCCCTGAGGTAACAGTGGCTGAAGGACCTGAACTTAAGGGAATTTATATTTGCCAGGATTTGGTGTTGGAGAGACTGTTAGGTCTGAAGGTTGATAAGTCTCCGGGGCCTGATGGTCTGCATCCCAGGGTACTGAAGAAGGTGGCTCGGGAAATCGTGGATGCGTTGGTGATTATTTTCCAGAGTTCAATAGATTCGGGGTCGGTTCCTGAGGATTGGAGGGTGGCTAATGTTATACCACTTTTTAAGAAAGGTGGGCGAGAGAAAGCAGGTAATTATAGACCAGTTAGTCTGACCTCAGTGATGAGAAAGATGCTGGAGTCTATTATAAAGGATGAAATTACTGCACATCTGGATAGTAGTAACAGGATAGGACAGAGTCAGCATGGATTTATGAAGGGGAAATCATGCTTGACTAATCTTCTTGAATTTTTTGAGGATGTAACTATGAAGTTGGACGAGGGAAATCCAGTAGATGTAGTGTACCTGGACTTTCAAAATGCTTTTGATAAAGTCCCACACAGGAGGTTAGTGAGTAAAATTAGGGTGCATGGTATTGGGGGCAAAGTACTAGATTGGATTGAAAATTGGTTGGCTAATAGGAAACAAAGGGTAGTGATAAACGGCTCCATTTCGGAATGGCAGGCAGTGACCAGTGGGGTACCGCAGGGATCCGTGCTGGGGCCACAGCTTTTTACAATATATGTTAATGATATAGAAGATGGTATCAGCAATAACATTAGCAAATTTGCTGATGATACAAAGCTGGGTGGCAGGGTGAAAAGGGATGAGGATGTTAAGAGATTACAGGGTGACCTGGACAAGTTAGGGGAGTGGGCAGCTGCATGGCAGATGCAGTTTAATGTGGATAAATGTATGGTTATCCACTTTGGTAGCAAGAACAGGAAGGCAGACTACTACCTCAATGGAATCAATTTATGTAAAGGGGCAGTACAGAGAGATCTGGGTGTTCTTGTACACCAGTCAATGAAGGCAAGCATGCAAGTACAGCAGGTAGTGAAGAAGGCTAACAGCATGCTGGCCTTCATAACAAGAGGAATTGAGTATAGAAGCAAAGAGGTGCTTCTGCAGCTGTACAGGGCCCTGGTGAGACCACACCTGGAGTACTGTGTGCAGTTCTGGTCTCCAAATTTGAGAAAAGACATTCTGGCTATTGAGAGAGTGCAGCGTAGGTTCACGAGGTCAATTCCTGGAATGGCAGGATTACCTTACACTGAAAGACTGAAACGACTGGGCTTGTATACCCTTGAGTTTCGAACACTGAGAGGGGATCTGATTGAGACGTATAAGATTATGAAAGGATTGGACACTCTGGCAGTAGGAAACATATTTCCACTGATGGGTGAGTGCCGAACCAGAGGACACAGCTTAAAAATACGGGGTAGACCATTTAGGACAGAGCTCAGGAGAAACTTCTTCACCCAGAGAGTGGTGGCTGTGTGGAATGCTCTGCCACAGAGGGCAGTGGAGGCCCACTCTCTGGATTCATTTAAGAAGGAGTTGGATAGAGCTCTCAAAGTAGTGGAATCAAGGGGTATGGAGATAAGGCAGGAACAGGATACTGATTAGGAATGATCAGCCATGATTATATTGAATGGCGGTGCAGGCTCGAAGGGCTGAATGGCCTACTCCTGCACCTATTGTCTATTGTCTATTGAGCTATAGAGATATGCTGAACAGGCTGGGGTTGTTTTCCCTAGAGTGTCGGAGGCTGAGAGGCGACCTTATTGAGGTTTACAAAATTATGAGGGGCATGGATGGGGTAATTAGGCAAAGTCTTTTCCCTGGGGTCAGGGAGTCCAGAACTAGAGAGCATAGCTTTAGGGTGAGAGGGGAAAGATATAAAAGAGACCTAAGGGGCAACGTTTTCACGCAGAGGGTGGTACAGGTATGGAATGAGCTGCCAGGGGAAGTGGTGGAGGCTGGTACAATTGCAACATTTAAGAGGCATTTGGATGGGTATATGAATAGGAAAGGTTTGGAGGGATATGGGCCGGGTGCTGGCAGGTGGGACTAGATTGGGTTGGGATATCTGGTCGGCATGGACGGGTTGGACCGAAGGGTCTGTTTCCATGCTGTACATCTCTATGATTCTATGACTCTAAATGTGAGATGATGCATTTCGGCAAGACTAATTCTAGAGCGAATTATACAATGAACGGAAGAGCCTTTGGAAACGTTGATGGGCAGAGAGATCTGGGAGTGCAGGTCCATTGTACACTGAAGTTTGCTGCACAGGTGGATAGAGTTGTCAAGAAGGCATATAGTATGCTTGCCTTCATTGAACAGGGTATTGAGTATAAGAGCTGGCAAGTCATGTTAAAATTGTACAAGACATTGGATCGGCCGCATTTAGAATACTGTGTACAATTCTGGTCGCCACATTACCAAAAGGAAGTGGACACTTTGAAAAGGGTGCAGAGAAGGTTTATGAGGATGTTACCTGGTATGAAAGGTGCTAGCTATGAAGAGCGGGTGAGTAGGTTAAGTTTATTTTCATTAGACAAAAGGAGATTGAGGGAGGACTGATTGAGGTTTAGAAGATCATGAAGGGTATAGACAAGGAGGATAGAGACAACCTTTTTCCCAGGGTGAAGGATTCAATAACGAGAGGTCACTCTTTCAAAGTGAGAGGTGGAAAGTTTAAGGTGGATACAAGTGGCAAGTACTTCACACAGAGGGTGGTGGGTGTTTGGAACGCATTGCCAGCAGAAGTGGTAGCAACAGGCACGGTAGATTCATTTAAGATGCATTTGGACCGATGCATGAGTAGGTGGTGAGCAGAGGGATACAGATGCTTAGGAATTGGGCGACAGGTTTAGACAGTTGATTTTGATCGGCTCAGGCTTGGAGGGCCGAAGAGCCTGTCCCTGGGCTGTAAATTTTCTTTGTTCTTTGTCTTTCTGTAGGGAGGGCTGTTGCCACAGCACACAGTGATGCATTCAATTCAGATGCTTTCCAAGATGCATTTATAAAAGTTGGTAAGAGTCATTGTGGACGTGATGGATTTCCTTGGCCTCCTGAGGAAGTAGGGACATTGTTGTGCTTTTTTGACCTTCACCCCTAGGCACTTGACACACACTACCATCTCCACCTCAGCACCGTTGATGCAGACAGAGATGGGTCCTCCACTCCACTTCCTGAAGTCCAGCTCCTTCATTTTGCTGATATTGATAGAGAGATTGTTGCCTTTACACCATGCCACTAAACACTCAATCTCTTTCCTGTATTCTGTCTCATCATTGTTTGAGATCTGACCTACAACAGTGGTGTCGACAGTAAATCTGTAAATGAAGTTGGGGTGGAATTTGGCCACACAGTCCTGAGTGTATAACAAGTACCAAAGGAGCTGAGTAGACAGCCTTAGAGGGCACCAGTTTTGTAGATTATAGTAGAGGAATTGTTGTCACCTATTCTTACTGATTGCAGTATATGGATCAGGAAGTCATGGATTTCAGTTACAGAGGGGAATGCCAAGACCTAGGTCTTGGAGTTTAAAGATATGTTTGTTTGGAATTATGGTGTTGAAGGCGAAAATTTAGTCAGTAAGTAGAAGCCTGAAGTAGGTATTCTTGTTATCCAGATGTTCCTGAGATGAGTACAGTGCCAGGAAGATGACGTCTGCTGTGGATCCATTGCACCCACAGGTAAATTGAAAAAGATCAAGGCAATTTGATAGGCTGGAGTTGATGTGCGCAGTGATTAGCCATTCGAAGTACTCCAGAATGATGGAAGTCTGAGCTACTGGGCTGTAGTGATTGAGGCACGCTTCATAGAGTCATATGCATAGAGTCATAGAGATGTACAGCCTGGAAACAGACCCTTCGGTCCAACTCATCCATGCCGACCAGATATTCCAACCTAATCAATCCCATTTGCCAGCACTTGGCCCATATCCCTCTAAACCCTTTCTATTCATATACCCAACCAAATGCCTCATGAATGTTGCAATTGTACCATCCTCTGGCAGCTCATTCCATACACGTACCACCCTCAGCATGAAAAAGTTGCCCCTTAGGTCTCTTTTATATCTTTCCCCTCTCACCCTAAACCTATGCCCTCTCGTTCTGGACTCCCCCACACCAGGGAAAAGACTTTGTCTATTTATCCTATCCATGCCCCTCATGATTTTATAAACCTCTATGAGGTCACCCCTCAGCCTCCGATGCTCCAGGGAAAACAGCCCTAGCCTATTCAGCCTCTCCCGATAGCTCAAATGCTCCAACCCTGGCAACATCCTTGTAAATCTTTTCTGAACCCTTTCAAGTTTCACAACATCTTCCCAATAGGAAGGAGACCAGAATAGCATGCAATATTCCAACAGTGGCCTTACCAATGTCCTGTATTGTGACATTATGACCTCCCAACTCCTATACTCAATGCTCTGACCAATAAAAAGAAAGCATACTAAATGCCTTCTTCACTATCCTATCTACCTGTGACTCTACTTTCAAGGAGCTATGAACCTGCACTCCAAGGTTTCTTTGTTCAGCAACACTCCCTAGGACCTTACCATTAAGTGTATAAGTCCTGCTAAGATTTGCTTTCCCAAAATGCAGCACCTCACATTTATCTGAATTAAACTCCATCTGCCACTTCTCAGCCCATTGGCCCACCTGGTCCAGATCCTTTGTAATCTGAAGTAACCTTCTTCGTTGTCCACTACACCTCCAATTGTGGTGTCATCTGCAAACTTACTAACTGTACCTCTTATGTTCGCATCCAAATCATTTATATAAATGGTGAAAAGCAGTGCACCCGGCACCGATCCTTGTGGCACTCCACTGGTCACAGGCCTCCAGTCTCCACCACCATCTGTCTTCTACCTTTGAGCCAGTTCTGTATCCAAATGACTGTTCTCCCTGTATTCCACAAAATTATTGAGGGTGAGGACAAATGTGAGTGTCAGTGGAAGGGTACTGGTGGGTTAACGAGTGAGGAGGAACCGGAGGGCTTGGAGGCCTTCGTCATGGTGGATAGATGGGTATAGGGACTGAGGTCTGTTGTGAAGATGAGGCTTTGGGGACTTGGGAAACAAGAGTCATGGAGGAGGTGGAGGGCATGGGTGGTGTCTCGAACATTGGTGGGGAGGTCCTGGTCCAGGTGATATGACGGTGTCAAAGTATGTGGAGATGTATTTGGTGGACCAGGAGCAGGCAGGTCATCTGGGACAGTCAGGTTTGTGAATTTTGGATAGGAGGTAGAACTGGGCAGTGCGAGATTCTGGGACAATGAGGTTGGAGGCTGTGGATGGGAGATCCCCAGAGGTGATGATGTTGTGGTTAGTCTGGGAGATGATGGTTCGGTGATGGGAGATGAGTTCGTGGTCAAGAGAGCAGTTGGAGGAGGTGTCTGTGAGTTGGCACCTGGCTTTAGCGGTGTAGAGGTCAGTGGGCTAAACTGCCACTGTGCCCCCATCTTGTCTGCTGGTTTGGCTGGGCCCCACCAGTACCCTTTCACTGACACTCTCATTCGTTTGGCTGAACTGGTCCCCACACTCAGTGATTCCTCCTTCGATTCCAAAGGGGTAGCCAAGTGCCCCAGCTATGCCTGTTTCTTCGTCGGGTATATGGAATAGTCCATCCTCCATAGCCACACCGGCACCATTCCCCACTTTTTCCTCCGCTACATTGATAACTGTGTTGGCACCACCTCGTGCTCCCAGGAGGAGGTTGAACAACTCATCAAATTCACTTATATGTTCCACCCCAATCTTAAGTTCACCTGGACCATCTCGGACATTTCTCTCCCCTTCCTGGACCTCACCATCTCCGTCAACAGTGACCAACTCAACACAAACATCCAGTACAAACCCACCGACTCCCACAGCTACATGGACTACACCTCCTCGCACAATGCCTCTCGTAAAAATGCTATCCCATACTCACACTTCCTCTGCCTTCGCTGCATCTGCTCCCAGGAGGATCAATTCCACCACAGAACACACCAGATGGCTTCCTTCTTCAAACACCGCAACTTCCCCTCCCACGTGGTCGTGCATCTCATTCACTTCCCACACCTCCACAATTGAACCCACCCCTTCCAACTCAACAAGAACAGAACCTCCCTGGTCTCCACCTTCCACCCCAACATCCTCCGGATACATTGTATTATCCTCCGCCATTTCTGCCACCTACAAACGGACCCCAGCACCAGGGATTATTTTCCTTCCCCACCCCTATCCACTTTCCGCAAAGACCATTCCCTCCATGACTCCTTTGTGAGGTCCACGCCCCTCACCCAACCCACCCTCCACATCTTGCACCTTCCCCTGCCACTGCAAGAATTGCAAAACCTGCTTCCACACCTCCTCCCTCACCTCCATCCAAGGCCCTAAAGGAGTCTTTCACTTCCATCAAAGATTTACCTGCACTTCCACACACGTCATCTACTGTGTCCATTGCTCCCGATGTGGTGTTCTCTACCTCGGGGAGACAGGACGCCTACTTGCAGAACACCTCAGAGAACACCTCAGAGACACACGCACAAAACAACCCCACTGCTCCATGGCTGAACACTTCAACTCCCTCTCCCACTGCACTGAGGACATGCAAGTCCTGTGCCTCCTCCACCACCAAACTCTTACAACCTAATACCTGGAGGAAGAACGTCTTACCTCCCATCTTGGGACCCTCCAACCACATGGAATCAATGTGGATTTCACTAGTTTCCTCATCTCCCCTCCCCCCCACTTTATCCCAGTCCCAACCTTCAGCTTGACACCGCCCTCTTGAACTGTCCTACCTGTCCATCTTCCTTCCCACCTATCCACTCCACCCTCCCCTCTGACCTATCACCTTCACCCCCACCTTCATCCACCTATCGCATTCCCAGCTACCTTCCCCCAGCCCCACCCCCTCCCATTTATCTCTCAGTCCCCTTGGGCTACCCCTTCATTCCTGATGAAGAGCTTATGCTCGGAACATCGATGCTCCTGCTCCTGCTCTTTGGATGCTGCCTGACCTGCTGTGCTTTTCCAGCACCACACTTTTTGACTTTTGCTAGTGTTGGTTGATTGTTCTTTTCGGTTGGAGGTGTAGATTGGAATTCCAGGCTGAACAATAGTTCCAGACAGGAATCTCCGTTCTGCCGGCTATGTTGTGGATTTGCTGCAGTCGCATCAGTCCAGGGTTTTGCCCAGTATGTCAGATATTGGAAAAGTCAGCCTCTTGGCCAGTGATTTAGATGATGGGGATTTTTGCTTGATTTTACAAAGGGCCTCTCTGTACTGTATGACAAGATGATTAATCGGTAATATTGAGCTAAAGCTGCTGTCATGTCAGTCGTGATCAATTTGGTCAAAATATTCTGTGCTGAGCAGATCCAACTGGCCTGGATCAAGTTCCTGGTCAAATTCCTAACAGCAACCTCTGCTGCAAGGTGTCTGAGAAACAAGAACCCTTCAAGCTGAAGATGCGATTGTACCATTCCATGACTTTCAGTGCCATTGGGACCAGCACTAGGCATCAGCTGTTCGCTGCATTATCCTTGAATGGCGTACTCGCCTCTTTGTTAGGAGACCTCCGATGGTATTGCTCAGAGCAGTGCGGGGATTGCTTTATTGAAATAACACGCAATTTAATGTCAAACATTGGAAAACTTCAACATCACTAACTCTCATCAGTTACAGAGCTTTTAAGGATAATTTTACAACAAACGTTTTGGGATTTTTTTTTCTGCTGCTTTGGGAAGTGAATTGTCAGAACTCCAGACATCACTTTCTCTAAGTATAAATGAGTCATATGGGTTGTGTTGGTTCATAGTTGAATGTTAATCCCTCATACATCCTCAAACTGAGGTAATGCAGCTTAGTCTGCCAGATACACCCAAGCTAAAATCAACAGCACGGCATCATAATTTTTTATTTTGGTGTGCTGTTATTGGAGACATTTTCAAAACTTCTGGGTGCAAGTCAGTTACATTGATTCTATAAACACCCTCCATTGCAGCAAAACGCATGCTGGGTGATACAGTGCAAAAGACAGGCTAAACAAGCAGTTCAGCTCTCAGCTCAGAGACCATTACTATTTACACCAGGATTGCATCTGAAAGAACGTGAACTTGGTAGGGACAAGTTATCTGTCCGACCTCCCAAAGCAATAAATGACGGAGTTGGCTGGCTGAAGGTCTGTTTGGGAATCAAAACTGTTCAACAGGCGCTGGAGCTGAAGAGGTTTAGAGAGAGAGAGAGAGAAACCCACACTGCTCCCTGACACAGCAGTGAAGCTTTTTATTTGTCATTTCTACCGTTTACAACTGACACAGTAAAAACAAGACAGCGTTCCACCAGGATCGAAGGTGCCACATGGACAGCACAATCCACACAATCGTACACGGCATAAAAGTGCATAAGAAGTGCAAAACATGCAGGTTACAGTGCAATAGAAGAAGGATAAATAATAGACATTTTTCTAGCAGCAATTCAAAGTTGTGCAAAGAATTTCAGATGGGAAAGAGTCCGATCATACCGTGTTAAGGACCCTGATGGCTTGTGGGAAGAAACTGTTGCACAGTCTGGCTGTGAGAGACTGAATGCTCCAGTATCTTCAGCCAGGAGGGAGAGGAGTTTGAGTCAGGGGTGTGTGGGGTCTTCCACAATACTCTTAGCCTTTTGGATGCAGCTTGTGGTGTAAATAGAACATAGCTATCCCTGGAATTATATCTGCGGAAGCAGGAGTGATTCCTCAGGCTCACAAACAGTAAATGGACAGCTGCAGCCCTGTCATCCATCTCCAGGAATGTGACCCACCCCACACACGGACTAGCAAATGCTCTTGCACGACAAGAGTCCTGCAGTGCGTCTGTACATCAGCTATCATAACCTTAAGATGTGGGTTTAGCCTCCAGCAAAACTTGAGGAGACAATGTTCAGGTTATCCCTGGTCACGTAAGACTTTGGACGTGGACAAAATGGTATCGAAGAATCTGACAGACATTTATCATAGAGTCATACAACACAGAAACAGGGTCTCTGGTCCAACTCATCCATGCTGACCAGCTTTCCCAAACTGAGCTAGTCCCATTTGCTGGTATCTGGCCTGTATTCTTCCAAACCTTTCCTTTTCATGTACTTGTCCTAATGTCTTTTAAATGTTGTAATTGTACTTACCTCTACAACTTCCTCTGGTGGCTTATTCCATAAATGCACCACCCTCTGTGAGAAAAAGTTGTGCCTCAGGTCCCTTTTAAATCTTTCCCCTCTCACCATAAACTTATGCCCTCTAGCTTTTGACTCCCCTACCTTGGGGAAAAGACCTTGGTTAATCACCTTATCTGCGTCACTCGTGATTTTATAAACCTCACAGCCTTCTACGTTTCAGGGAAAACCAGTCCCAGCCTATTCAGCCTTTCCTTATAATTCAAACCCTCCAGTATCAGTAACATCCTTGTCAATCTTTTCCGCACCCTTTCCAGATTAATAACGTCCTTCCTACTGCAAGGTAACCAGAATGTACAGAGTACTACAAAAGTGGCCTCACCGATGTCTTGTATAGCAGCAACATGATGTCCCAACTCCTATACTCAATGCTCTGACCTGTGAAGGCAAGCATACCAATCTTCACCATCCTATCTCATACACGTGGTCAACAAGACCCTCCAGCGTATCCCCTCTACTTCCTGTACCTATGCCCTCGAACCCCACCCCTCCAACCACAACAGGGACCGAACGCCCTGGTCCTCACCTTCCACCCTGCCAAACTCCAGATACATCGCATCATCCTCTGCCATTTCCACCACCGACAGTCAGATCCCATCACCAGAGATATATTTCCCTTCCCATCCCTGTGTGAGTTCCGCAGAGACCATTCCCTCCATGACTCCCTTGTTAGGTCCATGTGCCCCACAAACCCAACCTCCACTCCTGTCACCTTCTGTTGCTACCGCAAGAGATGTAAAACCTGTGCCCGCACCTCCCCTCTCACCTCCATCCAAGGCCCCAAAGGATCCTTCCACATCTGGCAGAGATTTTTTTGCATATCCAAACATCTCAACTACTATGTCCGTTGCTCTCTATGTGGTCTCCTCTACATTAGGGAGACAAGATGCCAACTCACAGAATGTTTTAAAGAACATCGCTGGGACACACACACCAAACAACCCCATCATCCTGTGGCCGACTGCTTCAACTTCCTCTCCCACTCCAATACCTGGAGGAAGAATGCCTCATCTTCATCAATAGGACCCTCCAACTACACGGCATCAACATCGATTTCATCAGTTTCCTCATCTCCCTCCCTGGAGGAAGAATGCCTCATCTTCATCAATAGGACCCTCCAACTACACGGCATCAACATCAATTTCATCAGTTTCCTCATCTCCCTCCCTCCACCTCATCCCAGCACCACCCTCTTGAACTGTCCAACCTGTCCATCTTCCTTCCCACCTATCCGCTGCTCTCTGACCTATGACCATTAACCAGCATCTTCATCTACCTATCGCCTTCCAAGCAACCTTCCTCCCAGCCCCACCCGTCCTCCTATTTATCTTTCACCCCCGTTCTGCACCACCACCACCTACCTTCACCCCCTACATTCCTGATGAAGAACTAATGCTTGAAACATTGACTCTCCTGCTCCTCGGATGCTGCCTGACCAGCTGTGCTTTTCCGCAGCCACACCTTTTGACTCTGACTCTCCAGCATCTGCAGTCCTCGCTTTCTCCCATCCCTCCATGGCATGGCATCCTGCTGCCATCACGAAGCCCCCACCTCTGCCCTGGACCCCACAAACCCCTCAAGTCTCTGCTCCTGGACCTGACCCATCTTTCCCTGCCATGGACACATCCTCCTGCCCTGCTGACAGTTCCAACTCTTCTACCCCAACACCAAACCTTCCATGTGTGTAGACAATGACCCTTTGCCCCTTCCCTGCTACTGGGCCTGATGCCCCAGCTCTAAATCTGACCAATCCCACTCTGAGGTGGTCACTGTCACCCTGCTCCCTCTGAGACCCAGAATTCCCCTTTCCAACACGCTCTGCACAGTGACCTTGCTGGACTTGTATCTCCCTCTAACCCCATTCCACTCTATCTCTGACCTTGCTACCTTGTATCCTGGTACACTAACCAACTGGCACCTTAAGCACTTGTTACAATACTCACCTGGCACTTTACTGCTACCCACCTGGCATGCTACCATCCTGGCACTTACTTTATCTACGTAAGGTTTCAGAGAGCTGTCACAGTGACTGTGTGTGATGCTGGACCTTCACATTTGAGAATGTGCTACTGACTGCTGTGTCAAAGGGGACATGGCTTACCCTCTATGCTGTAAGGGACCTGTCAGGATGGAAGCATGCCCCTACATTTCTGAAGGTGCTCCGTGTAACAGCTCCTGTCAGAAATTAGAGCAGTTTCATTTTGTAAAGAAAGAGGGGGATGACAATCTGTGTGAGGTTGGCCCTCCATGGGAATTCTGGCCCAATCTATCACAATGAAAGCTCTGTAGGCCAGCTACACCCAGTTCAGGATAATGGTGAACAATCAGGTGCCTTACAGGACAAGGAAGCTCCCTCAACATCTCAGTCGCCCAAGCACACTACCTCGACCAGTGCTGCCAGTGATGCTGTTCTGTTTGCTCATAATTATTGTGCTTATTTGAGCACCGCCATGTTTTTTACTGGCATGGTGTTCCACAAAGTGTGCACGCACATCATTCCCACATGTGCAACCTGAACCTGTCGGGTGGGTCAGGAGACACAACTTTTAGCCTCAGTTAAAATATCTACTATGAATGCTACACCATGTCTCGAATATACATCCAAGCCAAGTTATTCCAAGCTTAGTAGAAACACTGACATCTCCCCCAAAACATAGACATTACCCAGATACGTTCTATCAACTAAAAGTAGTCAAGATGTGGAGGAGTCAGTGTTGGACTAGCATGGACAAACTTAAAAATCACACAACACCAGGTTATAGACCAACAGGTTTAATTGGAAGCACTAGCTTTCAGAGCACATCAGGTATGGTGAGGCAGATATCAAGTTATCTCAAGAATGTGACTTAAATGAAGTTTGGGATTTACATATTAATAAACTGAAACCTGGAACCCATTCTAAAAGATGAAAGACTTAACAGCAATCTTGGTTTGTTCAATATACTGTTTTACTTGTGTGACACTGTGATCTTCTGCTATAAATTCTGTGTCTTATGATCCTGCCCCATTAGTTACCTGATGAAGGAGCAGCGCTCCAAAAGCTAGTGCTTCCAAATAAACCTGTTGGACTATAACCTGGTGTTGTGTGATTTTTGAACAAAAAGCAGGACAAATCTACTTTGGTCAGGGACCAGTCTAACAGCAGAGTCCTTAGCAGACTGAAAGGATAGGTTGCCAATTGATCCAGTCCCAGAGTTTGATGTGTGAAATGGATATGCTTTTTGATTAGATTTGATTTATTATTGTCACATGTATCTGGGTACAGTGAGAAGTTTTGTTTTGTCTGCAGTACAAACAGATCATATCTTTGTTGTGGTTCTGTTCGCCGAGCTGGAAGTTTTTATTGCAAACGTTTTGTCCCCTGGCTAGGCGACATCATCAGTGCTTGGGAGCCTCCTGCGAAGCGCTTCTTTGATGTTTCCTCCGGTGTTTATAGTGGTCTGTTCCTGCTGCTTCCGGTTGTCAGTTTCAGCTGTCCGCTGTAGTGGTTGTATATTGGGTCCAGGTCGACGTGTTTGTTGATGGAGTTTGTGGATGAATGCCATGCCTCTAGGAATTCCCTGGCTGTTCTCTGTCTGGCTTGCCCTATGATAGTAGTGTTGTCCCAGTCGAATTCATGTTGCTTGTTGTCTGCGTGTGTGATTTATACCTTCTACCTGAAGGAAGAGGTTGGAAGAGATTGTAACCGGGGCGGAAGGGAATTTTAATGATGTTGGATGCCTTCCTGAGGCAGACAAGCAGGAGGCTGTAAGAACACAGCAAGCCAAGCAGCAAGAAGTGTAGATGGAGTCAATGGTGGAAGGCTGGTTTGTGTGATGGACTGGGCTGCGTTCACGAATTTCTGTAGTTTTTTACGATCCTGGGCAGAGCAGTTACCAAGCAGTGGTACATCCAGATAGAATGCCTTCTACGGTGTATCTACAAAGATTGGTGAGACTCTTTACATAAGTGCTTAATTTCCTTAGCCTCCTGAGGACGTAGAGGTGTTGTTGTGCTTTCTCAACCATTGCATCAACGTGGGTGGACCAGGACAGACTGTTGGTAATGATCGCTCCGAGGAAATTGATGCTTTCAACCATCTCCACCTCAACTCCATTGATGGAGATTTTTTGGAAGAGCACAAGTTTACAGAATGTTCAAAATGGGAAGCCAGCCAAAAGAACAGTGGGAGAATCCAGCCGAGAAGTTAGAAAGATGTGGATGAGGCTTTTAGCAACAATTGGATGAAATAAGAGTCAAGACAGATGAAACTAAGTTCAACAGTTCAAACATGCAATGGATTCATAATTAAATATCAGGACTTAGACCAGTCTGGGAAGTTCATTTGGAACATGCAGTTTGTTTAACATGATACACAAAGGAACAGGGATATGTAAAACTGAGGTGGGAGAAGATGGTGTGACAGGTTTACATTGGCAATCTGCATCATAAATGTAGATATTGGTAATAATTGGGAACAATACACACCTTCATTACCGGGCTGGTATTGTGACAAGGGAGGTTTCTTACCTGTAATAGATTATGCACAGTTTTTAGGATGAAATTTGGAGAAGTTCTAGCTTGTCCAATTATCACCAAGGCTGAGAAGTGAAATCTGTTCCCAAAAATGAATGAAAATCTCGCAGTGACAGTGTTCTGACACCAGAGGGCAGAAAAATGCAAAGAAGCTTGCAAGTCAGTGTACTGGCGTGGGTAAGAAGCTGCTGAAATATTCCTTCCAATCCGAATTTACAAAGAGAAAAAAAATCTAAATGGGTCAATTGGAGGTTGTTTAGACCTTTAGCTTAACACAAACACAGAAAGAACTTCTAAAAAGAAATCAGCTGCAACTCTCTGAATTTAATTTAACCTTAATGAGAGATATTAGTCGGTAAATATTTGCACTGCATGACAATGACTTTGTGTAGATGGCTGCAAGGCCACCTGGTTGTCTGGAGCTCAATGCACACAGTTGGTGTTTCAGGCTCAGTAACTCAATGTGGCCAAGCTGCAATCTGTGTAATGCAAGTTTCTTTTCATATTGTATACAACATGAAATGTCAGGCAGTACTGGCAATGCCTCCTCAGAAAGTGCTGATAGCTCTCCTTCCAGATCCTCCTTGTAGGTTGTTAGTTTCCTTCACACATACAACATGTTGAAGCACGCCTCCATGTACTCCTGATGACTCTTCCTTTAATATAGGAAACATTTCACATTAGTGTCAAAAATTTATTCATTTAATCAACTATTGTGGCAGCCAAGGTTTAACTAAGGTGAGTTTGTCAATCACAATTAAGGTGAGTTTTTCAATCAATAAGTTTTCCAAAGCACATTTATGACTCACAGTGATAGAGTAAAATGCTGTTTTAAGCATGCCTTGCTTCATCAATTTAGCTTTCGGTGTTTTTAATCAGGCAAGTTATGATACACCTCTGGAGCAGATTGGACTTCACCCAGAGGCTGGGATTGTGCTGTGTTGTGGTAGATTATTCCTTGAAATAATCTCAGGAGCCTCGAGACCACAGGTCAGTGATTGTTTATCGAGTCAGTGATGGGAGAGTCCACATCATAAAAGATTGCGAGGTCACAGTGTCCCTCAACAAGGACTCATCAGATACTTAAACATTGTAAGTCGCGTGGACAGTACATTTCTCAAAGTCTGAAATGGTCTGTTTGAGACCAACACCTTGTTTTTCACACAAGTGGCAAGGCACCTGTTACCCCGGTCTCACCACTGCCTACCTTCCCCAGTGCCATCCTATCTCCTCTCTGAAGCCTGTTCTTCATTACTGTCCTTGACTAAACGCCCATTGCTTTGTCTATCTTGCTGTGGTATGGGATCACCTTCACACTTCAGCCCCACCTCAATGAGTTTCGGGATAACATGATATTGAACTCTTCTTCTGTCGCCATCACATCCGTGCCCATTTGTTTGGACAGGAGACCTCTTCCTGTCCCACAAGCCTCTACACACACCTCCAACACTCTCCCTCCACCTGGACCCTTCCCTCTGGCCTTTTACCTTCACTTGATTTGTCCACTGAGAACTAACGACTTAACATCGACTATCTTATTTCCTCTGCACCATCTTCCCCCAACCCTTCCCAAAACTCTCTTCCTTTGAACTGACTGCTCTCCATGCTCTTAGATCCAACCCTGAATTTGTCATCAAGCCTGCAGACAAGGTCGGTGCTGTTGGAGTCTGCATTGCAGTTGCTGAGTGCCAGCCTTCTGATACCACCTCCCATCTCCCCCGGACCAAGGGCCCATTATCGACCATCACCAACCTCGTCTCATCTGGCGATCTCCCCATGGCAGCCTCCCAGCTCACAGTCCCCCAACCCCACGCAACCCCCTTCTACATTCTCTCCAAAATCCACAAACAGGACTGTACGGACAGACCCATTGTCTCTGCCTGTTCCTGCCCCACAGAACTTACTTATTCCTGGATGTTCGGACTGCAGTCGGGGGGGGTGGCGGAAGCAGGAGGTAAAACCTTTGCTGAGTACAGAACACTCAGCATCAGAGAGCAGAAAGTCGGGAGGAATAGTGAATAGATGACAGGAGGTGGGGTTGGAAGAGGGGATGGAGTCAGAGGGGAGGGGTATGGAGGAAGGCTCCAGAGGGACGTGGGTACCTCTGAGTTGTTGCAGATTGCATTCCTTCATGCCTGAGAGGAACAGAAAAAGCTTCTCAGACAATCAAATGAGCCAGAGAGTGACGGGGGAATGGGCTGGGAGAGACAGCTGAGAGAGAAAGAGATCTCTCTGTTGGAGAGAGATGTCGAGAGTGTACACATGGTGATTCTGGGCACTGAAAGCGGATCTCAGGATGCAATTAGAACAGTTGTCTGAGGAGTGTTATACGTCTTTAGTTCTCATGGAGATATCTGTGATCCTGGATGGGTTCAAAATACAAAGGGTGAACCTTCAGTCGGAATCCACCTGGGGTGATTCTGAATTGGAGGCAGTCACTGAGGACTGAGGTGTGGCCGTGGAAGTGGGTTTTGGCAAAGACTTTGTCAGATGCTGCAGGAGGAAACAAAAAGTAATAGTGGTGAACAAGAGAGAGATTAAAACAGACATCCTGTTGGAGACTGGAGCAGAACTTCTTCAAGGTGGGTGTACCTGGAAGAGATGTGGCGGTGAATTAATCACTAGAACAAAGAACGATGGATGCTGGAGTCCTGAATCCAAAACAGCAATTGCTGGAGAAACTCAGCAATTCTGGTAGTGTCTTTCTATAAAAATGACCCTGAGTCTCCCAGTTGCCTGCCAACTCCAGCACAGCACCATGTTCCCACACCAACATTTCTGCTGCAGTGTTCCAGTGAGACTCAGGGCAAGCTCAAAGAACAACATCTGATTTTCAGGGACTCGATGTTGAGTTCAGTAACTTTAGATCTTGATTACATCCTTCCATGTTATTTACCTAACCCACATATTGATTCTATCATGACATGGGTTGCTTTCAGCATAGCCTTTCCATTCTCACCCTCTCTCAGTCCTAATATTACATTATGAGTTACTTTCAGTACCCCATTTTCTCTTAATCTTAGCCTTTGTTATCATTTCAGCATTTCTTCTATCTTGGCATAATCTCTTGTCTGCCTATCCCTTTCACATCTCTCTCTCTCTGGACTCTCCTCATTGCTCACCTCTCTCCCGACAGCCCCCAGCACTGGCTTCACCATGAATACCAGATTCCTATCAGTTCTAATGAAGAGACACCAGATTTGAACTGTTGAACTTTACATTCTCCCCATGGATGCTGCTTGACCTGCTAAGTTTCTCCAGTACTTTCTGTTTTCATTTGACTCCATGTGTCAGTTCATGAGCCCTCATTCATGCCTTTGTGACCTCCAGTCTCAACTACTCCAATGCACATTGGGCTGAGGTCCTACATTTTATCCTCCATCAACTTGAGGTCATCCAAAATATTGTTGCCCATATCATAACTCCCAGAAAATCCCATTCTTTTATCACCTCTGCATTTGTTAATCTACATTGATTTCTGGTCAAGAAATGTCTTGAATTTATAGTTCTGATCCTTGTTTATAAATCTTTCTACTGCTTCACCCACCCCAGTGTCTGTAATCACCTCTAGACCCACAACACTGTATAATATTTACTCGTCTTTATTTCTCACCATTTGTATGCCCTTAATTTTAATTGCTCTGTCTTTGGAGGCTGTGCCTTTAGTTTCCTACTGAGAATATGTGTAGGGAAAGAGTTAAGTTTTGAGTTTTGTGAAACAAGAGGTTCAGCTGAGTATGACTCAGATCAGATAAGAACTTACAGTTAACAATGGGGTGCTGGAGGCAAAGGTAATGGGTTAACAAGGTGGAAAAGCATTCATTACGTAGAGCAATTTAACAAAATTGGAAGCATTCAGTTTGTAAGGTTAATTTATGAAGGTGAAAAGTATTCATTATGTGAAGCCAGTTAAGGTTAAGAACATTCATTGTGGAACAGCAGATGGCTTAATTTTTACTGTTGATGCTCGCTGATTGTAATGGTCACCCAATTAATATGTATGTTGCCTTACCTGGATGTTTCTCTCTATATAATGACTATATAATTCATTAAGAAACTGTTGTTCAAGAGAGAAGACAGAGAACTCATGTCTCTGTGCACATGGGCAATTGTTCTCTCTCCCTCCATAGCCCAGAATAAAGATGAAGGAGGTAAAGTCATGCTTTGTCTCTGAGCGTTTTGCTTTGACTGAGGGGGGGAGGGGGAACAAGATGACACTACCGCCCCACACCTTTATACTTTGCCACCTCTCTATCTGGCTTTCCTTATTTAAGACAGTCTTTAAAATATACCTTTTAGACAAAGCTATTGGTGAGCTGACATAATGGGTTGCAGTTTTGTCAAGAAGGAAGTCTTCCCACATGTTGATTCCATGATCATCCTGGTGGAACCCACCAGTCGTCTCTTCCTTACGGGTGTTGTGTGAAACTGAGCCCACTGTTTCTGGAGGGGTATGTCTGAATAAGGAACAGAGTTGGCCAAGCTGACAGAGTAGAAGTCACCCCCTCCCACCACCCTGTGTCTCACTAATTTGACTGAGTTTTTTGAAGAAGTGACGAAGAAGATCGATTGAAAACAGAGCATGGATGTTGTCTGTATGACCTTCAGCAAAATGTCCGACAAGGTTCTGCAAATAGAATAGTTAGCAAGGTGAGATTACATGGAATGCAGGGAGAACTAGCCACTTGGATAAAAAATTGGCTCAAAGATAGGAGTCAGAGGTTGGTGGTAGAGGGCTGCTTTTTGGACTGAAGGCCTGTGACCAGTGGTGTGCCACAAGGATCGGTCTGGGTGCACTACTTTTGGTCATCTATATAAATGCCTTGGATGTAAATAGAAAGGTATGGTTACTAAGTTAACAAATGACATCAAAACTGGAGGTGTAGTGGACAGTGAAGAAGGTTACCTCAGAGTACAACAGGATCTTGATCAGATGGGCCAATGGGTCAAGGAGTGGCAGATCATGTTTAATTTAGATAAATGTGAGGTGATACATTTTGGTAAGGCAAATCAAAGCAGGACTTAAACACTTAATGGTAAGGTCCTGGGGAGTGTTGCCAAACAAAAAGACTTTGGAGTGCAGGTTCATAGTTCTTTAAAAGTGGAGTCAGAGGTAGACAGGGTAGTGAAGGAGGCATTTGGTACACTTGCCTTTATTGGTCAGTACATTAAGTATAGGAGTGGGGAGGCTATTTGTGGCTGTACAGGACATTGGTTAGGCCACTTTTGGAATACTGCATTTAATTCTGGTCTCCCTGGTATACAATAGATGTTGTAAAACTTGAAAGGGTTCAGAAAAAAATTTATAAGGATGTTGCCAGGGTTCAAGAATTTGAGCTACAGGGAGAGGCTGAATAGGCTGGGGCTGTTTTCCCTGAGGGGTGACCTTATAGAGGTTTATAAAATCAGGAGGGGCATGGATAGGATAAATAGGCAAAGTATTTTCTACAGGGTAAGAGAGTCCAGAACTAGAGGGCATAGGTTTAGGGTGAGAGAGGAAAAATTTAAAAGGGACCTAAGGGGCAACTTTTTCACATAGTGTGTGGTACGGGTATGGAATGAGCTGTCAGAGGAGATGGTGGAGACTGGTACAGTTACAACAATTAAAGGCATCTGGATGGGTATATGAATAGGAAGGGTTTAGAGGGATATGGGCCAAATGCTGCCAAATGGGACTAGATTAATTTAGGATATCTGGTTGGCATGGATAAGATGGGCTGAAGGGTCTGCTTCCGTGCTGTATGACTCTGTTTACTGGAATACTATGACTCTAACTCTATGACTCTGTTAACTGTTCAAGCTTATCAAGCTTTCTCTCCCTGGAGTCCTTTACGTCATTTTAATGCACCCCTTGAAATCCCACACACCAACCCTTCTACTATCCATTGTTTCAGTAGATAATGATCCATTGGGAAATCTGACAAGTCTTCAAATTGCTCTGGAAACTGACAATAGAAGCAAATTTTTGAAAACGATTGTCTGAAGAACTGATGACTTTACAACCTGGTGAAAATGTCAGCCATTCACAGCATTAACAATACAATCTTTAATCCAATTCAACCATTTCAATCTTGAGTGAATGAATACTCAGACTTTGAAAAATATAGTATGGAGAAAAATCAGGTTATCATATGAAAATACAATGGTCAATCTAAAAAAAAAGCCACTCCACCCCCTCGAGCTTTGCCAACATGGCATGCAAGCTTGAATCCTTCAGCTGTTCTTGGAGCTATGCCAGGCATTCATAATGAGGCCATCTGGCAACGGTCTCAACTGAAACATTTTGAACAGATCGCCAGACGTTTGGAATTCTGGAATTGGATCCAGTCTGCCATTTTGAAAGGACTCCTGATTCAACTTATCTTCACAAAAATCTGAGCCAGTGTCTGCAATTGTGGCTCAGTGTTGTCTAATTCTCCAGTGATGTGGCTGAGAGGTGCCATATAAATATACATTGTTACATGCATCTGCAGGAGTATACACAGGAAAATATACGTTTTTTAAAAAGGTACCTGTCAAGTCAGGTCAGCTGAGTCAATATTCTTGTCCTGTATTTGTCTAAATCCCTAAGTCTTTAGACCCATAGGAACATGAGTAAGCATTCAATCCATATCTTCTTGAACGACAAGAAACCTTTTACCTGTCCTCATAATTAAACCTCCTAAGGCTTTGTTATCATTTTTCCTTATATATTGTATCTCAAGAATGTCCACCCAGCCAAGGTGAATCCAACGGTCAATTGACTATTTCTGCACAGCTCCTTGACTTCACCAGGGATGAGCGTGGAATGCAGCACTGACTCACCCTAGCAATAGCACTTCATTGTTCTGTGTGCCCTGAATCACAATGAGAATGGTCAAGGGTAAGCAGTGTCCTCCACTGCAGCGATAGGTATGTCTATATATATTCTACTTAACCCCTCTCTACTCATTCAAAAGGACAGGGTTAAAGTGTTGCTTAATGTACAGCATCTCTGTGTATAGCCACAGTAAATAATTGATTAATAAATAACAAAAGTGCATGCATTTGCATCACCCCCTACTGTGCATCCAGTCTTCAGTCTCACAAACTCAGCCGGTGAGAGATAGATTTTTAACCCATTCCTATCTTAATTGCAAGGCTCTTACTTACACCACCACAGCTGGGAATTGGGAATTTATCGGCACAGGAGAAGACCATTGTATCCATGTCAGCCTTCTGAAAGAGAAGCCCTTTTCCCATACCCTTTAACTTTTAAAAATATTGATCATTGTGCACACAATTTCCTTTGCAAGCTGCTACTACCACTGGCAAAGGGCCATTGATTTGAAACGTTAACACTGCTTTTCTGTATCCATAGCTGCTCCCTAGCCCACTGAGCATTTCTAGCATGTTCTGCTCTTATTTCGCCTTTTGAGCATCCACATGGGCAAAAGAGACAGGAGGCCATCTGCAGGATATCTTTTCTCATCCTCTCTGTCAGAACTCAAGCAAACCAGATAAAGCACATAACGCTGGGAGGTGTGAGCTGTCTTTGATAACGATGGTAAAAACAATGACTGCAGATGCTGGAAACCAGATTCTGGATTAGTGGTGCTCGAAGAGCACAGCAGTTCAGGCAGCATCCAAGGAGCAGCAAAATCGACGTTTTGGGCAAAAGCCCTTCATCAGGAATAAAGGCAGTGAGCCTGAAGCGTGGAGAGATAAGCTAGAGGAGGGTGGGGGTGGGGAGAAAGTAGTACAGAGTACAGTAGGTGAGTGGGGGAGGGGATGAAGGTGATAGGTCAGGGAGGAGGGTGGAGTGGATAGGTGGAAAAGAAGATAGGCAGGTAGGACAAGTCATTGGGACAGTGCTGAGCTGGAAGTTTGGAACTAGGGTGAGGTGGGGGAAGGGGGAAATGAGGAAACTGTTGAAGTCCACATTGATCCCCTGGGGTTGAAGTGTTCCGAGGCGGAAGGTGAGGCGTTCTTCCTCCAGGAGTCTGGTGGTGAGGGAGCGGCAGATAACGATCAGCCAGACCCACTGTCTGTGAGGAACATGCTCTACACAAAGTGCTTCTGACTGCTTTACATTGAAGCATCCAAGGAGCAGGAAAATCGGGCTTTTGCCCGAAATGTCGATTTTCCTGCTGCTCAGATGCTGCCTGACCTGCTGTGCTTTTCCAGCACCACTTTAATCTTGACTCTAATCTCCAGCATCTGCAGTACTCACTTTCGTCTGCTTTTCATGGAACACAGCTTAGGCCCCAGTGACCAAATCATTGAGATCATAATGATGGCTGCTGGGTTTCTTGTACCTTACCTCTCAGGCTGTGAGAGCACGACTTGCTGCAATTAGACGGTGTTGGCTTCAGACAGATATTCATATATTTGTGCATCATCCATATTAAAGGTAGCAGAACCTTTATGCACAGTGCTGGGGGAAGATGGTGACATGGTGGTAATGTCATTGGCCCTGTAATCTAGAGGCTCAGGCTAAATGAGTAGTGACATGTGTTTAAATTGCATCATGGGGGCTGATGCTAATATAAGTGAGAGTGTGAACAGTTGCTATGCCACTAAGCGTTTATTATTATCCATTTTTGTCTCTAAGGAAATTGGTCATCCTAATCTAATCTGGGTCCCAGGCACCCAGCAATGCTGTTGACTCTTAACTGCCCTTTGGCATGGCCTAGCCCCTTTGTTCAGTGGCAATTAAGGATAGGCAACACAATCTGGTCATGCAACACTCACATCCGATGAAGAAAAAAAAAGCTTAAAAATATTTAGCCCAGACAAAGCATCACAACAAACAAAGCTAATACTTCGAGCTATGCTGCTGGCAAAATCTTTCTGACATTTTGTCAAACAAACTTCCAATGTTTGCCTGGGTGCAGTAAATCCACAGAAACAAAAAAAAAACCATAAGAAAAGAAATGACTCTATAAAGCGGTGAATAGACCAGCAACTATGTTCAGTCTTGACATAACATAGATAAAATCTACGAGGGAAAGTAAAAGGGACCTTTACTTTTTGACAAAATGTGTTTGTGCCACACATATAATAGAACTGCCCTCTGCTGGGCACATGCTACACTTTGTGCTGTTTTTAGTCTATATTCCATGTGACTGTTTAACTCACAAGAAAGTCGTTCTAACAAGGTTTGAGTTGGCTTATGCAACCCAGTATCTCAAAAAATGTTGGATGACATTGAGTTCGAATTTTTACACTGTTTCTCTCAGAAACAGTGAATCTAGCTTTCGTTTGTTAATGATCACCAGGAGGTTACTGGTTAGCATAGAGACCATGCAAATTAGTAGCAACAAACATTACAGTTTGCACATCTCATCTGAGACAGCAAAGAGGGAATTATCCAGGCAGATGTGAAAAGAGAAAGATTCATCTAAGTTTTATTATGTAAATAAAGTGATTTAAGATTGTCAGTCAGGTGAGCACACTTGCGCATACTGGAAGCCACTTATATTAACACACAGGGCTTTCTTTTTGCACACAGGAATAAAAATGCCTATTAGTCATCTTTAACATCTGTTCACTGGCTCATTTCTCAGTGCAATGCCCTGACCAATCAGAATCAACCTACCTGCTTTGAAATGTAAACAAAGCCTGACTGCTCACTGTCATTCAGCATTAATGGCTGAATTCTACATGGCAAATCCACTGCCAATCAGTGTCTATTTGCTAACCAATCAATCCTCTCCTGTCTGCCAGTCCATATGTTGATTTTCCCCTCAAATTGATATTTCTTGCAAATAAGTTCAAGCCAAAAAGCTTGAGCAAAATGTGTCTTTTCTCAGCAATAATTATCATGAGTGAAATTCCACGCCCAAGTACTTTTAATGTTTTGGGCTGAACTCCCATTCAACAATGAATCCTGCAATAAGCTATAAGGAAAGGCTAGAAAAACTCACGTTGTTTTCTCTGGAGTGGTGGAGGTTGAGGAGCGACTTGATAAAAGTTCATAAAATTATGAGAGGCATAAATAGGGTTGATGGTCAGAATCTTCTTCTCAAAGTTGAAATGTCTAAAACTAGGGGGCATGCATTTAAGGTGAGAGGGGGAGAGGGGCAAGTTTTCTCTTACACCGAGTGTGGTAGGTATCTGGAATGCGTTGTCAGGCATGGTGGTGGAGGCAGGTATGATAGGGGCATTTAAGGGGCTTTTAGATAAGTACATGAATGTGCAAGGAATGGAGGATTATGGACCAAGAACAGGCAGAAAGGATTAGTTAAATTTGGCGACCTGTTCAGCCGAAGGGCCCATTCCTGTGCTGTACTGTTCTATGTTCTAACTATATATGTCACTCTATCTTCTTATTCTGTCCATCTACCTAACTTATTATTTTCTGTCTTTCTATGTCATCTTTTTGTCTATCTATTTTACCATCCATCCATCCAACAGCTTTCTGTCTGTCTATATCTCCATCTAGCTCTGTCTGTCTGCCTTATATGGGGAGGAGCCCATTTAGTCATGCACTGTCTGGCACAGATGGTTAATGTTTTCCTGTGAATGAATGGACTCTCACATTGATTTACATCCATTTCCCTGAAGGCAATGTACAAGAGCAGAAATTCTGATATTAGTTCAGTCCAGGGGATGCAATGATAAATTCTTACCAAGTCTTACCCCACCTGCCTTCCTATCTCTAAATCCTCTCAGCCTCTGCTTACACTGCAAGGCCATGCTAAGCTGATGAAGCGTAGACTAGAGATTGGAACTGCCCTGCACATCTTACAAATATATCAGGTCATATATTGGTTTCCTTCAGGCTGAAAGTGACTTACTGCAGAGAAATGAGGGAGAGCTCCTAAACTGGTGGTGATCTAATGACTTCGCTGTATCTTGTTCACAGCCCCTAGTTGTTTAGCCATCTGAGAATTAATCACATAGTTGTCAGCAGGCAGAAGACTTTATCCTGACTGAGTGGTCACTGGGTGACAAACCAGTCCACTACCTATTGCTGACCAAATCTCCATTTATACACAACTGTTTGGCTCCAGTTCATCTGCAAACACTGCTGTAACCCACTGCTGTGCAAATGGTCTTCACAAAGAGTATCGAGCTCGTTGAGAAGAGTTGGTTAGCTGGCTTGTCATACAGACTAACACCAACAGCATGGGTTCAATTTCTGCACCAAATGAAGTCACCACAAGGGGCTGTCCTTTTCAATGTCACCCCTTGGCCTGAGGTGTGGTGACTCTCAGATTAAACTGCCACCAATTGGGAGAAAGTGAGGACTGCAGATGCTGGAGATCAGAGTCGAGAGTGTGGTGCTGTGGTGAGGCAGTATCTGAGGAGCAGGAGAGTCGATATTTCGGGCATAAGCCCTTTGTCAGGTATGGTTCACCACTTGGCTGTCTCTAATGAGAGAGCAGCTCTATGGCTCAGTGAGACGATGGAAACTTTTACTTGCGTTCAAACTGTGTAACAATCCTTCCAATCATTAGTTTTAAAATGGATCTTTTCTAGCTTCAGTCCACAATTTAAAAAGACACAAAAATAAAAAGACATGGTCTTTCCAGTATCAGATACTAATGTCACTTATCCAAGTACGATTCTGACATAAAGCCAGAGTTTTAATTTTTTGGAAGTCCATGAATAAGTCTATTCTGCAATATCTTCCAGATATGAGGCCACTGCTTGGTTATTCACTGCTCACCACATTTGTACATGTCATTTCTTATATGAGGTATAAATAATTTCTCCTAAGCGATGTATTTGGAGTACTATAAATGAGTTTTTCGGATTCTGCTGCATTAGGTGTAATTAAAGGTGAATGAAGCATTTTAATAGATGCTGAAATCTTGATACAAGTATAACAGCTCTTGAAAATTAAGTATTTAATGGCGGATTATTGAGATGCAGCTAAAATATTTTCCCTTCATCACCACTTCAGAACAAAGGGATGGGCCTGTCTGTTGGAACTGAATCACCTTATATGCCTATCCCAACTGAATTTGTCTTGTAGGCCTCACCCACTTCACATAACACAGTTGAACTCCAGGATAGTTATGTGTTCCATGTACTTCAAGACTGGGTCAAAGGCGCACTGCTGCCTCACAGTGCCAGGGACCCGGGTTTCAGTTTAACTTCAGGCGACTGGCTGTGTGGAGTTTGCACGTTCTCCCCATGTCTGTGTGGGTTTCCTCCAGGTACTCTTGTTTCCTCCCATAGTCCGAAGATGTGCAGGTTAGTGGATTGGCCGTGGGAAATGCGGGCTTATGGGGATAGGGTCTAGGTGAGATGCTCAATGTAGACTTGATGGACTGGATTTTTGCAGTCCATAGAATCCCTTCCTGCACGATTGGGATTCTATTTTTTAAAAATCTGCCATTATATTAATACTTGGATAAATTTTAAATAAGGCCTGTATTAGATTTTTTTTTACTCCTGTTTGCTTATTGAATTAATTTCTTTAATCAGCCGAAGATCTACACGAAGCTATCTTGCCTCCTCCAAACCTGTCCAATCCTCCATTCTCCTCTCTTCATTATTGCTCAGGTTAGGGCCCAATTCGACCCAGACAAAAGTCATCTGCTTGTGCGCTGTGGAAGTTGGTCCCTGTGCCCCAGTGGTCCTTCTGCCCGTTTGACCTCATCATTGACGGGAGTACCATCAGCTGTCTGGGCTGTTCCTTCCATTAATCTGTCTGTCTCCTTTTAAACCTTCCTCTTTGATTGACCTTTTGGTCAAACCTCCTAATATTTTCTGCTTTGCCTCAGACCACAAGAAATAGGAACAGGAGTAGGCCATTCAGCCCCTTGAGTCTGCTCCGCCTTTCAATAGGATCATGGCTGATCCATGTCTATTGGGAAGAATTTTGCACTGCTTCACAACTATTTTATATTTTACTATCAATAACATCAATATTCCTTTGCTAGTTTATTCAAAAATCTTTAAGGTAGTGCCATGAAATCTTTTACATACACGCGAGAGGGCAGAGAGCTTTATCTTAATCTCTCATCTGAAATGTAACATCTTTGACCATGCAACACCCTCTTGTTACTGCAGTGAAGTGACAGGCGATATTATATGCTCAAGCTCTGCTATTGGGTTTGATTAGTTGAACACACAATCTCCTAACTCAGAAGTGAGCATATTCCAGTTGAGTCGAAGTTGACACCTTAATTACTCTTTTCCTCCTATTTGGCTTAGAAAAGTAATTTACTACTATGACAGTTTAGGCTTTTGTCAAAAGACAACAAGTAAAATCTCATTCGGCTGTCAAAACACATATGGGAACAGTTTGTCAAATTGTTTGACAAACGAGCTCAGTGACCTACAGACTTAGAATTTCAAAAAAGAACGGTAATTCCAATACTGCTGGTTATTCGCTGTAAATGACACAATTAAAATTGATTTCTAACTAAGACAAATTGAAGGAATAGAATTTGAATGTGGATTTTTAGATGAGATCATTTTTTAATATATTAACCAAGTATATTAGTCCAGATTATCCATGCCTGGATGAATGTTAAATATGGTGTAGATACTGTCATGGGTAGGATTTATGCATTTTCCCACTGTTTGTGAGCAGTGCATTTTATATTGTGAGAGGTATGTCTTTTTATGCTCTCAAAGTGTACATCCTAAATTTAAATAGTTCAGCAGCAAACTTCTGTGAATTTAGGACAATGAGATTATTTATTCTTACTCATTCAACTTGAATTTAAGCACAACATCTCACAATTGTTCCTACATTCCCACTCAAAGCACACACACACACACACCACTTGGTTATACATAAAAAGATACAAAAGGTAATGGTACTCATTTACAAATTGTGGTTGACTCAGCCTCTGGTTCACTGATCTGTGTGGCAACCCTGGTTTCTTGAATTAACATGATGCTTTAAAGTTGACCGTAGGGTCTTAGAAAGCTAAAAAGGTTCTTAGTAAGAGACAAAAAAACTGCAGATGCTGGAATCCAAAGTAGACAGGCAGGGGGCTGGAAGAACACAGCAGGTCAAGCAGCATCGAGAGGTGGAGAAGTCGACATTTCCGGTGTAACCCTTCAGGACTAGAGGTGGGTGTAGGGGGAGCTGCAGATAAAGGGAATGGGGTTGGGGTCAAGGTGAAATAGGGATAGGTGAAGACAGGTAGAGGGTACGACCTGGTTGGTGGATGGGATGAATGAATCCGGTAGGTGGCGGGGAGGGGTGGAAGGCAGGGGGAGGGGCTGGGAAGGGAGGTTATTTGAAATTGGAGAACTTCATGTTGAGTCCTGCAGGCTGTAGGCTGCGCAGGCAGAAGATGGGTGGTGACTGGGAGGACCCAGCTGAGATGCTCGGTAAACCATTCCCTGAAAATTGAAGGAAAAACACCTCATCTTCACCTATCCCCACCTCATCTTCACCCTGCCGCCGCCACCCCCTTTATCTGCAGCTCCCCTTACACCCACCCCCCATCCTGAAGAAGGGTTAAACCCGAAACGTCGACTTCTCCACCTCCTGATGCTGCCTGACTTGCTGTGTTCTTCCAGCCTCCTGCCGGTCTACTAAGGATTCTTGGTAAGCGGTGAGGTTTATTGCAATCAAATGTCTAGGACTTTGTTTCACAGGTGAACTTAAAATTGGAACAAGCTGGGGAGTTTCACTCTGTTGGGATCTTCTTCCAAGGTAGTTCAGTTAATTATTTTGATTGCGAGGTGACATGCAAGCTAGTTATGGCCTGGCTTTCTCACCACTGAAATGTTGGTTTGATGGTTTTCTGATGGGACTACCAATAATCAACTTCTGGTTGAGTTTAAAAGCAGACAATACCATGGTTTCCTCATTATGTGACTTCTACAAATTCAAAGTTCTCTTCCAAACATGTGGTGGTATCTATGTTGATTCGGTGTTGTTAACATCTTAGAAATTCAGTCTGCCTAGAATGGATACTGGAAATCATCATTAAATAACATAAGCCTTTTGTGTTGTTCCATCTTTAAACAAAGAAAATGTGACTTTCCCCAGATGGATCTGAATGTCCATTGTAAATGAAATACACCTTTGAGACATAATACTGTCTTGCTCAATTGGCAAAATGACTTTTCAGTCAATAATTTTATTAGCCTGTTTGTGTTCAGTTTTTAAAATTATTGACTGAAAATTCACAAAATGATACGTTTAGTATCGCGATACACTGAATTTCATTTGCCACGGTTCGGTTTATCAGTAGCTCGAAGGAATTGCCATATACAATGTTGATTGACTGTACCTTGCATTTTCCACACTGGGCGAGAACTCTTTTTCCAATCAAGTTGCCTGAAGATAATAAATTTTTCACTTTTGTTATTAAACAGTAATGGTTTCATGTACTTCTTTCTGTGTTTTGAGCTCATTAAACAAAGGTTGTCAGTATTGGATGGAACAGTTTCACACTCCCAGGTCAAACATATGATGGGAGTTGGGGTAGGATTCACTTGAATTTTCTTTCCAGCCTGTGAGGTCAGTGCACAGAGTGACTTCCAGAACTCGGATCACCATGCAAACCATGGGATTGTAAGTCCGTAAGACAGGATTGTGGGAGGAAACTCAAGCACCCAGAGGAAACCCATACAGCCATGGAGAGAATGTGCAAACTCCATACAGAGTCACCCAAGGCAGGAATCGAACCCAGGTCCCTGGCACTGTGAGGCAGCAGTGCTAACCACTGAGCCACCGTGCTGCCCAACCATTAAATGATTCATTACCTGCTGAAAGAAGAAATTCTCCTCAGACCTCTCTTACCCTGAGATTATACCCTCTGCTTCTATACGTTCCATGAAGGGAAACAACCTTTCTATATCTACCCTGTCAAGGCCCCTAAGAATCTTGTACATTTCAATAAGGTCACCTCTCATTCGTTTATATTCCAATGAGGACAGGCTCAATCTCTCCTCATATTACAATCCCTCTTTTAAAAGGGACCACTGTTTGAGGAGGTTCCTAAAAAAATGGTTGACAAAGTCTTAATTGCTGTGAGACCAGGAGGAGCAGGGAAATGTTCCACCTCGATTGACTAAAATTCTGGGATGTGTTATTGGTCTCAGATTGACTGTCAGCTCATGGCCTGTCCCGTAACCAATTGAAGGCAGGAATATGCATCAAGTGTCAGTTAGTGATGGACTTATCTCCTATAATTGCCCAGTCTGACAAGGACTGGCACTGGGATCACCACGTAGGAACCCATTGACGCCCAACCAACTGTAGCTGCTGCCTACTTTGCCTGCAGAGCTTGCCAGTAGTCATTGAATTACACCTGAAAATGGTTCAATTCTGAAATCATAGCCAGAGTGTCTAAAGTGGATATGTGTGTTGTGTGAGAAAGAGTGTCCAACTTTCATTCAACATCACTTCTATCAAACTTTCCTGGGGCAAACAAACCCTTGGGTGAACCAAGGTAAAATATCTGCTTATATAAAGTGAACTGAAAATGTTAGAAACTTACAACATGAGAGGAGGCCCATACTCGTTATTAAAAACAGTTACACAACTAATCTGGCTCCCCTACTCATTCCCTGTAACCTTTCCATATTTGTCCCCTTTCGTTTCCCATTTGAAAATTTCATATTGAATCCGTTTCCCCCAACCTTTCAGGAAGCGCATTCCAAATCACAACAACCCATGGATGTAGTGATTGTAGCAATGTCAGCCAGGTGGACCTCACAGAATACGAGCTCCCTGAATGAGGGAGTGAGCCTGGTCCAGTTAGAGAGCCCTGGCTGACAGGAGTCTCAGGGGTTCTGTTCACTCTATGAGCTGGCTCTGAGGGAGCTGGATCAGTGATAAGGAAGTAAATAAAGGCTAACTTGGTGACAGGATACTCGTCTCTGTGGAGTTATTTCAGTGGGGTTAAAAAAGCCCTTTGCCTTTCACCATTGATTATTTTTTAGCAATTACCTTGAATCAGTGCCTTCTGATTCCTGATCCTCCTGTCCATTCAATCAACACCCCTCATGATTGTAAATACATTTAAAGAAATCACCCCTTAACCTTCTCAGCTCTAAGGAAAACAATCCCAGCTTCTTAACACAACTCACATCTTCCATTTCTGTGAGTAAGAATTATTCAGTAAACCAGGAAGAAAGTTACCTCTGCGAATATCCCTCAATCCCTTAATATGACATGATTACCACACAGGGAAGAATTTATTTTTCAATGTATGGAAGGAGTGCATGCTTTCTGAAAACTACTGATCAGTTTTTGCTTCCTTGCTATTCTTTTCCAAGCATTCCCAACATGTTTTCAGCTTTTTATAATTTTCCAATTCACCATGCAAGCTTAGCAGCCTCTTGGGGGATTGATTTGTGAAGCAGATCTGTTAGCATCTGCGTAATGCAAATGACCTCGTCAAGATGGCAGATGGAGCTGAAAATAATGAGAGGAAGCTAAGATTGGGGGTAGGGCAGCACAGGAGTTCTTGGGAGGGGTTGGGGGGGGGGGGCGGCGATAGCAGCCAGATTGCTGAATGCATTATCTGTCAATCATACCCTTAAAGGTTTCTGAGCTCATCTTTGTTCATGAGGAAAATTAGTGGAGAAAGACCAGGAAAAGCAGGCCCTGGAAGCAAATTCAATTATAACTTTTGAGAGGGAATTGGTTATCCACAGGGATACATGTGACTGGGACTCATTCAAAAAGACAGCACAGGTAGAATGAACCTTCTGTGTCTCCTTCTGTGTTGAATGATGTTATGAGAGACACACACATTGCTAGTGTCACAACCTATTACGGCAAATAAATTGCTGAAACTTGCACTGATCCACTTATATCCCTGTAAACTGCATGTTCTCAGTATATTTGCTGAACTTATGTTCTTAATGTTGTGCATGTCATGGAGCTACACTGGTTGCACAGCACAGAAAAAGGCCATTGAGCCCAGCTGCCATAGCTAGAGTTTATATATCACACAACCTGCACCAAAACCTCTTCGCCTGATCCCTCCAACTTTTCATTCAATTCCTACCTCCCTCATATTTTCAAGGAGAAGTTAGAATCATAGAGTCTTACAGCACCGAAACAGACCCTGCGGTGCAACCAGTCCATGCAGTCTGTATTCCCAAACGTAGCCAGTCCCACCTGCTTACACTTGGCCCATATCTCTCCAAGATTAGAGTGGGGCTGGAAAAGCACAGCAGGTCAGACAGCATCCGAGGAGCAGGAAAATCGACATTTCGGGCAAAAGCCAATTATCAGGAATGAGAGCTTTCATTCCTGATGAAGGGCTTTTGCCCGAAATGTTGATTTTCCTGCTCCTCAGATGCTGTCTGACCTGCTGTGCTTTTCTAGCACCACTCTAATCTAGACTCTTATCTCCAGCATCTGCAGTACCCACTTCTGCCATATCCCTACAAACCTTTTCCTATTCACATACTCATCCAAATATCTTTTAAATGTTGTAACTGTACCTGCATCTATCACTTCCTCTAGTAGTTCATTCCACACACAGGTATAGCTTCTTCTTATCTCTATCCAAACCACTCATGACTTTGAAAATCAGATGGGTCTTTATGACCATCAACAGTGGTTACAAAGTCACCAGGTAGTCATTCCAGAGATTTTAAAATTGGATTTAAATTTCACCATCGGTCATAGTGGGATTCAAACCCATGTCCTCTGAACATTAACATTGGGTTCTGGATTGTTAATCGCCACTATCACCAGGCTACCACTTTGCCACGTGTAATAACGTTTACCTGCTTACTCGGGGAGAATACTGTTCCCACAGAGAGCTGTCAGTCATTCTCTTGTGTGTGTGAAGAGGTGTGCAGGATTTTGGCAAGAAAACATGAGTAGATAACGAAACATTAAAGGAGAGTATAGTTCAAAAAGCCGAAAGAGGCAATCACTTTCCCCGTTCTGGTTTCTGCAGAATATTAAGCCCCTCGGTGAAACCCCATGCCTGTGTGGGTTTCCTCCAGGTGCTCTGGTTTCCTCCCACAGTCCAAAGATGAAAGATTAGGTGGATTGGCCATGAGAAATTGCCCGTAATGTCCAGGGATGTGTAGGTAGGTGGTTTAGCCATGGGAAATGCAAGGTTACAGGGATAGGGTAGGGGTGTGGGTCTTGGCGGGATGCTCTTCAGAGGGTCGGTGTGGACCCGATGGGCTGAATGGCCTACTGCCACACTGCAGGGATTCTATGATTCAAGACAGAGTTCTCACTATTCAGTCACGTGAAGGTAATGTTGTGGACACGTTTTGTGAACAGATTTTCAAAGTGTCAGGCAGGGATTCCAAATGTTCTTTCAAAACAAGCCTACCAAGCAATTGCGTTGTTCCATTGTTTGGAAACGTAGCAGCAAAGACAGACACATTTTGTTTGTGGATAAACAAGGGTACAGCTGATCAGACATTCGGCAGGTGGTACCTGGCTCTCTTGTACGCTGCACTGCACTTGTTCTGACAAAAGATCTGGAACAAAATGTTGAGTTGGATTTTTCATTGTTACAAATGCATTCTCTGAAGGTTATTTATCAGCTCCCATCCCCCCCCTGTCCCAGTCAGGAAGGGCAAAGGCTACAAGCAAGGACAAGCATTAAGACCATTGTGCCCAACAACTGACAAATCCTTCAGGAACTGGGAGCCAGCTGACTGAGTAAGTGGTCTGTACAGATGGTTCACCAAATCAAACTTATTCTTAAGGGAGAGAGACCATCAGTGGAATTTCTGCCTCTAAGCATCAGAAGATTATTGTTGATTCAAACCTTTGACAAACCTGCTTGATTAAATTCTTCAGAGCTCCTTTCGTTGTGTGAGGGGCACTAATTTGACACAGAAAGAGGCAGAAATAAAACTGCCAAAATACAAGAGCTGCGAGCTCATGTCAGAATATCTTTTGGCAAGTTTAATTTAGAGACCTTATTAAAACATGTGAGATTACTAAGGGAATTGATCGGATGGATGTGGAGAGGTTGTTTCTCCTTGTGGGAGAGTGCCAGGTCCAGAGGGCATCATCTCAGAGGGAGGGGTCACACTTAAGAGATGAGGAGGAATTCCTTCCCTTAGAGGTATTGTATCCATGAAACTTTACTGCAGAGGACCTTTGAAACTGGATTGTCAAACATATTCAAGGCTGAGATAGACAGATTTCTAACAGTAAGGGAATCAATAGTTAGAGGGATAAAGAGGGAAAGTGGAGTTAAGGATTATCAGGTCAGCCACGCAATCATGAAGTATGAATGATGGGGTAGAGTCAATGGGTCGAATAGCCTATTTCTACTCATTCATCTTCGGGTTTGCAAATCAGCCTGCTAATTCAACCTGTCCTCTACATTGATCTGCATTTGCATCTGGGAGTAGCTATAATTTGCAGTGCACAGACATCCTGTTTTGTAATGTCAAACTGTATGATGCAGTTGTAGGCTCTGACTGATTTGATCTTTTAGATTAGATTCCCTACAGTATGGAAACAGGCCCAACAAGTCCACATTGACCCTCTGCAGAGTAACGCACCCAGACCCATTCCTTTACTCTATATTAACTGACTGATGCACCTAACACTATGGGCAACTTAGCATGGCCAATTCACCTGACCTGCAGATCTTTGGAGTGTGGAAGGAAACGCAGACATGGGGAGAATGTGCAAACTCTACACAGGCAGTTGGCCAAGGGGGGGAATCAAACCCAGGTCCTTGCTAATGACTCTTTGGAGTAGAAGGGCTGAATTTTTCTGAAAAGGTAACAGGGTCAGTATTAATATACGGAGCTTCCAGTCACTAGGAGTGAGGAAGAACTCATGAACTGCAAGTCACCAGATGTTCCTGGCTACATGCAGTATCTCCAGATTAACTATTGTAAGAATCTCACCTGTAACAGCCCCTTGATTGTCACGGACTTTGTAGCATTTGCAAATTATTTAAACCTGCCACACATACTTAATAATTATTACTTCAACACCTCTTTAACGTGACTATTAATCTGGCTCCCTGGCCCAGAAAGTATACAATTCTAAAGTGTTCCTTCGTCTTCCTTCCGGTGGTAAATACTTTAAAAATATTATATTTTAATCATTTATATTTTCATTCTTCTTTTTCTATTCAACTCTGTTTTTCTGCCTCTTAATGCAACTTTTCTTCCCTTCTAACTTTTTTTGTGAATGAATTGATTATTATTTGCCCTCCTTTCCATTCCCCACACCCTTCTCTCTTTCTTTAATTCTCAATCTTTTAACCTTTTTGGTTCGGGAAATACGTTGTTTGACCTGTTGTTCATGTAAGTTCTAAATGTTCATTATCCTTGTCCAGCGATTATGTGGGCAAAAACATCAAAACCAAAGTGTGTAATTGTAAGAAGAGTTAATGGGATACACTGGAGATTCCATACTGAAACAATCTCTATGCATTCTACTTTCATCAACTTTCCAAATCCATTGTTTCTCCAGGGATACGCTTTTGAAACTCAACCCTGTAAGAAAGGCTTAGGATCATTAATTAACTCCAGGCAATGCCTTGGTTAGTAATGTTTGGTGTAAAACATTGTAGAAAACTCACCAAAGATCATTAGACTGCATTTTCCAAACCTATGATCACTTCCACCCAGAAGGGCAACAGAAGGGAACACCATCACCCCAAGTTCCCCTCCAAGCCACTCACCATCCTGACTTGGAAATATATCGCCATTCCTTCAGGGTCGCTGATTTAAAATCTTGGAATTCTCTAAGTGCACTGTGGGTGTATTTACTGCTCATGGACTGCAATGATTCAGCAAGGCAACTCATTCCCACTTTAAGAGCAACTCAGGAAGGGTAATAAATGCTGGCTCAGCCAGGGGTTCCATGATTGAATGAAAGAAATATGATTCCAATATCATTTTGGAATGATAGCTTCATGCACACGTATATAGAATGCTATGTTACTCCCTCCTGCACCACAGTCTGTACATCGGACTAACAATATATCAGCCGACAGCACAGTGTGATCCGAGAAAGATGTTTGAACAAATTCCAACTCTAGAGTTTAAAAGTAAGATCAGTACGAACTTTTGAGAACCACAACGTACCACAGAAGTGTTTACATTTCACCAAATCATAATGTTAAGGATATTAGAAGAAATGCTTGAATACTAAAGCTGTAAATTAAGTTTGTGGAGAAGTGTTGATTGAAGTGTCAATAACATTCTGCTCCACAGACATTTATATCTAAAGCATGAATTAAATCTATTGTTAGCACTTTGTAAAATTAATTGCATACACTTGCATTCCACTCCCAGATGATTAATTACAGCTCCCCTGCTAACTTCCCGTGATATCCAAGTCATTGTAGCTGCAGTTCACATAAATATTAAACACAGCTGCCTTTTGTTACTCTTGCAAGCCAAGTAATCGCAGTCACACTTCTCAGGAATGTGCCATTCTGTAAGAGCTACTCACCACGTTTCTGCATTTGTGTTGCAGCTAAGACTCAACATTTGCGAAACAGCAGATTTGCAGCTCAGAAATGCAACAAGCTAAACAACGTGACTCTTTAGAATGCAATTCACCAAAAAAATGAAAGCCTTTTGGATTTTGTTGGACTTCCTGTGACTGGCCTTTTTCTGGCATCCCGTCCCAGTGAAGACACGTGCAGCAATTTGAGGAGATGGATACTCACTGGCCGTTTCAAAGACAGGGTCTCTATTTAATGGGAGGCTGATATGCCAACCTGGTACATGCCTGTAATCTTGTAATAACATGAGGCCTCAAGATATTTTCTAGCCACTGGGTGCCCCACCTCCAATCTGCAACCCACTGTCCCATCATCGACTCAGTGTATCCCATTAATTCTGCTTACAACTACATGCTTTGGTTTCAATGTTTTTAACCCATAATGTTGCTGGACGTGAGCTGTTAACAGTGTGGCAAGGGTAATGGGCATCTAGGACTAGGATGAACAGCAGCCCCTGACGCTCCAGAGGAAAAATCCCCAACCTATTCAGCCTCTCCATATAACACAATTTTAAACTTTGCGCAATCTAAGAAGGAGAGCATTCCTGACCTCCTCTGACCACAAGAGAGTGAAGAGGTCCAACCAGTCTGTGTGTCATGGGTAGAGAGTCTCCAGGAAATGCTTGGAAGGACTTGTTGACATGCGGCAAGTAACATGCGCAGCACACAAATGCCAGGCAATGCTCATCACCGTTAAGAAAGAAAGTAACCACTGCCCCTTAACATTCAATGGTGTCACAATCAATGAATTCCCCACGATCAATATCCTGGGGGTTACCATTGACTAGAAACTCAACTGGATTCATCACCTAAATACAGTGGCTACAAGACCAGGTCTGAGACTAGGGATACTGAAGCAAGTAACTCATCTCCTGACTCCCCAAAGCCTGTCCACCGTTGAAAAGATAGAAGTCAGGAGCATGACGGACCATCCCCCACTTGCTTGATTGGATGCAGCTCCAACAATACTTGCAAAAGCTTGACATTACCCAGAACAAAGCAGTTCACTCAACTGACACCCATGTCCACCCACACATGGACGATCAGTGGTAGTGTGTACTATCTACAAGATACACTACAGAAATTCACCAAAGATTCTCAGACAGCACCTTCCAACCCCACATCCACTTCCATCTAGAAGGACAAGAGCAGCAGATAGATGGGAAGCCCCCACTCCCTGCAAGTTCCTCTCCAAACCACTCACCATCCTGACTGGGAAATATGACCATTCCTTCACAGTCACTGTGTCCAAATCCTGGAGTTCCCTCAAAGAGCATTGTGGGTCACTTTGAGAAAGAAGCAAAGAGCTTTCAAGCCATCTTAGTGTAGGATGGAGGTGTAAAGAGATTGCACATCCATGGTGAATAGAAGGTGGTTAGGGCCTGTGAACTGAAAGCTGTCAATGTATCGCAAGGCTGTCAACTTTGTCAACTCTGACAAAGGGTCAGTTAGACTCGAAACGCCAGCTCTTTTCTCTCCTTACAGATGCTGCCAGACCTGCTGAGATTTTCCAGCATTTTCTCTTGTGGTTTCAGATTCCAGCATCCACAGTAATTTGCTTTTATTTAGCATTGTGGGTCAACCTTCTGCACATGAACTGCAGTGGATCAAGAAGGCAGCTCACCACCACCTTCGCAAGAACAATTAGGGATGGGCAATAAATGCTAGCCGAGTAGTGATGCCCACATCCCCGAGTGAATAAAAGCAAATTGTCACACTGAGAACAATCAAGAAGTTGAGTTCTCTTCACTGTCTTTGAATTCATTGGTTCATTACAAAGGAGATAGTGTACAATACAGGAGTGGTAGTAGTGAAGCTAGTGAGTGTGATTACAAATGGAATATTACAATGATGAAGATAATGGCCTTCATTTCATGCACATTGGATTAAATGATCTATCCCCCATTGAATGTTACTGCAAAATGTTGTCAAATTTATCACAGTGACATGTTTCAGACAATTATCAGAGAGGAATGTGAGGGGCAACATACCTTCACTTTAGATTGTAACTGCTGGTTGTAAGTAACTTTGTATATTGGAATATATAAACTCTTCAAATGTCCATTCAGAGGAGCTATATGGATTCTGAAATGACCCTCAGGCAAAAGTACTGTTGGGACAATTGGTCGTATCTACTTAGGTTATTGCAATTAATGTGTGAACAGAAGGGAAGGGGCTGATTGGTTGTGCTAGTGGCTAATTATGTTGCCTTGGTGATTAATCATTGCTTACCAGCCATTCGGGTATTTGGAGTTGATTTCATTTTGCAAAGTGCAAGATTAGTGAGAGTTATGGAGGTGTTGAATGATGTATGGCCACTCTTCAGGACTTGTACATTGTTCTTTGGCCATCACATTCTCTACCATGGCTTTCCCATAGTTGCCAGCCGCAAAATCAGTGTGCTTTTACTGAGTTCTTCTGTTTGGCACTCATTTCAAGAGAGTCAAGTGGAGAAATAACATAGAAACAGAGTATAATAAAGACAGTTCTCCTACACCTCTGGTTTTTCAAGAAGTTGCATCGTGTTTTGTAATTGGCATTGTATTACTCAAGAGAATAGTATAAAGCTTTGACAGGATATTCCAACTGATCCACAAGTTACAAGATGAATGGTCTTTTTTCAGATGCAATCATGTTTGAAACAGCCAATCGTGTGGTTAACCCCATAAAGAGGGTGGTGAATAGGTTCCAAATACCTACACAATAAGGGGAGACCCATCAAAGCAAATTGACCACAAAATGTGCCTGGATTTCCTCAGGGAAATATCCTAGGGCCAACTATCTCCAGCAGTTTCATCAATGACACCCTCTCCATCAGAAGGTGAGAAGTGCGGATTTTCACTGATTTTGACAGAATGTTCAACACCATTCACAGCTCTTCAGATACTGGAGCAGTCCATTTCCAAATGCAGCAAGACCTGGATAATATCCAGGCTTGGGCTGACAAGCAGCAAGTAATATTTAACCACACGCATGTACAAGGCAATAACTATTCCCAACGAGATTTTATCACCATCTCATCTTGAGTTTTAAGTATGCTGTTGAAATGTGTGGTGCTGGAAAAGCACTGTTGGTCAGGCAGCATCTGATGAGCTGGAGAGTTGACGTTTTGAACATAAGCTCTTCATCATTTTGAGAATGCTGACATGTACAGCCTTCGGAATCTCATAGTCATAGAGATTAACAGCGCGGAAATAGACCCTTTGGTCCAACCTGTCCATGCCGACCAAATATCCCAACTTAATCTAGTCCCATCTGCCAGCACCTGGCCCATATCTCTGCAAACCATTCCTATTCATATACCCATCCAAATGTCTTTTAAATGTTGCAATTGTACTAGACTCCACCACTTCTTCTGGCAGCTCATTCCATACACGTACCACCCTCTGCGTTATAAATTGGCCCCTTAGGTCTCTTATATCTTTCTCCTCTCTCCCTGAACCTATGCTGTCTAGTTCTGGATTCCTCCACCCCAGGGAAAAGACTTTGTCTATTTACCTTAGCCATGCCCCTCACGATTTTGTAAACCTCTACAAGGTCACCCCTCAACTTCTGATGTTCCAGGCAAAAAGCCCCAGTCTCTCCCTATAGCTCAAATCCTCCAACCCTGGCAACCTGTAAATCCTTTCTGAACCCTTTCAAGTTTCACAACATCTTTCCAATAGGAAGGAGACCAGAATTGCATTATTCCAGCAGTGGCCTAACCAATGTCCTGTACAGCCGCAACATGACCTCCCAACTCCTGTACTCCATACTCTGACCAATAAAGGAAAGCATACCAAACGCCTTCTTCACTATCCTATCTACCAGTGACTCCACTGTCAAAGAGCAATGAACCTGCACTCGAAGGTCTCTTTGTTCAGCAACACTCCCCAGGACCTTGCCATTAAGTGTATAAGTCCTGCTAAGATTTGCTTTCCCAAAATACAACACCTCGCATTTATCTGAATTAAACTCCATCTACCACTTCTCAGTCCCTGGTCCATATGATCAAGATCCTGTTGTAATCAGAGGTAACCTTCTTCGCTGTCCATTACACTTCCAATTTTGGTTTCATCTGCAAACTTACGAGGTACAAACAATGACTGCAGATGCTGGAAACCAGATTCTGGATTAGTGGTGCTGGAAGAGCTCAGCAGTTCAGACAGCATCCAAGGAGCTTCGAAATCGACGTTTCGGGCAAAAGCCCTTCATCAGGAATAAAGGCAGTGAGCCTGGAGTGTGGAGAGATAAGCTAGAGGAGGGTGGGGGTGGGGAGAAAGTAGCATAGAGTACAATGGGTGAGTGGGGGAGGGGATGAAGGTGATAGGTCAGGGAGGAGAGGGTGGAGTGGATAGGTGGAAAAGGAGATAGGCAGGTAGGACAAGTCCGGACAAGTCATGGAGACAGTGCTGAGTTGGAAATTTAGAACTAGGGTGAGGTGGGGGAAGGGGAAATGAGGAAACTGTTGAAGTCCACATTGATGCCCTGGGGTTGAAGTGTTCCGAGGCGGAAGATGAGGCGTTCTTCCTCCAGGCGTCTGGTGGTGAGGGAGCGGCGGTGAAGAAGGCCCAGGACCTCCAAGTCCTCGACAGAGTGGGAGGGGGAGTTGAAATGTTGGGCCATGGGGCAGTGTGGTTGATTGGTGCGGGTGTCCCGGAGATGTTCCCTAAAGCACTCTGCTAGGAGGCGCCCAGTCTCCCCAATGTAGAGGAGACTGCATCGGGAGCAACGGATACAATAAATGATATTAGTGGATGTGCAAGTAAAGCTTTGATGGATGTGGAAGGCTCCTTTAGGGCCTTGGATAGAGGTGAGGGAGGAGGTGTGGGCACAGGTTTTACAGTTCCTGCGGTGGCAGGGGAAGGTGCCAGGATGGGAGGGTGGGTTATAGGGGGCCTTGGACCTGATCAGGTAGTCACGGAGGGAACGGTCTTTGCGGAAGATGGAAAGGGGTGGGGAGGGAAATATATCCCTGGTGGTGGGGTCTGTTTGGAGGTGGCGGAAATGTCGGCGGATGATTTGGTTTATGCGAAGGTTGGTAGGGTGGAAGGTGAGCACCAGGGCCGTTCTGTCCTCGTTACGGTTGGAGGGGTGGGGTCTGAGGGCGGAGTTGCGGGATGTAGACGAGATGTGTTGGAGGGCATCTTTAACCACGTGGGAAGGGAAATTGCGGTCTCTAAAGAAGGAGGTCATCTGGTGTGTTCTGTGGTGGAACTGGTCCTCCTGGGAGCAGATCTGGCGGAGGCGGAGGAATTGGGAATACGGGATGGCATTTTTGCAAGAGGTAGGGTGGGAAGAGGTGTAAGCCAGGTAGCTGTGGGAGTCGGGGTGGGTTTGTAAAAAATGTCACTGTCAAGTCGGTCGTCATTAATGGAGATGGAGAGGTCCAGGAAGGGGAGGGAGGTGTCAGAGATGGTCCAGGTAAATTTAAGGTCAGGGTGGAATGTGTTGGTGAAGTTGATGAATTGCTCAACCTCCTCGCAGGAGCACGAGGTGGCGCCAATGCAGTCATCAATGTAGTGGAGGAAGAGTGGGGAGTGGTGCCGGTGTAATTACGGAAGATCAACTGCTCTACGTCGCCAACAAAGAGACAGGCATAGCTGGGACCCATATGTGTGCCCATGGCTACCCCTTTGGTCTGGAGGATTCAAAGGAGAAATTGTTAAGGGTGAGGACCAGTTCGGCCAAATGAATGAGAGTGTCGGTGGAAGGGTACTGTTGGGGTCGTCTGGAGAGGAAAAAAACGGAGGGCTTGGAGGCCCTGGTCATGGCGGATAGAGGTGTAGAGGGATTGGATATCCATGGTGAAGATGAGGCGTTGGGGGCCGGGGAAACGGAAGTCTTGGAGGAGGTGGAGGGGGTGGGTGGTGTCTCGAACGTATGTGGGGAGTTCCTGGAGTAGGGGGGATAGGACAGTGTCAAGGTAGGTAGAGGAGATCTCCCACCCACAGCTTCCAACCTCATAGTCCGGGAACCCCGCATTGCCCGGTTCTACCTCCTTCCCAAGATCCACAAGCCTGACCACCCTGGCCGACCCATTGTCTCAGCATGCTCCTGCCCCACTGAACTCATCTCTACCTACCTCGACACTGAGACAGTGGTGTTTTTTGTGGGGCTCTGTAACATTTGTGTTCCTCAGCTTGAGCTAAGTTCAAACTGTTTTTTCCTGCCATTTGTCCTCAAGATTCCCATTTCTCTCCATGCTCTTTCCTCTTTTTTCCCATTTCCTATTCTCTCTCTCTCTCAATTGATTTCAAAGTCACAATATGCCAACTCCAATTCCTGTCTCTGGGTTCAAATCGCAACATAAGTCCCCGGTTTGTTATGATCAGATCTGGATGGAAACAGACCCTTCGATCCAACCCATCTGCACAGACAGATATTCCAATCTGACCAAGTCCCATTTGCCAGCATTTGACCCATATCATTCTAAACCCTTCCTATTCATAAACCCATCCAGATGCCTTTTAAATGTTATAATTGTACCAGCCTCCACCATTTCCTCTGGCAGCTCGTTCCATACACACGCCGCCCTCTGCGTGAGAAAGTTAACCTTCAGATCCTTTATAAATATTTCCCGTCTCACCATAAACCTATATCCTCTAGTTTTGGGCTCCCCCACCCGAGGAAAAAAATCTTGAGTATTCACCCTACTCACGTCCGGCACAATTTTATAAGCCTCTGTAAGATCACCCCTCAGTCTCTGATGCTCCAGGGAAAACAGCCCCAGCCCATTCAACCTCTCCTTACAGCTCAAATCCTCCAGTCCTGGCAATATCCTTGTAAATTATTCTGCACCCTCTCAAGGTTAACAACACCCTTCCTACAGAAGGGTGACCAGAATTGCATGCAATAATCCAAAAATGGCTTCACCAATGCCATGTACAACTGCAACATGACATCCCAACTCCTATACTCAACGTTATGATCAATGAAGGCAGGTATGGCAAACAACTTCTTTACCACCCTGTCTACCTGCGACTCCACATTCAAGGAACTATGCATCTGCACCCTCGGTCTCTTTGTTTAGAAACAGTCACCAGGACCTTACCGTTAAGTATCTAAGTCCTGCCTTGATTTGCACTAGCAAAATACTAACATCTCACATTATCTAAATTAAACTCCATTTGCCACTCCATTGGCCCATTTGATCGTGATCCAGTTGTACTCTGAAATAATCTTCTTTGTTCCCTAATTTAATACGGTTTTAGATAGGACACCCCAAATTGTGAAGCTCACATGTCAGGAGGAGTGAATTAACCCCCCCCTTGTTTATTCAGCCACCCCTTGGTTGGTAGCAACAAGTTTAATTTACAAAGGATTCCTATCACTCAGAGCAAACGAGTTTATGTTCTAAAAGGAACCAATTCAGGGAGGCTTCCTTATGTTAACAAAAGGGCAGATTTACTAGTTACTAAATACAAGAAGAAATAATAATAATGCAACCCACATACACACAGAGTTAGAATAAGAAATGAATCTAAAAAAGATAGAAATCAAAGAAAAGGTCAGTCCGTATAATGGTGAGAATGTTATGGTCTTTACAACAAATGTTCCTGGTAGTATTGGCATTGTTAGTTGTTAGCAATTGATTTTGAGATTCTTGGCTTTACAGTTTGATTGAAATTCTTTCATCCATGTTCCTTTTGACAGTGGCTGGCTGTCAGTACTCAGTGTGAGAGAGGCTGCCTCTTTACCTGCAGGGCCGGTGTGTTTATCGGTTGTCCTCCAAGCTGTGACCCCACAGTAGACTAGTCCACATTAGGATGTCAAATCAGTAACACACCTAGACCAGGGTTAAAACTTACTTCTAAAGCCTGTCCCTGTGTATTCTTGAAAAGGGAAAATGCAAATATGCCTATCACACAGCCTGCTGACTTCCTTTAGCATCATGTTGACAGTCTGAGATACCCACAGGGATTACCACTCAGGTTGTAGTGCATTTCTTCCTCTGAAGCAGCGGGTGGGAGATTTCACAGTTCCTCTCCAGACAGCCATTGGATTTACATTGTCAAATAGTTTTGGCTGCATCTTTTAAGAACAAGTTGGAATTCAAAAGATTCATATGCCCTTAGAGCTATGATCCATTGTCATCATGAACCCCGGTGAATATTGTAGGCACTAGGATTGGAAATTTGACACTGGTGCTTCAATTTGCTCTCTGACTAATGCCAATGTTTTTAGAACTCTTTCACCACCTCTGTTCCTGACTTGGGAATGTTTTATTCTTTGCGTTACACTAATATTACTACTGGCATATTTACATACTTCTCCATCGTATCTCTGGGCTTTCTGGTAGAGTACCTAAGACTTTCTTTTTACATGCTTCTTTCTCGTTTGGTCTCTACTTCTTTTCAGCACTGTTGATGTCAGAGTAACATTATCAATTGCATCAAGATAATTTCAATGTTCCAATTTACACAGGGGAACCCCACAATTTTAGTCCCAACGGTTTCTGATTTGTTTTGCCTATCCTTGCTAACTTCCCACCAAAGTCTTGAAGTCCTTCATGACCTACTGTTCCCTATCTTCATAACCTTTTCAACCCGACAATGGCTGTCAATCTCAAATTATTGGCTCTGGGCTTTTGAGTATTGTCCTTCTTTACTCATTCATCGGAGAGCCATGCCTTTAGCTGCCTCAGTGACAACTCAGGAATTTCATCCTCAAACTGCTGAGAATCTCTCTTGATCTCCTCCTTTAAGACCTTTTATAAAACCTTCCTATTTGATCACTCCTTTGCCCACACTTCCCATCATCTCCTTACCTTCACGGGTAGCACGGGGGCTCAATGGTTAGCACTGCTGCCTCACAGCACCGGGCACCCGGGTTCAATTCCCACCTCAGGCAACTGTCTGTGCGGAGTTTGCACATTCTCCCTGTGTCTGCGTGGGTTGCTCCGGTTTCCTCCCACCATCCAAAGATGTGCAGGTTAGGTGTATTGGCCATGCTAAATTGCCGGTAGTGTTAAGGGCATTAGTCAGGGGTAAATGTAGGGGAATGGATCTGAGTGGGTTGCTCTTTGGAGGGTTGGTGTGGACTTGTTGGGCTGAAGGGCCTGTTTCCACACTGTAGGCAATCTAAAAAAAATTTGTTTTGTGATTACATCTCTGTGAATTACTTTGAAATGTTTTCTTTGTTTACATTATTCCATCACCAAATTGTCAATACAATTCTAGTGTCAGTGTTGTTTCTGTTTGGATTAAAACCAAACATCTCAATGAAGCTCTTTCATTGCGCCCCGTTGGCATGAAATTACCAAATCGAAATGAATAGAGGCCATTCAGGCTGGGTCACTTTCTCAAAGAGCAAATCAGTCCCACTCTGCCAATCCTTACACAAATTCCTGCAATTTTTCTCTTGTAAGTACTTTTCTGATTCCCTCTAAAAGTTTAACATTGAGCTGGCATCTCCCGATCAGATAGTTCATTCCAAATCCCCACCATGTGTTTAAGAAAGATTTTCTTCCTGTCATCTCTGGGTACTTTTGCCATTCATCTCAAATCTGTGACATTTGGTAACCAACCCTTCAGACATTGGAAATACATTATTTTTGCTTGTTTTGCACTTTGGTGTTGCATTTTGGTAAGGAAAATCAGGACAGGACTTATGCACTTAATGGTAGCCTCTGGGGGGGTGTTGCCAAACAAAGAGGCTTTGGGGTGCAGGTTCATAGTTCCTTGAAGGTGGAATCACAGGAAGATAGGATAGTGAAGAAGACATTTAGTATGCTTGCCTTTATTGGTCAGTGCATTGAATATAGGAGTTGAGATGTCATGTTGTAGCTTACAGGACATTGGTATACTGTGTTGAATTCTGGCTTCCCTGATATATGAAAGATATTGCTACACTTGAGAGAGTTCAGAAAAGATTTACAAGGATGTTGTCAGGATTGGAGGATTTGAGCTATTGGGAGAGGCTGAGTGGGCTGGGGCTGTTTTCCCTTTAGTGTCGGAGGCTGAGGGGTAACCTTATAGAGATTTATAAATATCATGAGGGGCATGGATAGGGTGAATAGCCAAGGTCTTTTTCCCAGGATAGGGGAGACCAAAACTAGAGGACATAAGTTTAGGGTGAGAGGGGAAAAAATTAAAAGGGACTTAAGAGGCAACTGTTTCATGCAGAAGGTGGTGTGTGTACGGAATGAGAAAGTGGTAGAGGCTGGTACAATTGCAACATTTAAAAAGCATGTGGATGGGTACATGAATTGGAAGGGTTTAGAGGTTTTGGGCCAAATGCTGGCAAATGGGAATAGATGGATTTGGCATATCTGATCGGCATGGACAAGTTGGTCCAAAGGGTCTGTCCCATACTATACATTTCTATGACTCTGACGCTTACCTGATGATAACACCTCAGCTTCAGAACCACAGGTCATAGTTTTCCGAATACATTTTGGACTGTGATGAGGAGAAATTTCTTCACCCAGAGAGTAGTGAGCCTGGACGAAATGTTTTCAAGCCAAAGTTGGATATAGTTCTTAAGATTAAAGGATGGTATGGGAAGTAAAAGGGGTAATAGTAATGAGTTGAGTGATCAGTCATGATCATATTGAATGGTGGTGCAGGCTCAAAGAGCCAAATGGCCTACTGTTGCTCCATTTTTCCACATAACTGGGAATCTCTATTCCCTACAACAAGTAATCCTTGCCTGTCCCCTTCCTAGTGTTTGCTTTGGTTTGCCATTGAACGTTATGATGGAGTTTGACAAATATGAGAAAAAACAAACAGAGACTAACACAAATGAACTCCTCACTTTCCCTGAGGCTGCTGTAGGTGACATTGTCTAAGCTTAGGATTGGTGGGAGGAAATTGAATGCAGAGACAAACTCAATCGCTTTAGATATAAAAAGGAAAATTAATGTCTTCTGAACTTCTAGTTTTAAGTAGCAACAATGTTTCCGTCCCTGTTAATGTCTGGATTTATGTTTAGCTATTTTAACTTCACAGCTGCTGCTTTGAATAAGAAACAAAACAATGTCCAAGTTTTTGATGTTTGTCTGGGGGCTGTAATTCTTCAGAGAATAATTAATTCTGTATCTTATTCTGTAATTAACTGTTTAATTCTTTGGATTATTGCTGACTTGCGGTTAATATTTTGTAAGGAAAGTTAATCAGTCTTTACAATGGACAGAAGGAATTGTAAATGGCTCCCAGGAGACATGTTGTAGTGATTGTAATGGGGTCAGACGGCTGGACCTCATAGAATATGAGTTCCCTGATTGGGGCTATTAATCTGGTCATATCACAGAGGAGAAAGTGAGGACTGCAGATGCTGGAGATTAGAGCTGAAAATGTGTTGCTGGAAAAGCGCAGCAGGTCAGGCAGCATCCAAGGAGCAGGAGAATCGACGTTTCAGGCATGAGCCCTTCTTCAGGAAGCTGCGCTTTTCCAGCAACACATTTTCAGCTCATATCACAGAGCCCTGGCTGACAGATAAAAAAGGGAAAGTGTCAGCAATTCAGGTCTCTTATGAAAAGCAGCTGGTTCAGTTCCTGCTGGTTCTAGTAAAAGGCTTGGGTCCATGCTTGACGGGGTGAAATTGGTTGAGAAAGATTCACCTTGATTGGCTCAACATTTTTCTATAAGAAAATGGCTGCCTGAGTGAAGTCCAAATTAAATACCCGGTCGTTCTTCAGGAAAGCTAACAGACCACCAAAAGAGCCAAGGCCACCTTGCATGTTGACCAGGAAGCAACTCCTCGATTCTGCAAGGCCTGCCCTGTGCCACTTGCTTTATGGGTAAAAGTAAGGGCAGAAGTCAGGAGGCTGGAAAGCGAAGGAATCATCAAACCAGTCCAGTTGGCAGAATGGGCAGCACCTGTCGTACCAATTGTGAAGGCTGGCAGGTTGGTTCGCTTCTATGGGGGCTTTTGCAGCTGGGTTAATACCCTATCCCTCTCATATTGGATTTATACGCAAAGATGGCAGGGGGGTTGTCCTTCACAAAGCTGGACATGAGCCATGTGTACCTGCAATTACGATTAGGTGAGGATTCCCAGAGATACGCTGCAACTAATGCTCATAAAGGTTTGCACGAATAGATGAGACTGCCATTCAGGGTATTGTCTGTCCGTGCAACCTTTCAGCGGACGATGAAAACATTTTATATGCCTACTGCAGTTTGCCATTTATCCAGATGATGTGCTAATATCAGGGAGCACTAATTAGGAACACTTAGAGAACTTGGATATTCTCCTAAGGTGTTTCTCCCAGGCAGGCATTTGCCTTACAAGGAAGAATATGTGTTCCAGGCACCTGAAGGATCTACTAGGGCTACAGAGTTGACAAGATCCAGTTACACCCATTGGAACATAAAGTGAGGGCGTTCAAAGGTACCCCAGCTTCCATACCTGTCCAGGAGCTTAAGTCATTTCTTGCATGGGTAAACTATTATGGGAACATTCATACATAATCTTGTCTCCATCCTGGCATCTTTGCATCAACTCATTAAGAAGGGTCAGTCTTCTTAATGGTTGCATAGCCAAGCCATAGTTTTCAGGGAAGTGAATAAACAGCTCTCATCCTCTAAAATGTTAGCACACTATGATCCCAAGAGAGATCTGACATTGAAATGCGATGGCTCCCATTACAGCCAATGGAGAGGAACGCCCAATAGCATATGTATTCAGGACTTTGGCTAATGCTGAGTCTAATGATGTGAAGATAGAGGAGTAAGGTTTGGCGGTCATATTTGGAGTCATGAAGTTCTGCCAATAGCTTTGCGGATGTAAATTTGTAATAATAACAGACCACAAATCCCTGCTAGCTCTACTTAAAGAGAACAAGGCAGTGCCACCCGTAGCTTCAGGCTGAATTCAGCAGTGGGCTCTATAATTGTGTTCATAATTACAAGTTAGAACATCAACTTGAGGCCGAGTCATGAATGCGAATGCTTTGAGCTGCCTCCCATTAGTGGATACACTACGATTGGTACCCCCAGTGGAAGAGTTCGTAATGGCATTTAATTTTCTCGACACACTCCCAGTTACACCTGACAACGTCAGATCCAGAAAGATCCAGTCTTGTCAAAACTGAAACAACTGGTGGTGATGGGGAGGGGACCATCACAACTAGAATTGAAACAAGAGAGACCAGCTCACAGCAACGGGCACCATATCATTATGAGGAGCACGAATGATTGTCCTGAGCAAAGGTCACCATGAAATACTGACTGAACTCCGCCGGGGCCACCCAGGAGTCTCCAGCTCGAGATATTGGAGCCAAGTTATGTCTGGTGGCCAAGCCTGGATGTCAAAAAGGAGAAAAATTACCGCCAATAGCTTCCCCACCTCTGTGGAAATGGTTGGGTAAACTTGGACTCAGTTGCACACAGACTATGCAAGTTCTTTCATGGGCTCAATATTCCTCATCATTGTGGCCACTCAGTCAAAGTGGTTGGATGTGCATCGAGCACATTCATCAAACATGAGGATAACGATTGAAAAACCACCCACGTCTTTTCTCCGAGAAGTGTAGGCCATAGGCTTGAAGAAACAAGCCAACTAGATACCAAGCTGTCCCTGTTACTTGATTAAAGGACAACCCACATGCAACTGTCGGGATAGCACCGATAGATTTGCTAATGAGTAGAAGACTCCACACCAGGTTAAATCTGATCTTCCAAACATAGCGGGGCATAGGTGAAATGGTATCGTGAATGCCAATGCAGGAGACAAGACTCCACCAAGTGAGAGAGAATTTGATATAGGAGACAAGGTTTGGTGGAAGAATCATGAAAATGACCCTGCATGGGTAAGAGGCATGGTCAACATGATGGAGAAATGAGGACTGCAGATGCTGGAGACCAGAGTTGAAAAGTGTGGTGCTGGAAAAGCGCAGCAGGTCAGGCAGCATCCGAGGAGCAGGAGAATCAACGTTTCGGGCATAAGCCCTTCTTCAAGAATGAGGCTGGTGTGCCAAGTGGGCTGAGATAAAAGGTGGGGGGGGAGGAGTTTGGGGGAGGGGCTCTGGGAATACGATAGGTGGAAGGAGGTGAGGGTGAAGGTGATAGGCTGGAGAGGGGGTGGGGGCGGAGAGGTCAGGAAGAAGATTGCAGGTCAAGAGGGCGGTACTGAATCCGGGGGTTGGGACTGAGATAAGGTGGGGGGAGGGGAAATGAGGAAGCTGGAGAAATCTACATTCATCCCGTGTGGTTGGAGGGTTCCTAGGCGGAAGATGAGGCGCTCTTCCTCCAGGCGTCATGTGGTCAGGGTCTGGCGATGGAGGAGGCCAAGGACCTGCATGTCCTTGGCAGAGTGGGAGGGGGAGTTAAAGTGTTCAGCCACAGGGTGGTTGGATTGGTTGGTGCAGGTGTCCCAGAGGTGGTCCCTGAAATGTTCCACAAGTAGGCGGCCTGACTCCCCAATATAGAGGAGGCCACATCGGTTGCAACAGATATAGTAAATGATGTGTGTGGAGGTGCAGGTAAATTTGTGACGGATATGGAAGGATCCATTGGGGCCTTGGAGGGAGGTGAGGGGGGAGGTGTGGGCGCAATTTTTGCACTTCTTGCGGTTGCAGGGGAAGGTGCCGGGAGTGGAGGTTGGGTTGGTGGGGGGTGTGGACCTGACGAGGGAGTCGCTGAGGGAGTGGTCTCTCTGGAACGCTGATAGGGGTGAGGAGGGAAATATATCTGATAGGGGTGAGGAGGGAAATATATGCTGATAGGGGTGAGGAGGGAAATATGATGTCAGAGGAGGTCAACATGATGTCAGAGCGAATGACATATAAAATTCAGGTGGGCACGATGGTTCTGAATAAGTAGGTGGACCGCATAAAAGCTGCAAATTTGCAAATGGTAAGGGAGCAAAACATGCCCAGGCCCTCGGAACAGTCAGAAAGGCTGCCAGGACCCACAGGTTCACCCTCACCATCAAGCATTGATGTGTCCTCGGATTCAGAGATGAACATGATGGATGTAGCCGCCCCAACACCTTGCTGCCAGAAAAACAGAGGGAATTCTTACTGAGGCACAAGAGGTAAGCTCCCAAGTATTACACGCTGCCCATATCAGATGCTGAGAGGTCGGAACTGGACCTGGTGCTAAAACAGTCCAGGAAGCTCTCCAAGAGAAAGAACTGGTCTATGTCCTCGGACTCAGTTCAGATGGATGTAGAGATTGTAACTAGGCCAGCCAGGTGGACCTCATAGAATAGGTGTTCCCTGATTGGGCTGTTAATTTGGTCCAGTCAGAGAGCCCTTGTTGACAGATAAAAAGGGAAAGTGTCAGAGAATACTTGCACTCTGACAGCTGACTCTGAAGGGGCAGTACTAGAGTCAAGGACTCTCCATGTATAAATAAAACATGATTTGGCAACAGGATACCAGCGTCTGTGGAGTTATTTCTCACCTGACAATCTATTGTGGATTCAACTGATGTTGGACCTCAAGATCTGAACTTACCTCAAGAAGAATCACAGAAGTTTTGAAATTTGCTGAACACTCCCAAAGGTGAAATTAATTCATTAATTAATTAAGTTCCATCAGAGGTGGCTGTAGAAGTTCCTATCTCCCTTACAGAAATCTTACAGAATGACAGCCATTCAAGTTTATATCTGAGATCGATAAAACATTAACTTGAATGGCTGGAAGATGATGAATGGATACATGCTCCAGATGTGGACTTACTCCCAGCATGGATACATGATTGGGCAGTTTGACACAGCAACCATTTTTTAAGTTGTGAAGTCTGAAAGGTATGAAAAGCCTTGTGTGTAATGATCTCTGGGGAATCACCTGAACATCACCAGGAAACCATCTTGAAACAGCCATTCCTTCAGAACCAAGAGGCAACGGGAGGCATCCAGATTGTTGTATGGGACAAAGCTGCCAAGAGCTATAATCGACAGTGCCATAAAAGTAAAGCAAAGGATTCGTCACTCTGCCAGAACCTGTTCTGTTCCTGCCCTTTAGCTATCTACTGAACTGATAAACCTTCAGCAAGCAAAGAAATCTGAGTGAAGGGCAGATCATCGATCACAATCCCAGTTGGTTAAGAGTATGTCCATTATGCTGAATGATTCACGCCATAAAACTTTGCTAAAGATGCAGACTGATTGACTTCAAAGCAAAATAAACAATTCATAGAATCCCTACAGGCCATTCAGCTCATCAAATCCACATTGGCTCTCTGAAGAGCATTTCACCCAGACCTACCCTATACCTGTATTTCCCATGGCTAACCCATGTAACCTGCATATCTTTGGACTGTGGGAGGAAACTAGAGTACAGACGTGGGGAGAATGTGCAAACTCCACATAGACAGTGACACAAAATCAAACCGGGTTCCCTGGCTTGATGAGACAGCGGTACTAACCATTGCGTCACCTCAGCAATTGATGTCAGGGCTTTCATAAGATAATCGGTGAAAGGATTTGGTTTGGTGGGATGTTGTGGAGATGAGGAGAGCATTCTTCTCCTGTCATTGAGGAAGTTGAAGTTGTTCTCCTCAGACAGAAGATGGATGTTTGATTAGGGTTTTCAAAACGGTGAGAAAGTTGGACAAAGGAGCTATCCCTGCCGTAAAAGAAAAAACGAACAGGAGGATTCAAGTGATGTGAACCAAGCAAGGGGTGATGGGAAGGAAAGCTTTTTCACCCAGCAAGTAGTTAGGGGATGGAATGTACTGCCTGGAAATGTGGGGGAGGCAGGTGTCACTGAGGTATTCAGGAGGGTATTGAATGGTTATTTGAATGGGAATGGTATGCAGGCATAGGCACTAGGTAATACAGCCAGTACAGGCATGACGGGTGGAATGGCCTCCTGCTGTGCCATCACAATTCTGTGATGCTGAACCTTACAGTCAATGTCTCCCTCTTTATCCAGGGGAGAGTCATAGAGTCACACAGCACAGAAACTGACCCTTCGGTACAACCAGTCCATGCTGAACATAATCCCAAACCAAACTAGTCCCATCTGCCTGCTCCTGGCCCATATCCCTCAAAAACTTTCCTCTTCATGTACTTATCCAAATGCCTTTTAAATGTTGTAATTGCACCCACATCCATCACTTCCTCAGGGAGTTCAATCCACACGCAAACCGACCTCTGTGTAAACAATTTGACCTCTCATGTCTTTTTTATATCCCTCTCATCTCACCTTAAAAGCATACCCCCTAGTCTTGAAATCCCCCATCCTAGGGAAAATACAACAAATATTAACTCTACCTATACCCCTCATTATTTTATACACTTCTATCAGGTCGCCTCTCAATCTCCTACGCTTCAGTGAAAAAAGTTCCGGTCTATCCAGCCTTTCTTTATAACTGAAACCTTCCATCCCTGGCAACATCCTGGTAAATCTCTTTTGTATCCTCTCCGGCTTAATAATATTCATCCCATAACTGGGTGACCAGAATTGGACAAACTATTCCAGAATAGGCCTCACCCCTGTCCTGTAAAACCTCAATACGACTTCCCAGCTCCTATACTCAAAGGGCTGAGCAATGAAGTCAGGCGTTCCAAATGCCCTTTTAACCATCCTGTCTACATGTGACGCAAGCTTCAAAGACTTATGTACCTGCAACCCCTAGGTCCCTCCTTGAGAGATTTCTGTCCATGTGTGTACACAAGCCATCAGAGCTGCCGAATCCAAGTTCAGGACTCAACCTCTTCACTTAAGGATGAGAATCATCAAGCATTCCAGGATTGTCATGATGATAAAGACTGATCTCATTTTTGCTCCCATATATAACTTTCGACCTTACTTACTTTAACTCTGTAACATTCAGCAACAGTTGTGCAATATCCTTAGTTCATGGATATGTCTGAGGACATACCTGGTGTGTGACAGGTTGAGTGTAATGATTGTAACCTCTGTATCAAGGAAATGTTTAGAGAGATCAATCTATCGTAGAATCTATACAACACAGGGGAACCATTTTGTCTTTGTTATCCAATAGCTCCCAGTCTCCCAACTCCCACTCTTTCCTCATAGTCCTGCAGTAATCTTTTCTTCCAGTATTTAGCCGGTTAATAAAATAATATACCTACCATAGAATCCTGACAGTGTGGAATGAGGCCATTTGGCCCATTGAGTCTGCAGCAACCCTCTGAGCAACATCCATGCAGACTTTGCCCCCGACCCTATCCCTGTTGCCCCACATTTACCATGTCTAACCGACCTAATTTACATATCCCTAGAGACAATGGATATTTTAGCATGGTCTGTCCACCAAACTGCACATCTTTGGATTGTGGGAGGAAACCAGAGCACCTGGAGGAAACCCATGAAGACCCAGGAGAATGTGTAAACTTTCTCTTTCAAGAAACTTTCTCTTTCAAAAGTTCTGTATCCTCCAGACTCTGATTTCTAGCTCAGAACAATTCGGCATGGAAAATAAATTCTCTTCACCAACTCTCCCAGTTCTTTTGACGATTTTGTTATTAAATATCTGACATTTCAGATGAGCAAATATTTGCTTTGCTGTGCAATCAATTGGATAGATTATTCAACAGAGCTTTGCTGTGTGAGTCATTCAACAAAAAACAGGCCTGCTCTTACTAACTAAGATTGCATTCAATAATTTGCCTTTCATCAGGATTTAATTGCTTGGTGAAGATTCATCAGTGGAGCACAGGGGAAAACTGAAAGCAATTCCAAGAACAAACTCCACACAGTCACCCAAAGCTAGAATCGAACCCAGGTCCCTGCTGCTATTAGGCAGCAGTACTAACCACCTTACCACCCCTCAGTCACCTCTGCTCGAAAGAAAAAAATCCTAGCTTGTCCAACCTCTTGCTATAAGTCAGATTGTTGAGTCCTGGCAACATCCTTGTGAATTTCTTCTGCACTCTTTGCAGTTTAATAACACCGTTCCTAAAGTAAGGTGACCAAAACTGAACACAATCCTCCGAGTGTGGCCTCACCAATGTCCTGTATGACTGCAACATAACTTCCCAACTTCTATACTCAGTGCCCTGACTGATGAAGGCCAGTGTACCAAAACCCTTCTTCACTGCTCTGTCTACCTGTGACTCCACTTTCAGATAATCTTGGTCCTGAATCTAAATAACTGAATCACAGTGAATGGCTTAAGTTCTAAACTCACTTTTAAAATGAAAGTAATGGTGCCTCAACATTGTCCCCATCAAACACTCCCAGGACAGGTAACAGCACTTGGTTGATACAGCATAAAGTAGCCCCTTAAACTGAAAGTAAAACTCCTTTTATTCCTTTAAACTGAAAGGAAAGCTTCTCTACATTTTTTTCACATGTAAAAGTAAAATTTCCACTGCATTTTTTCAACTAAAAGTAAAGTTCCTTCTACACTGCTCCATCAAATACTCCAAGGACAGGTCTATACTGGGGGAATAAATATCTTAGCACCAAGCCCATCCAACTCACCATGGTCTCACATGAATAAAGAAATCATGGTTACAATTTAAACTGTACTCTCATGATCAAACTTACCTTAATACGCTGTTGTTAAATTACAGTATAACATCCGTCTAAACTTTCAGGAATAAAAAAATTACCCCATCACAATTTTATAGACCTTGGAACCAACTGGAATTACTGTTACCATGATTATGAAGGTGAAAAACCCTACATTCCAGCCAGTGAGGTTGGCATGGGAACGCTCAACCTGTTTATTTCCCATATTCCTGTGTGCTGAGTTTTCATGAAGGCAGGTCACGTAAACAGGAGATAACTGAGGCCAGCCTCTGTCAAGTGGGAATACTCCTGTCCTCGCATTGCAAAGTAGGCATTCAATCCATCTGCCAGGATATTTAATCACTTAATCTCAGCTGACAGATCAGAGCAAGGCCATGCCTGCCCTCCCAGAGTGGGGGCTGACTGTTCTTCTCAATGTCCACACCAGTATCAAACAGCATCATAAATCGGTCAGCTATGGTGCTAATTGTGGGGTCTTGCTATGGACAAATAGAATGCTGCGATATCCCACTTTATGAAAGTAACTAATCTTTACAAAGGCTGTCAAAAACTTTGGGGTATCCCAGGGTCAAGAAGGGCTCAATAATTTTTTTTAATATAACGTGTTGGAAAACTTAGTGTAAGAGTGAATTGAATGCTTAGATGTGAACTCGTTCAAGACGAGCCAAGGGTTGATAGCATAGTTTCAATGCTGAGAGAAAGAGAATTTCAACAGCATTAATAGTGGTGGAGAATAAAGGAAACAGTTGGTCAAGAACCAAAAGTGGGGACACTTGAATATTGGGGTCCTTTAAAACTGAATTTTCCTCATACCTTATAGAGGTTTATTAACCTTAAAGGGCATGGATAGGGTGAATAGCCAATGTCTTTTTCCCAGGGTGGGGCAAGTCCAGAACTTGAGGCCATGGATTTAAGGTGAGAGGGGAAAGAATTAACAGGAACCTGATGTCAAGTTTTTCATATAGAGGGTGGTGTACGTACGGAATGAGCTGCCAGAAGAAGTGGTGGAGGTGGATACAATTCCAACATTTAAAAGGCTTCTCTGAGTAAATAAGTAAGAAGGATTAAGAGGGATATGAGCCAAATGTTTGCAAATGGGACTAGATCAATTTAGGATATCTGGTTAGCATGGATGAGTTGGACTGAGGGTCTGTTTCTGTGCTGCATTACTGTAGACTTACTATGTAGCATGAGATTTCATTTCACAGTGCTATGGGTAGCAATGATAGAGGCTTCAATTTACTTCCTGTTACAACTGATTAGGAATCTCTCTCAAAACCGGTGATTGTTGCAAGGATTTACAAAGCGATACTTCACCTGTTTGACTATATTATGATCAGACCTTCCTTGGCCATCAAGTCTGAATTGGACTTGAATGCAAAACCTTGTGGCTCAAGGACAGGGACACTCCCCACTGTCCACTTCCCTTCACATATTACAACATTATTAAGTAAATTGCTGTCTACTTCAGACCTAAAAGCTTGGAGACTGAGAAGGGTGTATTAGTTGACCATCTTTGGTAGACAATGAAGTTCAGACCAGACCCTGAATCTCTTACAATTGCTTCAGCCCTGCCTGTAACATCAATACACAGCTTCTGCAGCTCTTCATAAGAACGGGTATTAAAAAATCTGTATCTAGTTACCTTGTACCTAAGGTGGTGCCAGAAGGGACAACTTGTGAACTTTTCACTGTGGAGTCTTGCTATGCACAAATTGGCTGCTGCATTATCCTACTTTATGAAAACAAGTGATCTTTTCAAAGTACATAATTGGCTGTCAAGCACTTTGGGATAGCCCAGGATCAAGAAAGGTGCTACTCGAATGCATTCAAGTACATGTGGCAAAAAAGAACTAATTCATTTCAATTCAGAAAATACCCCAGGAATTGATTCTTCAATGACCTCTGGAGACCCAGGGAAGGTTCTGATATGCGGTTCTGCACTGACCTTACTTAGCCCCAATGGCATTGATCTAGGGAGATGTACAAATTTCCATTGCATGATCTCCTTTGGTGAGTTGAGGGAAACAGGAGGTTGCTCCACTCCAGATCCATGAAGATGTTGGCCCCTCTCTGAATTGTTAACGATCACCCTGTTCAGCCATTTCTGTGGTACATCAGCTTCCCAATTCAAACAGAGAGAAGGCCCTATCCCTTGACTCTAAGTCTATGTTGCAGGCTGCATTTGGACAGAAATCTTATAATTTGCTGCTCTTGCTGTTTACCTTTTAACTTCATATTATGTAGAGGGTCTATCGAACTGTTTGAAAAAAGGCACTTTTTGTTTCATTCATGTTGGTTAGGCCAAACCACATAAAGATGGCAGTCTTCACTTCCCCAAAGGCTACCAGTGAAACAAATGGGTTTTCATGGTAATTGGCAATGATTACCGTTGGACTAGCATTTTTTAAAAAAAAAGCTCAAGTGCCATTAGCAGGATTTGAATCCATCACCCCAGAACACTCACAGTAAACTACTAAGTCCACTGATGTCACCACAATGCTACTGCCTTTGCTTGCGTGATAGCTGGTTATTGTTGTATTTTTACCAAAGTAGACTTTGTGCTTTGATTTAAAAAAAAATTGTGGTTTGCTTTCCTTTAAACATCTGATTTTGTAACTTTCCAGATGAAATCGCTCCCAATTAAGAATAACAATGCTTCCATTGAGAAGATCCTTTTCCCCAGCCCATTGTGTCAAACGAAAAGAATTCTGGAATGTCCATTTTAGCAGAAACGAGGGAATTCCTGTGCACTGTTTATTCAGATGACGACCTGAGCACTTGGGACAACAAATACTTGTGTTTTAAAGAGTATACATCGTGAGGAAGGATGTATCATTTTCATTGTAAAGTTGAGCGGTCACCTTTGAACTTTGGCCTCTGCCCTATGTTCTGCATCCAATCATTTAAACGGAGACCTTGTTCTCAAAGGTCTATTTCATTTCATTTTTGAAAAGAGGCAACTGTTTGTCAACCCTTTGTGTGTGCTGTATTGCCCTGAGGAGACTATTAGGTCCTCAATAAAACGCTGACAATTTGAATGAATCTCCCAAGAGACAGAACTCAGTTACAACTTTGTTTGGAATCAGTAGAGTCTGTTTCCTGTGGCTGTGATTGATGAGTGGGGAACATGCATATCTCGTCATGTTGCTGGCATTTAAACCACACTGTGAGACTGTTTCAGGTCATGGGAGCCACTGACGTCAGCGCCTGCACCGATAAAGTAAATAGACTGATGCGGTCTGAGCATGTCACCTTGACCTTTGCAAATTACCTATTTGGATTCTCTGCGTGGCAATAAACCTGAGGGTCATTCAATGCAATGCGCAAGTTTGGAAGGCAGTTGCCATTCCTGTCAAAATACAAAGGGTTTTCAGTGGCGCTGGATTTTCCTTCAAAATTCACTCGCATGTTGTGGGTGTTGCTGGCAAGGCTGGTATTTATTGCCCTACTCTAACAGGGTCATAGAGTCGTAGAGTCATCGAGTTGTACAGCATGGAAACAGACCCTTCGGTCCAACCCGCCCATGCCCACCAGATATCCCAACCCAATCTAGTCCCACCTGCCAGCACCCGGCCCATATCCCTCCAAACCCTTCCTATTCATATACCCATCCAAATGCCTCTTAAATGTTGCAATTGTACCAGCCTCCACCACATCCTCTGACAACTCATTCCATACACGCACCACCCTCTGTGTGAAAAAGTTGCCCCTTAAGTCTCTTTGATATCTTTCCCCTCTCACCCTAAACCTATGCACTCTAGTTCTGGACTCCCCAATCCCAGGGAATAGACTTTGTCTACTTATCCTATCCATGCCCCTCATAATTTTGTAAACTTCTATAAGGTCACCCCTCAGCCTCCGACGCTCCAGGGAAAACAGCCCCAGCCTGTTCAGCCTCTCCCTATAGCTCAAATCCTCCAACCCTGGCAACATCCTTGTAAATCTTTTCTGAACCCTTTCAAGTTTCACAACATCTTTCCGATAGGAAGGAGACCAGAATTGCACACAATATTCCAACAGTGGCCTAACCAATGTCCTGTACAGCTACAACATGACCTCCCAACTCCTGTACTCAATACTCTGACCAATAAAGGAAAGCATAGCAACGCCTTCCTCACTATCCTATCTACCTGCAACTCCACTTTCAAGGAGCTATGAACCTGCACTTCAAGGTCTCTTTGTTCAGCAACACTCCCTAGGACCTTACCATTAAGTGTATAAGTCCTGCTAAGATTTGCTTTTCCAAAATGCAGCACCTCGCAATTATCTGAATTAAACTCCATCTGCCACTTCTCAGCCCATTGGCCCATCTGGTCCAGATCCTGTTGTAATCTGAGGTAACCCTCTTCGCTGTTCACTACACCTCCAATTTTGGTGTCATCTGCAAACTTACTAACTGTACCTCTTATGCTCGCATCCAAAACATTTATGTAAATGACAAAAAGTAGAGGACCCAGCACCGATCCTTGTGGTACTGCACTGGTCACAGGCCTCCAGTCTGAAAAACACCCCTCCACCACCTCCTTCTGTCTTCTACCTTTGAGCCAGTTCTGGCATCTTGGGCATCTTTCACATTCTTCGCTCTGACTTTGCAGTCCATATCTTGAACCTAGAAAGGCGCCAATCTCCTTTATACTCCCTCAATCATGAAAGCTCTCTGTCTCAGCCAAGACACTCCTGAAACCTATGTCTTTGACTGAGGTTTAGTCCTGTCTGACAAGTAGCTCTTCAATAACACGATGGTTGTGTTCTTGTGCAGCCTCACATTATAGAAAAATCATGCTTTAGAAACAGCGCTTGAAGTGTTGGTGATGTTGGTGTTGGTGATGGAACAGCCCCAACACACGATTTAAAAGATCATGTGCTTTAGAAACAGTGTCCCCAGTTTGTCAATTGCATTCCAGCGAATTCATGTTAACAAAACACACGCTATAGCAGAACAAGCTGTATCTCGTCACATGGCTTAGAGTCCAATTCTGTCAGGTGAAGCTGCATGGGACGTTTTACTGCATATAAAGGAACAATACCAATGTAAATTGTTGTTGTTGCAACATCACTTCTGTGGGGAGCTAAAGGTCAACTGCATTGTGTGGAACCGGAGTCAGGTACAATGCAGATTAAAGGTCAACTGCATTGTGTGGAACCGGAGTCAGGTACAATGCAGATCAGGTACAAAAGGTGTGGTTCTTCCAGAACAACGTGTGAGAACAGGGTAGGCTATGAAAATCTGATAGTTTTATACTCACTTTCACCAATCTATTTACTTCCTGACTTTTTTAAAATGGAAATTCAGCATTCGCTCTCATTTTCAGGGAGCTGAGTAATATATTGGTGGTTCTCTTGTGGCACTGCCTTGAGCGGCTTCAGATTTGAAAGAGATTTAACCCTATCGCAATATTCAGCTATTATAACCTGACCTGTCTCTCTGATTCTCTGAGACAAGCCAGCTTTGTACAGGTCCCTTGGAGTCAGTTTCAAGACGATTTTAGTTGTAAATTGACAGTTTCAGATTGGGAGCCAAGATGGAATTCCTTTGTTTGTAATGAAGTGTGAGATCAGGCCAGGACCATATGGTGTAGTGGCCTGGGCGCGGTGTCTCTCAGGCTGGCATGGCGATTTTCCAGTGGTACATGGCAATCTCTCAGCCTGGCATGGCCTCTGTGTGGGAGTCCGGTCTAAAGGTGATTCCAGAGCGATTCCTGGCCTCAAGAACCCTGAAGTGAAGCCTAGCATGGTCTGGAGCCAAGGCCCAGTGCGGTTGGGAGACTAGGAGTCAACATGGACTAGGCCGGAAGACTGTTTTACTGGAAAGCTTTTTCCCAGAAAGCAGAACTCAATTACTAGGCATGATTTGGAGACACCAGTGTTGGACTGGGGTGTACAAAGTTAAAAATCACACAACACCAGGTTATAGTCCAACAGGTTTATTTGGAAGCACTAGTTTTTGGAGCGCTGCTCCTTCATCAGGTGATTGTGGGGAATAAGATTGTAAGACACAGAATTTATAGCAAATGTTTACAGTGTGATGTAACTGAAATTATATATTGAAAAAGACCTGGATTGTTTCTTTCAGATGTACGATTCATATGTAAGTTTCTTTACATATGAAAGAAACAATCCGGGTCTTTTTCAATATATAATTTCAGTAATATCACACTGTAAACGTTTGCTATAAATTCTGTGTCTTACAATCTTATTCTCCACAACCACCTGATGAAGGAGCAGCACTCCAAAGCTAGTGAGTCCAAATAAACTTTTGGACTATAACCTGGCGTTGTGTGATTTTTAACTTTGGAGTCATGACTTCAAAGTGAAACAGGAAAGGTTTAAGGGAGATATGCATGGCAAGTTCTTTACACAGAGGGTGGTGGGTGCCTGCAAAACGTTGCCAGTGGAGGTGGTAGAGGCGGGAACGATAGCGTTATTTAAGATGTATCGAGACAGATACATGAATGGGCAGGGAGCAAAGGGAAACAGACCCTTAGAAAATAGGTTTAGATAGAGGAACTGGATCTGCGCAGGCTTGGAGGGCCAAAGGGCCTGTCCCTGTGCTGTAAATTTTTTTTGTTTTTTGTTTTTTGTATTCTCAGTCAGGGCAGCTTGAGAATGTTGATTTTTGATACAACGTAGACTTGTTTGGCAGCACAGTAGCTCAGTGGTTAGCACTGCTGCCTCACAGTGCCAGGGACCCAGGTTCAGGTTCGATTCCAGCCTCAGGCAACTGTCTGTGTTGAGTTTGCACATTCTCCCCGTGTCTGTGTAGGTTTCTTCTGGGTGATCTGGTTTCCTCCCACAATCCAAAAGATGTGCAGGTTAGGTAAGTTGGCCATGTTAAATTGCCCACAGTGTTCAAGGATATGTAGGTTAGATACATTAGTCAAGGGCAAATATAGGGTAGGGAATGGGTCTGGGGGGGTAGCTCTTAAGAGGGTTAGTGTGGACTTGTTGGGCCAAAGGGTCTGTTTCCACACTGTAGGGATTCTATTCAATAAGAGCCCAGAGATGCAGCCTGGTCCAGTCCATGTGCTGGGTCTGTGTCTCTGAGCACAGTGTCCTTGCTGCAGCAGTACAAAGGATAATTACTAGTGCAGTCCAAGATATGGTATTGAAGTGCAGAAGTGTCCTGTAAGTGGACTGGAGATGTACCATGATGGTTCATGGAAGCTGGCATATGTAAGATGCCAATGTCCATGGATGTGGCTGATGCCCATGGAGTGTTGGTGGCGAGTATCTAACATGGTGATCTTTTGAAGCAAGCAGCAAATTAACCCTCTAAGAATGCATTCTGGTTTCCATGTTGAGTTTTCCAAATGGCTATTTTGATTGAGGAGTTTGGTAATTTCACAAGCAGTGGGGAGTGGGGTCACTCAATAAGCAATTATGAGTGTCAGCTGGGAACTTTCTGCTGCCTAGTGAGAATCTCACCAAAAGTGAACAAGATACAGTGAGATGATTTGTTTTTTTTTATTTACTTGTGGGATGTGGGTATCACTGGACAGCCAGCATTTATTGCCCGTCCCTAGTTGGCTTTGAGAAGGTGGTGGTGAGCTGCCTTCTTGAACCACTGCAGTCCATTTGCTGGACATGTTGATCGACAATGCCCTCAGGGAGGGAATTCCTGGATTATGACCCAGCAACTGTGAAGGAACAACGAAATATTCCAAGTCAGGATGGTGACTGGCTTGGTGGGGAACTGGCAGCAAGTGATGTTCCCATGTATCTACTGCCCTCGTTTTTCTAGATGGAAGTGGTCATGGGTTCAGAAAGTGCTGTCTAAGGATCTTTGACAAATTTCTGCAGTGACTCTTGTAGATGGTACAAACTGCTACTACTGAGCATCAGTGGTGGAGGGGGGGGATGTTTGTGGATGTGGTGCCAATCATGCGGGCTGCTTTATCCTGGATGATGTCAAGCTTCTTGAGTGTGGTTGGAGCACCCATTCGCAAATGGGAAGTATTCAATCGCATTCCTGACTTGTGCCTTGCACAAAGAACAAAAAAGCAAAGAAAATTACAGCACAGGAACAGACCCTTTGGCCCTCCAAGTCTGCGCCAAACCAGATCCTCTACCTAAACCTGAAGCCTATTATCTGAAGATCTGTATTCCTTTGCTCCATGCCCATTCATGAATCTGTCTAGATACATCTTAAATGACACTATCGTGCCCGCCTCTACCACCTCCGCTGGCAACGTGCTCCAGGTACCCACCACTCTCTGCGTGAAGAACTTTCCATACATATCTCTCCTAAACTTTTCTTGTCTCACTTTGAACTTGTGATCCCTAGTAATTGAGTTTCCCACTCTGGGAAAAAGCTTCTTGGTATCCATCCGGTCTATACCTCTCATGGTTTTGTAGACCTCAATCAGGTCCCCCCTCAACTTCTGTCTTTCTAATGAAAATAATCCTAATCTACTCAACCTCTCTTCATAGCTAGCACCCTCCATACCAGGCAACATCCTGGTGAACCACCTCTGCACCCTCTCCAAAACATCCACATTCTTTTGGTAATGTGGCGACCAGAACTGTACGCTGTATTCCAAATGCAGCCAATCCAAGGTCTCATACAACTGTTACATGACCTGCCAACTCTTGTACTCAATACCCCGTCTGATGAAGGAAAGCATGCTGTATGCCTTCTTGACCACTCTACTGACCTGTGTTGCCACCTTCAGGGAACAATGAACCTGAACACCCAGATCACTCTATACATCAAGTTTCCCTAGGACTTTTCCATTTACTGTATAGGTTTCTCTTGAATATGATCTTCCAAGATGCATCACCTCACATTTGCCTGGATTGAATTCCATCTGCTATTTCTCTGCTGTATTCTCTGACAGTCCCTTCACTATCTTAGTGTCATCTGCAAACTTGCTAATCAGGCAACCTATACCTTCCTACAAATCATTTATGTATATCACAAACAACAGTGGTCCCGGCATGGATCCCTGTGGAACACCACTGGTCACAGGTCTCCATTTTGAGAAACTCCATTCCAACTACTACTCTCTGTCTCCTGTTCCCCAAACAGTTCTCTATCCATCCAGCTAGAACCCCGTGGACCCCATGTGACTTCACCTTCTCCATCAGCCTACCATAGGGAACATAATCAAACACGATACTAAAGTCCTTGTATATGACATCTACAGCTCTTCCCTCATCAACTTTGTCACCTCCTAAAAGAATTCAATTAAGTTGATAAGACATGACCTTCCCTGCACAAAACCATGCTGTCTATTACTGATAAGCCCATTTTCTTCCATGTGGGAATATATCCTATCCCTCAGTTTCTTCTCCAGCAGCTTCCCTACCACTGACGTCAGGCTCCCTGTTCTATAATTACTTGGACTATCCTGCTACTCTCCTCAAACAAGGGGACAACATTAACGATTCTCCAGTCCTCTAGGACCTCACCTGTGTTCAAGGATGCTGCAAAGATATCTGTCAAAGCCCCCAGCTATTTCCTCTCTCGCTTCCCTCAGTAACCTGGGGATAGATCCCATCCGAACCTGGGGGCCTGTCCACCTTAATACCTTTAGAATACCCAACACTTCCTCCCTCCTTATTCCGACTTGGCCTAAGTACTCAAAAATCTATCCCTAACCTCAACATCTGTCAAGTCCCTCCCCTTGGTGAATACCAATGCAAAGTAGATGTTGAACAAGCTCTGGGGAGTCAGGAGATGAGTTACTCACTGCAGTATTCCTAGACTCTGACGTCCAGATAAACAACAGGATTGTAAAGACAAAAGGATGACATTTATTGAAGGATAAACATTGACCACAACACTGGGGATAGCCCTTCTTGGTCTTCTTTGATTGAGTATTATTTACCTCTGTTAGAGCAGGCAGCTGGAGACCTAGGTTGATGTTTCATCTGAAAGACAGAACTGCCGGCAATACAGCACATCTCAGCACAGCACTAGTGCATCCACCTTGAAATTTGTGTTCCTACTAAACAGTGATGTACACATCAATTCCATTGTTAAATGAGTTAAGAACTGTCTGTATATACTTTGGAAACTGAATCACCATTTCTACTCAAGCCATGATTATTTTAATCCATTTTCCATGTATTTGAGCACAGGACGCATGTGGTGGAGCTGAATCTCAAAGAAACATTGTTGTTCCAGCAGCACGATGTGTGGGAGCATCGACTGTCGGAGAAGTCACGCAGTTACATACTTGGGCAGTTGGGCAGTTGAATGTTCCTCCTGCAGTATGTGGGAGGTAAGGGTCACCTCTATTGTCTCTGCTGACTTCATTTGTGGGAAGTGCACCCAACACCAGCTCCTCAAGAACCATTTTAGGGAACTGGAGCTGGAGTGGGATGAACTTTGGAAATTCAGAAGGTGGAGGGGGTTATTGAGAGGAGTTACAGGTAGGTAGTTACTCGACAGCCACGTAAAGAAGGTAGATGGGTTACCATCAGGGGTAGGAAAGGGAACCCGCAGGCAGCATAGGGATCCCCTGTGGTGGTTCCCCTCAACTTCAAGTATACCATTTTGGATGCTGTTGGGGGGGACGATTTACCAGGGGTAAGCAATGGGGCACAGGTCTCTGGCATACAGTCTGTCCCTGCTGCTTAGAGGGGAAGGGGAATGAGGAACAGAGCTTTAGTCATTGGAGACTCCACAGTTATGAGGACAGATAGGAGGTTCTGCAGGAACAAGAGAGACTCACGATTGGTGTGTTGCCTCCCAGGTGCCAGGGTTCGTGATGTCTCTGATTGTGTTTTTGGGATCCTTGAGGCAGAGAAGGAACAGGCCCAAGTCATGGTCCACATAGGCACCAACGACATAGGTAGGAAGAAAGGTGGGGATCTAAGGCTTAAATTCAGGGAGATATGATGGAAGCTTAGAGTGAGAACAAATAGAATTGTTCTCTCTGGTTTATTTCCCATGCCACATGCTAATGAAGTGAGGAAGAGGGAAAGTGCGGAGCTGAACATGTGGCTGCAGGGATGGTGCAGGAGGGAGGGCTTTGGATTCTTGGATAATTGGAGCTCTTTCTGGGGAAGGTGGGACCTTTACAAACAGGATGGTCTTAACCTGAACCAGAGGGGTACCAATATCCCGGGAGGAGATATTTGCTAAAGCTCTTCGGGGGGGTTTAAACTAATGCAGCAGGGGGCCGGGAACCTGAATTGTAGTTCCAATGTACAGGAGGTTGAGGTTAGTGGGGTCAGGGATAGGTTCACAGTGTCACAAGGTGGCACCGGCAATCAGGATGTTGGTTTGAAATGTGTGTACTTCAATGCCAAGAGCATCCGGAATAAGGTGGGTGAACTTGCAGCATGGGTTGGTAGCTGGGATTTTGATGTTGTGGCCATTTCAGAGACATGGCTAGAGGAGGAACAGGAATGGTTGTTGCAGATTCTGGGATTTAGATGTTTCAGCGAGCACACAGATAATGGTAAAAAAGGGAGGGATGTGGTATTGTTAATCAAGGGTAGTATTACAGCAGCTGAGAGAACATTTGAGGACTCATCCACTGGGGAGTTTGGGCTGAGGTTAGAAACAGGAAAGGAGAGGTCACCCTGTTGGGAGTTTTCTATAGGCCTCTGAATTGTTCCAGGGATGTAGAGGAAAGGATAGCAAAGATGATATGAGCGAGAGTAACAGGGTCGTTGTTATGGGGGACTTTAACTTTCCAAATATTGACTGGAAATAATATACTTCATGTAGTTTAGATGGGTCAGTTTTTATTCAATATGTGCAGGAGGGTTTTCTGACACAGTATGTAGACAGGCCAACAAGGGGCAATGCCATATTGGATTTGGTACTGGGGAATTAACTCGGCCAGGAGTTAGATTTGGAGGTAGGTGAGCTGTCTGGCGATAGTGATCACAATTTGGTTATGTCAACAATAGCAATGGGCAGGGATAGGTATATACCGCAGGGAAAGAGGTATAACTGGGGGAAAGGCAGTGGTTTACAAAATTATGAGGGGCGTGGATAGTGTAAACAGGCAAAGTCTTTTCCCTGGGGTGGGGGAGTCCAGAACTAGAGGGCATAGGTTTAGGGTGAGAGGAGAAAGATATAAAAGAGACTCTGGGGCAATTTTTTCACATAGAGGGTGGTACGTGTATGGAACTGCCAGAGGAAGTGGTGGAAGCTGATATAATTACAACATTTAAGAGGCATTTGGATGGGTATATGAATAGGAAGGGTTTGGAGGGATATGGGCCGGGTGCTGACAGGTGGGACCAGATTGAGTTGGGATATCTGGTCGACATGGATGGGTTGAACTGAAGGGTCTGTTTCAGTGCTGTACATATCCATGACTCTATGACTATTTAGGATGCATACGATGGGGAAGGAAACTACAGGGGATGGACACATTTGAAATATGGAGCTCATTCAAGGAACAGCTACTGCGGGCACTTGATAAGTATTTATTTATCAGGCAGGGAGGTAGTTATTGAGAGAGGGAGCCATGGTTTACTAAAGAGCTTGAAGCTCTTGTCATGAAGAAGAAGAAGGCTTATGTGAGGGTGCGGCTCAGATAGGGGGATGGAGAGTTATAAGTTAGCTAGTAAAGATCTAAAGAGAGGGCTAAGAAGAGCCAGGAGGGAACATGAGAAGTTGTTGGCAGATAGGATCAAGGAAAACCCTAAGGCCTTCTATAGGTATATTAGGAATAAAAGAATGACTAGAGAAAGATTAGGGCCAATCAAAGATAGTAGTGGGAAGTTGTGTGTGGAATCTGAGGACATAGGGGAAGCGCTTAATGAATACTTTTTGTTAGTATTCACATTGGAAAAGGGAAATGTTAGTGAGAATACGGAGATACAGGCTACTAGATTAGATGGGATTGAGGTTGACAAAGAGGAGGTTTTAGCCATTTTGAAAAATCTGAAAATAGATAAAACCCTGGGCCAGACATGATTTATTCTCGGATTCTCTGGGAAGCCAGGAAAGAGATTGCAGAGCCTTTGGCTTCGATCTTTATGTCATCATTGTTGACAGGAGTAGTGCCAGAAGACTGGAGGATAGCAAATATTGTTCCCTTATCTAAGAAGGGGAGCTGGGACAACCCTGGTAATTATAGACCAGTGAGCCTTACTTCGGTTATGGGTAATATGTTGGTAAAGGTTATAAGAGATAGGATTTATAATCATCTGGAAAGGAATAAATCGATTAGAGATAGTAAGCACGGGTTTATGAAGGGTAGATCGTGCCTCACTAACGTTATTGAGTTCTTCGAGAAGGTGACAAAACAGGTGGATGAAGGTAAAACAGTTGATGTGGTCTATATGGACTTCAGTAAGGCATTTGATAAGGTTCCACATAGTAGGTTATTGCACAAAGTACAGAGTTTCATGATTGAAGGTGATTTAGCGGTTTGGATCAGATATTGGCTCGCTGAAAAGAAGGTGGTGTTTGATGGGAAATGTTCATCCTGGAGCTCAGTAACCAGTCGTGTGCCACAATGATCTGTTTTGGGACCAGTGTTATTTGTCATTTTTATAAATGATTTGGATGTGGGTGTAGAAGGATGGGTTTGTAAATTTGTGGAGGACACTAAGGTAGGCAGAGTTGTAGATAGTGCTGAAGGATGCTATGGGTAACAAAGGGACATAGATAAGATGCAGAACTGGGCTAAGAAATGGCAAATGGAGTTTAATGTGGAAAAGTGTGAGGTAGTTCACTTTGGAAGAAGTAATAGGAATGCAGAGTACTGGGCTAGTGGTAACATTCTTGGAAGTGTGGATGAACAGAGATCTTGGTGTCCAGGCACATATATCCCTGAAAGTTGCCACCTATGTTGATAGGGTTGTTTACGAGGACGTTGCCTAGAATAGAAGGAAGATCTTACAAGGAAAGGCTGAAGGAACTGAATCTGTTTTCGTTGGGAGAGAAGAAGGTTGAGAGGTGACTTAATCGAGACGTATAAGATAATCAGAGGGTTAGATAGGATGGACAACTTTTTTCCTCGAATGGTGAAGACTAACATGGGGGGACATAGTTTTAAATTGAGGGGTGATAGATTTAGGACTGATATCAGGGGTGCTTTCTTCACTCAGCGAGTAGTAAGGGTGTGGAACGGCCTGCCTGCAACAGTAGTAGACTTGCCATCTTTAAGGGCATTTAAGTGGGCATTGGACATACATTTGGATAATAATGGAACTGTGTCAGTTAGATGGGCATCAGATTAATTTCACAGGTCGGCGCAACATTGAGGGCCGAAGGGCCTGTACTGTGCTGTAATGTTCTATGTTCTATGTTCTATGAAACAATGTAAAGGCATTAAAATTGTTCCAAAAAGGGCTTGCAGAATCAACCGTGGCCCTAATTACTGCCATTAATCTGATGCCTCATATGCTCTCGGTTATCAGTTACTCAAGAGCAGGTCAGATCTGCTCACCCACTCTTTCACAAAAATTACTTCAAACTTAACAACTTGTTTGTCATTGACCAATCTCATAGTGACTGCCAACTACAGAACCTAAAACTGTTTATCGTATTAAAATACTTCATCATTGGTGGAAATGCTACTGTTGCCTGGGGTTTAAGTGCTGGGATATCTTTTATACAGCTCCCGAGCTCCCTTTCTTTCTTTAAGACACTTTTAAAAACTTTCTTCTTAGATAAAGCCTTGGGTCATGAGACCTAATATGGCATGGTGTCACTCTTTATTTCATAATACTCCTGTGCGGCCCTTTGGGATGTTTTATTACACAAAAGGTGCTATATAAATCAAAGTTGTTGTTGTAGCAAAGTGGCAGGATTGAAGAATATCCCTTCCTCACAATGAACAAACACTAAACACGTTTAATCTTTGAACCTTGATAATGTCAAGAGCCTAATTTATTGATGATTACTCTGTCCTTTTTATTTCTCTATGTAGTTATGGATGATTGGAAATCTCACTTTATTCCTGAAGAAGGGCTTATGCCCGAAACATCGATTCTCCTGTTCCCTGGATGCTGCCTGACCTGCTGCGCTTTTCCAGCAACACATTTTCACCTCAATCTCACTTTAGCCCTCAGCTGTGACACAAGTTGGCCTGTAAATGAATAAACCTGTAGCGAATAGTTTTGGAGTGGGAGTTTAAGGGAGAAAATTCAGATGTTGCCAACTGAGTTACATTTTGAAGTTTGCGTCACATAGAGACAGGGTGGTTAGAAAGGCATTCATTGCTCAGTCCTTTGAGTATTGGAGTGGGAAATCATATTGAGGTTGTACAGGACATCGGTGAGGCCTCTTCTGTTAACAGTTCTGGTCACACAGTTATAGGAGGAATGTTATTAAGCTGGAAGGGGTTCAGAAGAGACTTATCAAGATGCAACTGGGGAGGGAAAGTTTGACTTATAAAGGAAGGCTGGTTAGGGTGGGAGGTTTTCACTGGAGTGTAGGAGATTGAGAGGTGATTTGATAGAACTTTATAAAATAATGGGGGGTATAGATAAAGTTAATGGTAGTTGTCTTTTCCATAGAATGGGGGATTTCAAGTCGAAGTGGCACATTTTTAAGGAGAAAGATTTTAAAAAGACAAGAGAGCAAATACTTTACACAGAGGGGGGTCTGCGTGTGGAATGAACGTCCTGACGAAGTGATGGATATGGGTCCAATTACAACATTGAAAAGACATTTGGATAAAGGCATGAATAGGAAAGGTTTGGAGGGTTACGGGTCAGGAGCACGTTAGGTGGACTAGTTTAGTTTGGGATTCTGTTCGGCACGGACTGTTTGGACCAAAGGGTCTGTTTCTATGCTATATAGAAACCTCTCAACCTTGCTGTATGACTCTGACACAAATGAGGACATTCATGAGAATGATCCCAGAAATGAAAGGCTTAATATGGTTGAAGACTCTGGGACTATACTCAATGGAGTTGAGAAGGATGAGGGGACATCTGATTGAAACTTACAGAATACTGAACTGCCTGGATAGATGAACAATAAGAAGATGTCATTGGTGACACAGGACATACATGTGAGTGCAGGTAGTGTGACAATATATATGTACAAACAATTGGGAAATTAGCCAGTTAAGTGTAAGCACTGAGACCTCTATTAACTGATGATCTAACGTACTGATTCTGCCAAATTATAGCTGAGTGTACACACTTTTAACAGTTATTGAGCCTTTATCTTTGTTTCACACGTGCATAGGCGACTCTGAGTGGAGAGTATGCAATTTAATAAGTGGAGTGGAAAATATAATCATTATCCTAAATCAACTAAGTACATGGGAAAAGGGTCAGAGAAAAGAAAGAAAGACAAACCATGTTTCACAACCCTTGGTTCTCCCAAATATCTTTACAGCCAATGAAGGGAATTTTTCAAACATAGCCACGATATTACTTTTGGAAATGTAGCAGCAACTTGCACAAAAGCTGCACACACAGCAATATCCTTATATAGGTCATTTGACCTAGGTGATGTTGATTGAAGGATAAAAAAAAACTGAGCAGGACAATGGTGTGAATTTCCCTTGCTCCTCAGGCAGAATGTGTTCTGGGATGTTGATATTCTCCTGAGAGGGCGGATACGGCTTGCTTTAACACATCTCAGCTAAAAGGCAGCCTCAGCTGACAGTATAGCATTCCTTCAATGGAGGGTTAGTCTAGAGTTTCTGCTCAATTCTCCAGAGTGTCTTGAACTCAAGACGTTTGAACTCAGAGGTGACTGTGCTACCGCTGAGCTGCAGCTTTCAATATCACACTGTGAAAAGGATGCAAAGCAGCTAACCATACAGGACAGCTGGCTATCCAGATGGCCAACATTAGGAATCTCACTGAATGTTGGAGGTTAGTGAGCAGAGAGCTCCTTGTCAATAAATAGCCAGCTGCAGAAATCTAACTTACTTCATTAGAGAAGGGCATGAACAGACAATGCAATTCTATACTACTGTTTCCCGGTGCTCTTGAAACAATTACAATTTCACAGCAGTAGCACATCCCATGAGGACCACTAATGTTATGAATTGCACTAAACTCTACAATGATGTGACTGTATCAGAGAATGATGTTGCAAGTATTATGCGTTATTTTGCACAAAACTTTAAGTTTTTAACTCTGTAAATTGGTGCAATCAAACAATGAAGTTCTGCCTTTTACGACTTCAGAACATAGACAAAGAAGTACTTTGGAACATCATACATTGTTGCAATATAGATAAATGTGGAGCCAATTTAAAACAGCAAGATCATGGAACTCAAAGGAGGGAGTCTTTTATTACGTCGTTTTATGCCCACTATCAGTTTGGGTTCAAGACAGATTGGTTGAGAAGGCAATGTCTTTGGACTTAGACTTCAAAAAAACCTTCAAAGTATATATTTCTGTGGGTGGCAATCATAGTTACACAAGGCTCTGATCTTACCGTTACAATAGGGACAAATCTATTCTCTTTGTGTGTTCATGCCCATGTGCTCTTTTAATCTAATATATTGTCGTGTAGTTGTATTTTAACATTGCCCACACTGTGCTATATACACTCAATGGTGTGTACACTCCGTGACATCATCGCAAGTTTGTTAGATGGCCTTCCACAAGTTTTATCCAACAATGATTAATGGGGAAGCTATAATAAATTATTGGACAGTACCCGGAGAGAATGCTCCTCTTTTCTTAAAATACTGTCATGAAATCTTTATCATCCATCTAAACAAGTCAATAAGAATGGTTTGTCTAAAGGATTGCCATTCCATGACTGAAGTACTCTGTCAATATTGCATGAGAATAAAAAAACCTTTTCACATTGTCACCCCATTTCAGTGTTCAAAAGTTGCCAACACCTCAGGGATTCCTGTGAGATTGGGAAGCAAGGGTTGAGAGAACACTAAGAGATCAGAGGGCAAAGCTGTTTGATCCACTGGAGGTTTGAAATAGAAAGTACCTGCATAAATCTTTTAAAGCAGTGGGTAACCTCCAAGATTGAGCAGGTTAATCATGCAATTATTAGAAAATCTACAATACCTCAGGAAGGATGCATTGGCCCTGGAGCGTGTCCAGAGGACGTTCATGAGAATGATCCCATGAGAATGAAACGCTTAACATATGAGGAAGATTTCAGGACTCAGGGACTATACTCAATGGAGTTTAGAAGGATGATGGGGGGGGTTCTGATTGAAACTTACACAATACCGAAGAGATAGTATGGATGTTGGGAAGATGTTTCTATTGACAGGAGAGACTAGGATCCAAGGGCGCATAGACTTAGAGTAAAGGGAAGACCTTTTTTAGAACAGAGAGAATGAGAAACTTCTTCAGCCAGAGAGCGGTGAATCTATGGAATTCATTTTTACAGAAGGCTGAGGAGGCCAGGTCAGTAATTGCCGAGGCGATCAAAGGTTACAGGGAGAAAGCAGGAAAATGGGTTTGAAAAACCTATCAGCCATGATTGAATGGCAGAGCAGACTTGATGGGCTGAATGGCCTAATTTCTGCTCCTATGTCTTATTATCATCTACATAAAGGGACTTTGCAGCTCCATAACAGCCAATACTGCACCTTAGCTTACAACCAAAATATATTTACTGGTGACCCAACTGTGAGCCAAGAGCCCCAGTTTGAGGAATCCTGCATGATAATATCAGCCTGGAATATGTGTTGAGGGGTTGGAGTGGAATTGAGAATTCTGCCGGGGTAACAGTAATAAGGGTGAGCAGAGAACGGAAATGAGACATTTCCTCAGCCAGAGAGTGGTGGGCCTGTGAAATTCATTGCCACAGAGCGCATTGGAGGCTGAGACATTAAATGTCTTCAAGGCAGAGATTGATAAATTCTTGATATTGCAAGGAATTAAAGGCTACAGGGAGAGTGCGGGTAAATGGCATTGAAATGCCCATCAGCTATGATTAAATGGCAGAGTGGCCTCAATGGGCCGAATGGCCTTATTTCCACTCCTATGTCTTACGGTCTTATGGATACTAGCACCATCAGCTACTGTAATGGTGTCACAGTTGAAATTATAAATGTCATAATGTATATGAAGAAGAAAATCTCTTCTAACCATGCTGAGAAACGTTATCCCTTTGGCCACTGCCATTGTGAGTGATTATTACAGAGTCCAGCTGCAGTATGTTAATTACCAGCTGATCCAGATGCACACAGTCTCAAGAGCTAGCCATCTCTTTCTCATTACCAGCAGATTAAACATCAATAAGCTATCGGTGATTAGATCATTCTTATCCAATTCAGACAATCATGAGCTCCAATGGGAATCAACCATCTGAACTCCGAGATGACAATTTGTTATGCCTTGTTGTTTCCACTGGTAGGTGAAACTAGGTCAGAAATCACACGACACCAGGTTATAGTCCAATATGTTTATTTGAAATCACAAGCTTTCAGAGCACTGCCCCTTCGTCAGGTGACATGCAGAGCAGTCTCCCCATGATCCATGCTTCTTCACAGGGCCCTGGTGTTCTGGTGATGAAGGGGCAGCGCTCCGAAAGCCTGTAATTTGAGGTAGAGCTGTTGGACTATAACCTGATGTCTTCTGACTTCTGACCTCGTCCACCCCAGTCCAACAACAGCACCACCACATCAGGGTGAAACTAGAAATAGGGGCATAGCCTCAAAATAAGGGGGAGCAGATTGAGGACTAAGCTGAGGAGGAATTTCTTCACCCAAAGGGTTGTGAATCTGTGGAATTTCCTGCCCAGTGAAGCAGTTGAGGCTGCCTCATTGAATGTTTTTTAAGGCAAAGATAGAGAGATTTTTAAACAGTAAAGGAAATTAAAGGTTTCAGTGAGTTGGTGGGTAAGTGGAGCTGTGTCTACAAAAAGATCAGCCTTGATCTTATTCAATAGTGGCGTAGGCTTTGATAGGTCAGATGGCCTACTCCTAATTCTTATGCTCCCAAAGATGGCTGAATGACCACCTTTGCCATTCTGGTGTGGAGCAGGCGGGAATAATGTTAACAAAGAGAAGACTTGCATTTATAGACTTGGACAGCCATAGAGATCTACAGCACAGAAAAAGGCCCTTCAGCCCATCTTGCCTTGTCAGTCAAAAACAAACAATTTTCCAGAACTTGTCCTACAGCCTTGTATGCCTTGGCACCATAAGTGCGCATCTAAATACTTCTTCAATATTATGAGAGTTTCTACTTCGAGTTCTAGATTCCCACCATCCGCTGGGGAATAAAAGTATTTTCCCACATCACCTCTAAACCTTTTGCCCCCTTACGTTAAATCTAACCCATGGGCATTGTTCTGTCCAATGAGGGGAAAGGTTTTTCCTGTTTAGCCAATGACCCTCGTAATTTTATACATTTCAATCATTGTCCGCTCTCAATCTCCTCTGCTCCAAGGAAAACAACCCCAGTTGTACAATCTCTCTTCTTAAGTGAAACTCTGCAGTCCAGGCAACATCCTGGTAAATCCCCTCGGTACCCTCTCCAGTGCTATCACATCCCTCCTGGAATTTGGATTCCAGAACTGCACACAATCCCATAGCTGTGGCTTAACCAATGCTTGTCTTCATTGCTCAGACCTTTGAGTATAGAGGTTGGGATGTCATGTTGAGATAATAGAGGATGTTGGTGAGGCCTCTTCTGGAGTACTGTGTACAATCTGGTCGTCCTGTTACAGGAAGGATATTATTAAACTGGAAAGGGTTCAGAAAAAGTTTACCAGGATGTTGCTGCGAATGGAGAGTTTGAGATATAAAAATAGACTGTAAAGATTGGTTCTTTTTTCACTGAGCACAGGAGGTTGAGAGGTGACCTTATTGAGTTTATAAAATCATGAGGGGCATGGATAGAGTGAATAGGAAAAGTCTTTTCCCTAGGGTACGGACGGTAAAAACTGGAAAGCATATTTTTACCGTGAGAGGAGAAAGGTTTAAAAAGGACATGAAGAGCAACATTTTTACACAGAGAGTGATTCGTGTGTGGAATGAACTGCCAGAGAAAATAGTGGATGCAAGTACAATTACAATGTTTAAAAGACATTTGGATAAGTTCATGAATCGGAAAGGTTTAGAGGGATATGAGCCAAGTGTAAAAATGTGGGGCTAGTTTAGTTAGGAAACATGGTTGCCATGGAGGATCTGTTTCCATGGAGGAATTGAAACTTTGTGCAAGTACCTCTGCTATTTCCTTCCTTACCTCAGTCAACAACCTGGGATACATTTCATCTGGGCCTGGAGATCTATCTACCTTGAAGTCTGCCAGACCACTCAGAACTTTCTCTTGTGTATTCTAATTTCTTTAATTGTACTACGGATATTCTCCTTGATTTTTAAACTTATATTGTACCTTTCACTAGTGAATATCAACCCAAAGTATTCACTTAGAACCCAGTACATCATGTGGCTCCACACTTGAATTACCCGCTGTAATCCTTCATGAACCCTAATCTTTCCTTGTCACCCTTAATTTACCTATAAAACATTGGAGTTTCCTTTACTTTACCAGCCATTTTCCTTTCTTGTTCCTTTTTGATTCTCCTAATCTCCTTCTTAAGTTCACCTTCCCAGTAGATGGTAGCCTGGGTTGGCTTCTGTCTTGCCTATGGAACACCAGAGGCAGAGGTTGACAGATGCACCATTTCAGTCTTGGCTCATTATCCAGACACCATGGGCTGAATCCTACGCTTTTTTTGGCAAAGTTCGAGTTGCATTGAGTTTTTTTGGAGAGTTTTATGCCGTGTGGTCTAGCTAATTATTTTGCTATACCTGACCAAACCAACTTCATTTAGTACCTCCCACATCCCAAAGCATCTGTCATGACTAATTCCATTCCTGGTACAACTCGCCACTCACCCAAATGTCTGATATGCTTCATACACATTCTATATTCCTCCAGGGCATTCTGCTGTTTTGAATCCTCGGTGTCTGTCTAACCCTCTCTGTTTCCTCTTTGAACAATGCTGTATATCCCTTAATATCACAGGATTTGATGGTCCCACACTTTTTCCTCAATTGGACCATGTTCATAAAATCCGCACAGTATGAAGCAGGCCATTCAGCACATCGAGTCCACATCGAGCCTCCGAAGAGCATCCCATTCAAGATCCAGATCCCTACCATATAACACTGCACTTCTCATGGCTAATCCACCTAGCTTGCACATCCCTGGACACTATGGTCAATTTAGCATGGCCAATCCATCTAACTTGCACATCTTTGGATTGTGGGAGGAAATCAGAGCATCCAGACCAAACCCACACAGACACAGGGAGAACGTGCAAACTCCACATAGACAGTCACCTGAGGGTGAAATTGACCCCAGGTCCCTGGCGCTCTGAGGCAGCAGTGCTAACCACTGAGTCACCATGCCAGCCTGTGCTATCTATATTTCCTTCTTGAATGCATTTCATTGTTCTGAGACAGAGTTACCTGAGAGTATCTGTTCCCAGTCCATTCTGGGCAAATCATATCTGATCTTATTAAAAATCACCCGTCAACCGGTTTAGAACTTTGATTTCAGGCCCATTGTTGCCCTTTACATAACAATCCTACAGAGCACCTTTCACAAACTCAAAGCATTGCAAGCAATTCAGTACTTTTTGTTTGACTTATGACACTGGAAATAGGCAGCCAATTTGCACACAGCTCTGGCAAACAGCTATGAGATATTGCTCAGATATTCTAATTTAGTGATGTGGGTTGAGGGATAAAAATTGGCCAGGACATTGGAATAATTTCCCCTGCTCTTCTTTGAAATAGTATCATGGAATCTTTTACATCCATCTGAGAGGGACCATCTTTAAATGTCTAACGTGAAAGCAGTCACCGTCCAATCATTGCAGCACCTTCCCAGTAGATGGTAGCCTGGGTTGGCTTCTGTCTTGCCTATGGAACACTAGAGGCAGAAGTTGACAGATGCACCATTCCAGTCTTGGCTCATTATCCAAACACCATGGGCTGAATCCTACGCTTTCTTTAGCAAAGTTCGAGTTGCATTGAGCTTTTTTGGAGAGTTTTATGCCGTGTGGTCTAGCTGACGAAACCGACTTCATTAAGTACCTGCCACATTCCTGTAGCATCCCTCATGACTAATTCCATTCTCCATCCTACCACAGCTATTCCTGGAACAACTCGTCAGTCACCCAGATATCTGATATGCTTTTGCCCATCTTTGAAAGGTTACTGTGCACTCGGGCAAGCACTGACAGTCTGACAGTGCCCACCATTGGCAGTGTAAATAGGTGACAGGTTTAGATAGAGGTTCTGTATCGGTGCAGGCTTGGAGGGCCGAAGGGCCTGTCCTCATGCTGTAATTTTCTTTGTTCCTTGCTCTTTTCTTTGTAATAGCACAGCAGCCATAAAGTGCTCACGGCAGATATCCAACATGACTGACATTCCTCGCACAGTCTCTGACTTTTGGAGCTGTGTACATACCCAGTCACACTGTTTATCCATTCCTTCTAAGCACCCACGCGAGGTCACTGAGACTCTGTCCCCAGCACCCACAGAGAATTGGAATGAGTCAGGGACCAGCAGAGGAACGGCACGCAGAGGCAAGCAATTCCAACATGAGCTTTTATTTACTGACCACAAAAGCAACCAAGTATAACGAATACAGCTGCAGGTTGCCCTCTCAAACCAAATGCTGGCATCATGACCAGCAACTGATGTACAGTCCACGATGGTCTACTCTACCCAGGTCCCATCACCTTGCATACATTGCAAATAGACTTTGATTTGATCTCAAATTCTATGTAGCTGGAGTTTTCAACTATCTGCTTCATGGATTTGCCCCTTCACCATCCCACTGTCCTTTATGTATGGATCCCACACTTTCACCCACTGAACTGGCAAACTCTGTTCACTGCTGGCATTGGCCCAGTCATTTCCTAACTTCAATTCACATCCAGAGAAAGGCAAGTGATGGCAGTGGACACCGTTAGCACTGAGCTCTGCCAAAGTATGCACCCGTCTCCCGCAACACGAGACTCCATGTTCACTTTAACCCCACACTACCCAGACAGCTCATTTTCACCTTCACCACCCCATGGGTAGACCCACAACATTGAACTTTGCCTCCAACTGTCCTCACTGCTTCCTGACCCCTGACATTACACGTTAATGATGACCAATCCGCTCCTCTGCATGGAGGCCATGATGGTGGTCACGAATTCCCCAACCCCTGCCTCTGATGCTGTTCCACCTCCCCCTTCAAACATCTTGAGATTTTCCCAATCACCATCCTTATCTCCACAAATGCCCCTGATTCCCCTCCATGCAGCTCCTTGACTTTGCCATCCCTTTTGGCACCGTCCGTACAGACTGTTCCACAAACAACAAATAGAGTCACCCCCCCACGCCCCTCCCCCTCCCCCGACTTCCCCCCTCCCCAGGACTGTATACGCTCCAGACTTCTGACCAGCTTCAACGAGCAACTCCTGGACATGAATAAGCAGGCCACTGACCACTGTCTTTACAGCTCCCTCTAGACACAAAACTCTCAAACACTCGTGTTGTCCCTTCAGAACTGAAAGTTACTCACACCTCGGACTGTAGTCAGACACATCCCCTGGCTGTGAGCAGCTCAAGTGGCTGACTGGCCAAGGTCATGACCCAGACTGGGTGCAGAATATACTCATGGCTGATGTTACCAAGACCTCCTGATCGACAGCGCTCCCACTTGACTGGACTGAGGACAAACCCCCAGCAAGTTTCCAAGATGACCCTTTGGTTGAATAAACATGCAGTGTGTTTGCCGCACTGGCAACTAGCACGTGCTATAGGAGATACACTGATGTCTCGGCGTGCCGCACAGCAGGTTCGAGCCCAATATCCTGACTGTCTCTATGTGTGACTGCATGAAGGAGCAGCGCAATCTGGCAGTACTGGTAGCTTCCAATATTGTGAAAACTCAGGTCTTTGTGCCAGTATACAGATTCAGATGTGCAAAGGGTGAATATCAATGCTTTCCACACGTCAAAGCAATAATTTGCTTGGGAAGAAATTCAGTTAAGTAATTCTCTGAATTCTGTGATGCACTCCCCTGGAGATTTAAATCATACTAGAATAGGCATTAATTTACAGCGGCAGACCAAAGTAAACAATGATGTTTTCATTATTCTGACTGCAGTTAAAATGTGTCAGCATAAAATCCTGGCAAACAGAAGTGTATTGACCACCAAGACCTGCACTGTACCCAACCTCGTGCCAATTGCAATATTTGTGCAATCCATTTTGTGAGAAGACTTTGTTCAGAATAATGAAAAGGTCTGAAACTGGAATTTGGCAAATGCACGTCACTGAAAGAGCAGATAAGGTATGACTGGATTTATTTTCTCAATTTGTATTCTCCACTACCAGTGTGTATCAGAAAACTGGTTTGTTATCTTTCAACCTGTACCCTTAAGCCTTTCTGTCCTGAACCTTTTCACAACTTGACCCCATTGTAAGGCTTAAAAACTGTCATGACCCCACAGTACCAGGCCCAGGAGAGGGCGGAGCATACCGTGCTGATGATCAACCTCCTCTTGGGAAGCCCAGCTCACTGACCAAGCAGCCTGTCAATCTGGGTGCTCAGTGTCCAAAGCAGCCAATCTGGTGCATCCGGATTAACAGTCCATACAGCCAATGAGTGCTCTAGTTCCTGAAGAATGACAATCGTTGGATCTGCCATCTTCCCCAAGGTCACCTTTCTGGCTGACCTGACGGATCATCTAGTTTTTGAAAGCAGAGTGGTGTCAGCATTTACTTTCTTCACTTGACATCTTACCGGAGGCTGTTAGATCAATTAATGAGGAAAAACACCCAGGGCCTCAACTCTAAATTTAGTTTAACATCAATCACTGAAAAGACTGTAAGAGTCCATTGTAAAGGATATAAATTAAAATAAACAGCAGCGAGTGTCAAGGAGGCGGAGTTCCAATGTAAGCTGACTTCAAAGGAAAGGGACTATCTAAAGTCCCTGTGTGGTCAGTGTTGAATCCCAAGAGGAATAATGGAATGTTACACCTGAATAGTGTCAAGGAACTTCAAGTCTCTCTGATTGATGAACACAAGGCAGCACAGCCATTGTTGAGGTTACCTCTGCAAACTCCATTCAGCTAGGCCACCTTTGGAATATTGTGTGAAATTCCAACCTCCCTGCTATAGGATGTTGTGAAATTTGAAAGGGTTCAGAAAAGCTTTACAAGGATGTTGCTAGAGCTGGAGGGTTTGAGCCATAGGGAGAGGCTGAATAGACTGGTGTTGTTTCTCTGGAGTGTCAAAGGCTGAAGGGTGATCTTATAGAGGTTTGTAAAATCATGAGGGGCACGGATAGGGTAAGTAGGCAAGGTCTTTTCCCTGGGATGGGGGAAGTGCAGAACTAGAGGGCATAGTTTTACGGCAAGAGAGAAAAGATTTAAAAGGGACCTAAGGGGCAACCTTTTCACACAGAGGGTGATACTTGTATGGAATGAGCTGCCAGAGTATGTGGTGGAGGCTGGTATAATTACAACATTTAAAAGGCATCTGGATGGGTATTTGAATAGGAAGGGTTTAGAACATAGAACATAAAACAATTCAGCGCAGAATCGGCCCTTCGGCCCTCACTGTTGCGCCGACCCGTGAACTATTCTCAGCTCGTTCCCTTACAATATCCCAAAAGGATTATCTAAGGATTGATTAAATCTCCCTAATGTGGCTGAGTTGATTACCTTAACAGGTAGGACATTCCACACCCTTACCACTCTCTGCGTAAAGAACTTGCCTCTGACATCAATCTTAAATCTATCACCCCTCAATTTGTAGTTATGCCCTCTCGTACACGCTGGCGTCATCATCCTAGGAAAATGTCTTTTTCTGTTTACCCTATCTAATCCTCTGATCATCTTGTATGTCTCTATCAAATCCCCTCTTAGCCTTCTTCTTTCCAATGAGAACAGGTTCAAGTCTCTCAGCCTTTCCTCATAAGACCTTCCCTCCAGACCAGGCAACATCCTGGTAAATCTCCAATGCTTCCACATCCTTCCTGAAATGTGGGGACCAGAACTGTACACAATATTCCAAGTGTGGCCACTCCAGCGTTTTATATAGTTGCAGCATGATATTGCGGCTCCGGAACTCAATCCCTCTACCAATGAAACCTAACACACTGTATGCCTTCTTCACAGCACTATCAACCTGGGTGGCAACTTTCAGGGATCTGTGCACATGGACTCCAAGATCCCTCTGCACATTCACACTAACAAGAATCTTTCCATTGACCCAGTACTCTGCCTTCCTGTTATATTTCCCAAAGTGCATCACCTCACATTTAGCTGCATTGAACTCCATTTGCCACCTCTCAGCCCAATCCTGCAGTTTATCCAAATCCCCCTGCAACCTGTAACATTCTTCCAAACTGTCCACTACTCCACCGAATTTATAGTCATCTGCAAATTTACTAATCCATCCACCTATGCCTGCATCTGAGTCATTTATAAAAATGACAAACAGCAGTGGTCCCAAAACAGATCCATGTGGAACACCACTAATAAATGGACTCCATTTTCCATGAATATTTTCCATCAACCACCACTTGCTGCCTTCTTCCAGAAAGCTAGTTTCTAATCCAAACTGCTAAGTCACCTCAATTCCATGCCTCTGCATTTTTTCCATCAACCTTATCAAAGGCTTTACAGAAGTCCATGTATACCATGTCAACTGCCCTACCCTCATCTACATGCTTGGTCATCTTCTTAAAAAACTCAAAGACGTTTGTGAGACATGACCTGCCCTTGACAAAACCATGTTGACTATTTGAAATCAAATTGTTGCTTGCTAGATGATTATAAATCTTATCTCTTATAATCCTTTCCAACAACAGAAGGAAGGCTCACTGGTCTATAATTACCTGGGTCATCTCTGTTGCCTTTCTTGAACAAGGGAACAACATTTGCAATCCTCCAATCCTCTGGTACTAAACCCGTAGACAATGATGACTCAAATATCAAAGCCAAAGGCTCTGCTATCTCTTCCCTCGCTTCCCAGAGAATCTGCGGATAAATCCCATCCGGTCCAGAGGACTTGTCTACTTTCACTCCTTCCAGAATTGATAACACCTGTGCGTAACTAACCTCAACCCTTTCTAGTCTAATATCTAGTCTTTATTCTTCTCCTCTACAATATTCTCCTTTTCCTGAGTGAACACCGATGAGAAATGTTCATTTAGCACCTTTTCAATCTCTACAGGGTCCACACTCAACTTCCCACTTCTGTCTTTGACTGGCTCTATTCATACCCGAGTCATCCTTTTATTCCTCACATACCTATAGAAAGCTTTAGGGTTCTCCTTTATTCTATTTGTTGAAGACTGATCGTGTCCTCTCTTTGCTCTTCTTATCTCTCTCTTTAAATCCTTGCTAGCTGATCTATAACTCTCCATCGCCTCATCTGAACCATTTTGCCTCATCAACACATAAGCCTCTTTCTTCTTCTTAACAAGAGATGCAATTTCTGTTGTAAACTATGGTTTCCTTACCTTATCACTTCCTCCCTGCCTGACAAGGACATACCTATCAAGGACACACAATATCTGTTCCTTAAACCAGCTCCACATTTCCATTGTCTGCATCCCTTGCATTTTGCTACCCCATTCTATGCATCCTAATTCTTGCCTAATCGCATTATAATTGCCCTTGCCCCATCGGTAACTCTAGACCCGCAGCATGTACCTATCCCTTCCCATCGCTAAGCTAAACGTAACTGAATTATGGTCACTTTCTCCAAAGTGCTCATCTACAACTAAATCCAACACCCGGCCTTGTTCATTACCAAGCACCAGATCCAATGTGGCCTCCCCTCTTGTCGGCCCTTCGACATACTGTGTCAGGAAACCCTCCTGTACACATCGGACAAAACTGATCCATCCGACATGCTAAAGTTATAGCATTTCCAGTCAATGTTGGGGAAGTTAAAGTCCCCCATAATGACCACCCTGTTCCTTTCACTCCTACCCAGGATAATGTTGCTAATCCTCTCTTCCACCACCCTGGAACTCTGTGGAGACCTATAAAATCTCCAAGAAGTCTGGCCTCTCCTCTTCTGTTTCTAACCTCAGCCCACACTACCTCAGTAGACGAGTCCTCATCAGGGCTAGAAGGTTTGCTTTATAAGAAGAGGCTGGATAGGCTGGGACTCTTTTCCCTGGAGTGTAGAAGGTTAAAGGGTGACCTTATAGAAACATAGCAACATAAAAGATCGGAGCAGGAGGAGGCCATTCGGCCCTTTGAGCCTGCTCCACTGTTCATCATAACCGTGGCTGATCATCCAACTCAATAGCTTAACCCTGCTTTCTCCTCATAACCTTTGATCTCGTTCACCCCAAGTGCTGTATCTAGCCGTCTCTTGAATATATTCAATGTTTTGGCATCAACTACTTCCTGTGGTAATGAATTCCACAGGCTCCCCGCTCTTTAAGGGAAGAAATGTCTCCCCATCTCCAACCTAAATGGTCCACACCAAATCCTCAGACTATGACCAGACCCACCATTGGGAACATCCTCCCTGCATCTACCCTGTGTAGTCCTGTTAGAAGTCTATAAATCTCTATGCCACCCCCCCTCATCCGTCTGAACTCCAGCAGAAACAATCCTAATCTAGTCAATCTCTCCTCATGTGTCAGTCCCGCCATCCCTGGAATCAGCCTGGGAAACCTTCACTGCACTCCCTCGAGAGCAAGAGCATTCTTCCTCAGAAAAGGAGACCATAGCTGCACACAATATTCCAGGTGTGGCCTCACCAAGGCCCTGGAAACCTCTCGCAGTGAAGGCCTACATAACATGTGCCTTTAAATACTGCCTGCTTGCACCTGCATGCTTACCTTCATCAACTGGTGTACAAGGACACCCAGGTCCTGCTGCATGCTCCCCTCTCCCAATTTACAGCCATGCAAGTGGTAATCTGCCCTCTTGTCTTTGCTTTCAAAGTGAATCACCTCACGTTTATCCAAATTATCCTGCATCTGCCAAAGATTTGCCCATTCACCCAAACAGTCCAGATCACGTTGAAGGATCTCGTCACAGTTCACCCTCCCATCCAACCTGGTGTCATCTGCAAACTTTGAGATGTTTCATTTTGTTCCCTCATCCAAATCATGGAGATAACTTGTGAATAGTTGGGGTCCCAGCACTGTTCCCTGTGGCACCCCACGATTTACTGCTGCCAGTTTGAAAAGGACTCATTAGTTTCTACTCTTTGTTTCCTCTCTACCAGCCAATTTCCTATCCATTCCAATATACTTCCCGCAAACCTATCATCTTTAATCTTGCACAATAATCTATTATGTAGGACTTCATGAAACGCTTTCTGAAAGTCCACATATACCACATCGAATGGCTCCCCCTGTCACCTCTACTAGTTACATCTTCATCGAATTCGAATAGATTTGTCAAGCATGATTTCCCCTTCATACATCCACGCTGACTCTGTCTGCTCCTGCCACTACTTTCTAAATGCTCTGCTATAAAATCCTTGACAGAGGTTTATGAGATCACGAGGGACATAGGTAAGGTGAATAAACAATGGTCTTTTTCCCCAAGGTAGGGGAGTCCAAAACCCAAGGGAATAGGTTTAAAGTGAGAGGGGAAAGATTTCAAAGGGATCTGAGGGGCGCATTTTTGTGCAGAGGGTAATGAATACATGAAATGAACTGCCTGAGGAAGTGGTAGATGCAGGTACAGTTACAACATTTCAAAGATATTTGGACAGGGATGTGGCCAAGTGCGGGCAAATGGGACTAGGTTAGTTTGAGAAACCGGAGGAGTTGGAACAAAGGGTCTGTTGCTGTGCTGTATGGCTATATGATTCTGTAAATATCTGGGGAGAGATTTGGAGATGGAACAGTTAGCAAGGGCAAACATCAGGTAATGTGCCCAATGCCTTTCCATTTCCATGCCATTTTGTCAACAGCAGGTGCCAATGTCCACTCCCGCACCTTCAACACTGCCCTCAGTGGTACCAATCACCATGCTGAAACAGGATTACCTTTGCTTCTTAGGCCTGAGTTCAGGAAACTGCCACCTCTACCAAATTCTAGCCCTTAGAGTCATCGAGGCATATAATACAGAAAGAGGCACTGTGGTCCAACTCATCCGTGCCAACCAGTTTCCTAAACAAAACTAGCCCCATTTGCCTGCATTGGCCCATATCCCTTTGAACCTTTCCTATTCACGCATCTGTCCAAATGCCTTTTAAATGTTTAAATTGTGATGCCTCCACCACTTTCTCTGGAAACCCCTTATTCACCCCAATGTGCTTCACAGCCAGTGAGCTACTATGAAGAACAGTTGCTGATGTAACTTTGGAAATGCAGCAGCCATTTTTCATACATTGAGCTCCCACAAGTTAGTAACAAGATAAATGACCAAAGGGCTTGCTTTACAGATACTGGTTGCGGAATGACTATTGGCCAGGGGCACAACAGAGATCTCTGCTGTGCTGCATTCGGGTCTGCAAGGGTTAATACTGAGGAATGCCTTAAACAGCACCCACTGGACGGAATTGCAGGCAGAATGGCTGCAGATCTCGAAGGAGTGCGATCTAACATCTCGACCTCTCTGCAACGCTGTCTATCACATCGATGTAACCTGTAACTAATTACTAACGTGCAATAAACTATATCGTGTTAACCAAAAACACTTCTTAGACCAGGAAGTTATTCATAGAGCATAGACGTAGAGGTCAACAAGACAGAAAAAGGCACTTTAACCGATCATATCTGATCCTATCTATTCTAATTCCATTTTCCAGCATTTCATCCATCACCTTGTATGCCTTGGCATTGCAAGGGCACATCTAGATACTCCTGTCCCACACTAGACTGAGCAGGGCTTGTACTTTGCTGCTCCTTAAGAATAAGTTTGCATTAACCTTCACTATGAGCTGCAGTTTAGTGAACAGCATCATCATGATAAAGGGCATATGCCTGAAACGTTGATTCTCCTGCTCCTCAGATGCTGCCTGACCTGCTGTGCTTTTCCAGCACCATATTTCTTGACTCTGACCTCCAGTATCTGCAGTCCTCATTTTCTCCTGAAAAGCATAGGGACCAAACATGCCTATACAAGGGGTGGGCAATAAATGTTGGCCAACCAGCAGCACCCATACCCCAGGAGTGACTAAAAATAATTCGTTGCTAACTCCTTAAGGATTGAGCTTCATTGAATGGTCACTGACTCACTGAAATATTGTTTGTGAAGTTTGGTTTTGAATTTTGTTGTCTCGAGTCTAGGCTGTGCCCTCCGATCACTGTTACACTGTTTTGGCTGCTCCCTGTTCAGATTAATCAAATGGAACATGGACGGTATGTGAAGCTAAGGACTACTATCATCATTCAGTCATTCCTGATGAATAACCAAGCACAGTGTGGTAAGACAACTCGCGTTTGTCTCAAAATTGCGCTCATCGTTTTGACAATGTTAAATCTTATTATTACTTTTGCAAAGCTCTTGAAAAAGGCTGTAAATCTTAGATTAGATTCCCTACAGTATGGAAACTGACCATTTGGCCCAAAAAGTCCACACCGACCCTCCAAAGAGTAACCCACCCAGACCCATTCCCCTACTCTATATTTACACCTGAGTAATACACCTAACACTATGGGCAATTTAGCAATTCGCCTGACCTGTACATCTTTGGATTGTGGAAGCACCCAGAAGAAACCCACGCAGACATGGGGAAAATGTACAAACTCCACACAGACAGTCCACAGAAATTGAGCCGTGGTGCTGTGAGACAGCAGTGCTAACCGCTGAGCCACTGTGTGTATTGGATGTTGAAAAAAGTTGAACCACGCACCAGAATTTTCCCTTCCACCCATTTTGGCAACAAATCGATTAAATTTAAAAATTATCATATGTGCTTCTTTTGGTCACAAAATTAGCATTAGGGTAACCAAAGGTACAATGGTTCTACCCTATTGGAAAACCAGTGACCTCGAACTGTTCAGGGTACTTGGAGCACCTGTAATCAAGATCTTCAGAAAGAATCCATTTCATTTTCAATTTGCAGTTAAGACAGTTTTTCTTTTTTATTACAGAATCTATTGGAACAGGTGATATCTGGAGAATGTCAACTCGACAGCTCAAATCTCCAAGGCTCCTCTGCAAGGATGTATTGTTGTCGTCACCAAACATAATCGGGTGTAGTTCTAACCTTCCAACAGATCCAGCTTATCTCTTACATGAATATCTGTTTACTTTCTCAGTGTCGGTAAAGACCTCATTTGTTATGAAGTCTGCACTAAAAATGCTGAGTTGATATGGATTCGTGTAAACAAAAGTGTTAATCACGTAGTATGACGATATGGCCTTTTAGCTGAGAATGGAAAACCAGAATATTTACAAGGAGGGTGACTGAGCCATTAGCACTGGTTAGCACTGCTGCCTCACAAGGCCTGGAGCCAGGTTCGATTCCACCCTCGGGAATTTGCGGAATTTGCACATTTTCCCCGTGTATGTATGCGTTTCCTTGGGTGCTCTGGTTTCCTCCCACAGTCCAAGGATATGCAGGTTGGGTGAATTGGCCATGTTAAATTGCCCCATAGTGTCCAGGAATGTGCAACGTAGGTGGGTTAGCCATGGGAAATGCAGGGTTATAGGAATACGGGAGGGGTGTGTGTCTGGTTGCGATACTCTTCAGAGGGTCAGTGTGGACTCAAGGGGTTGAATGGGCTCCTTCTACACTGTCGGGATGCTATGATTTCTGGGTGAATAATCACCTTGTGACTGTAAAGCAAGCTGTCCCACAGCCACTGAGTCATTGTGTATGAATCATGCCCATTAATAAAATCCATAAGTCAATTCTCTTCCTTTTACTTCCCAGTGTAATATTCACCAGCATCGATCAACACCTGAAACAAGTGTTGGGACTCCTGCCAACCAACACCAAATTCAGTATAAGTTGAATAAAGCTTCCATGCACATGCTCTGCTCAGTTTTTCTGGGTTCCCAGTGGTTAGTGGTCCTTACAAAAATAACCACTGACAGAAAAGCAAGCTCACGTTTATGCAAATCCAGCAGGCTGATCCGATCCTGCGACAGCAACAATGATACTAAAAGCAAAATACTGTGGATGCTGGAAAACTGAAATCAAAACTGAAATCGCTGAAAAAACTCAGCAGGCCTGTGGAGAAAGAAACAGAGTGAACTCATCCTGCCAACATGTGGGGCAGTACTATGGGGGCAGGCTCACTCTTAGACCTGACTGATTACGCTGAAGACCCAATCAGCAAACAAATCCATGTCTCAATGCAACTCTCTGATTTAATGCAAATAAATCCCAAAATCCACTATCCAACAAGCCGAGGCCATCTCTTTTATTTTTTCAACTTGTGGGGCTTGGGTCTCATTGGCTGGGCCAGTATTTATTGCCCATCCCGACCTGCCCTTGAGAAGGTGGTGGTGAGCTGCCTTCTTGAACACTGCAGTCCATGTGCAGTAGCTAGACCCACAATGCCCTGTGGGAGGTTATTATTCCATCTTGGGTGCAGATTCCCTTTTGACCCCACAGTAATGATTCCTCAAGTTTTCTGGCTTTAAATTTCAATTCTGCATTGCCTCATGTCCAGCTTAGTTTAGGGGCGGCACGGTGGCTCAGTGGTTAGCACTGCTGCCTCACAGCGCCAGGAACCCTGATTTGATTCCAGCCTCAGGAGTTTGCACATTCTTCCCGTGTCTGTGTGGGTTTCCTTTGGGTGCTCCGGTTTCCTCCCACAGTCCAAAGATGTGCAGGTCAGGTGGATTGGCCATGCTAAATTTCCCATAGTGTTCAGGGATGCATTGGTTATGTGCATTGGTCAGGGGTAAATATAGGTTAATAGACTAGGGGAATGGGTCTGAGTGGGTTACTCCTCAGACAGTCAGTGTGGACCTTTTGAGTTGAGGGCCTGTTTCCACACTATAGGGATTCTATGATTCTAGCTGCCTGTTATTATTTTCAAAAGGCAGGATAATTCAGCACCAAACTCTCATACTATCATTATTTACACCATGACTACACCCTTATCCAAGTCTTCAGAAAGTTCACCGTAAGTTCTCCTGATCATCTGCTGGAATGTCAGTGAAAGCTGCAGGATTTATGCCTCGGCTTCCTGATACATTTATAGAAAATGCCCAGGAAAGCCCTTGTGGTAATTCTGCAGTCCCCTGGATTTGGAAACACAGCAGTCATGAGATTACATTTTGGCAGCAAGTTGTGTAATTTGATTCAGTCAAGCATGGGGCTAGAATAATTGATGCTAACAGGCACCCTTGACATTTTTTTTACCTAATATGCCCTTGTACAATATGGCAATAATCTCAATCACAAGAACCTTCAGAAGTTGTAAGGGGGAGTTATAACATATGTTGCGCTTAGGTCACCCACAGACATCCTTTTGGGTGGAAAGATAGACTGAAGCCATCTCCCATCTTTTGTATTTGGGAATAAGAGACTCCAGTTTTCCTTGCAGGGCCCTGAGATTCGTTTCTGGCCCTCTCCATCCCATAAGAAAAGCAGCCAGCTTTGGGTCATACACACACACACACACATACATGGACACACATATACACGGATACATACATGGACATGCACACACGGTCTCACACACACACAGACGTACACACATTAACACGCGCACACATGGACACTCATACGCGAATGCACACACACACAGACACGCACACACGTATATACTCACACATGGGCACACACACACATGGACATGCACAGATGGTCACACACACAGACACACACACATGGACACACATTCACACATGGACACACACAGATTCTCTCTCACACACACACACAGACACACACACATATATGGAACGCATACACAGACACATGCACACAGACACACACACATGGACATGCACACACGGACACTCACTCACACATAGACACACACACACACACACATATGGACAAGCACACACAGACACACGCGCACACGGACACACACACATGGAAATGCACACATGGACACGTGCACACAGACACACACACATATGGACACACACAGACACACATGCACATGGACACACACACGGACACACACACACACACACACGGCCATGCATACACAAACACGCACACACAGACACACACACATGGACGCATACATGGACATGCACACACGCACACCGACACACACACAAATGGATATGAACACATGGACACACACTCTTACACACAGACAGACACACACACAGATACACATACAAGAACACGCACATGCGGACACACTCTCACATGGACACACACACACACGCACACAAATGAACACACACACACATGGACATACAAACGTGGACACATACACATGGACACACACACACGGGCACACACATACAGACACGGGAACACACTCTCATAAGGATACACACACACACGGACACACAGTCACACATGGACGCGGACACACACACACACGGACATGCACACATGGCCACACACACACGGACATACACATACACGGACAGATACATACAACACACACACACACACAGACACTAACAGTCATAATTCCCTGTCCATTAGAGCAAATGAAAAATGGAACACATCTCCATCAGTTTTACACAGGGTAAGCAACCAAGCAACTTTAACTGTCCATCTGTCCATCTATTCCTCGTGGGATAGGTTTGATCCTGACTCACTGACAGAATGAGCAGCAAAGCATCTAGTGAGACCCTGCACAAAGCTGTCCAAAACGTCCTTCAAGGATCCCAATAGAATCCTCACAATTTCCTGGAGCTGCAGATCAGTCTGACGAAATATGACCCTCAAAACAACAAGCATCTCTCTGGAACTGTCAGATTAAAGAGTGTGCCTCAGCCAAACATCTCCAGGTGCCTGCTTGGGAACGGGCAGCAGTGAAGCAAAGGCTGCTGATCTCCCTCACATGGACGTTGGTGAAGAAGTTGAACAAAAATAAGGAGATGGTCAAGGAGCTGGGAAAGAAGTCTGATACCTTCCTTCCCCCAGGATCCCTCATTAAGCAGGTTCTTCACATTCTGGGTCCTGATCTGAATAAGCCTTGTAACTTCCTTTCCTTCCCAACGAACACTGGAAACAATGCTAACCAAAGTAGATAAAGTCAATGCAACCACCACGTTCCTGGTGAAGAAGGTGTTGTACCTGGCTGTTGATGTGGGCCACATTAAAATGACTGAAGAGAGTTTTGTCTACAACCTTCATTAGGCAAACAACTTCCTGGTTTCATTGCTGAGGAACTGGTGGAATGTGTGTGCCCAGTACAGTAAGAGGGGTATGGGCAAGTCTCAGCACCTTTACTGAGTGATTGTACATTTTTAAAACTAAAATATTGCACAGCAAAGAAATGTAATACACTTCCATATCACAAACAACAGCTAACATTTGAAATGTAAAGCTGTCCTTTATTGACAATGCTTCTGAAAATGACAGCAAGTGACTGTTCAGCTTAGAATTTCACAGGAACTGTTTGATTAGTTTTGTGTTATGGCATCTGATGTGTCACACTGTGTACAGAATAAGGATCATTGTCAATTATCGATTCTACCTAGCATCGCTGAGGTAAAGTAACAACACAAAGAAATACTCGACCTCTACTTGAAAGTTTTCTTCATAACTTATAGAAGAAGAGTTGTTAGCTCTTTTAGCTGGGTTTAACCGATCCACTGACACTATTGGAAGCACAAAGATGATCTGTCACATGTCCTGAGGGCAGGACAGTGGCTCAGTAGTTAACACTGCTGCCTCACATCGGCTAGGTTCCATTCCACCTTTGGGTGACTGTGTGTACAAAGTTAAAAATCAGACTACACCAGGTTATAGTCCAACAGGTTTATCTGGAAGCACTCACAACAACCTGATGAAGGAGCAGTGCTCCAAAAGATAGTGCTTCCAGATAAACCTGTTGGACTATAACCTGGTGTAGTCTGATTTTTAACTTTGTCCACCCCAGTCCAACACCGGCACCTCCAAATCATGTTGGTATGGAGTTTGCACATTCTCCCATGTCGGCATGCGTTTCCTTCGGGTTCTCTGGTTTCCTCCAACTGTCCAAAGATATGCAGATCAGGTGGATTGGCCATGCTAAATTGCCCAGAGTGTCCAGGAATGTGTAGGCTGGGTGGATTAGCCATAGGAAATGCAGGGATAGGGTAGGGGGATGGCTCTGGGTTGAATCCTCTTCTGAGGGTCAGTGCGGACTCAATGGGCCGAATGTCCTGTTTCCACACTATGTGTAATATGAAATACTGCATTCTGACAGGATGTCACTACCTGAAACATTGACTCCATTTCACTCTCCACAAATACTGCCAATCAGCCTGAGTTTTTCCAACATTTTAGTCCTGTTTTTTCGATATAAAGCAACCTGTACAGTAATTTCTCTCATTGCTGTTTGTGGGAGCCTACAATGTGCACATTAGCTGCTATATTTATCTAAACTGCAAAATGACTGCATTTTGACAGCATTCCATTGACTGTAATATGCATCACAATGTTTTGAGGTCAATAAAAGAATTACCATACAAATATAATTTCTTCTTTGTTTGAAGCAGCAACGCACTTCCAGATTCAATAGCTCTGAGCTGGAGCTATAATTGTGAAGACTCTTGTGGTAAGGTGGTAGTATCCCTTTGTCTGAACCAGAAGGCCTGGGATCAAATCACATGTTGCTGCAGAGTATGTCATAAGACATCTGAGTAGATTAGATAAAATTATCTGGAACCTTTATGATGGGTGATTTTAGATGCAAAATTCTTTAATATAAAAATTTTGTTGGAGAGAGAATGAATTAAAATAATATCTTTCGACATTAGCTACTCAATAAGGCCAAGGCTGGCCTGTTAATCCAGAGCCCAGGTAATATTCTGGGGACCCAGGTTCAAATCCTGCTATGACAGATGGTGGAACTTGAATTCAATAAAAATCTGGAATTAAGAGTCTTGCGACGATCATGAATCCATTGTTGATTATCAGGAAAACTCATTTGGTTCACCAATTCCCTTTAGGGAAGAAATCAGCCACTCTTACCTGGTCTGGCCTACATGTGACTCCAGATCCACAGCAATGTGATTGACTCTTAACTGCCTTCTGGGCAATTAGGGATGAGCAATAAATATCGGCTTAGGTGGTACCATCCTGTGAATAAGTTAAAAAAAGTTGAAACACTTCCCTGTTTTGAAAAAGCATTGAAAAATAATCTTGAAATATCAAGAGAATACTCAATGTTTAAATGAATCGATTTTCCAAAAATGATTTTCCTGTTATTTCACTGTTACTTTTTATTGTGTTAAAAAAAGGAGCCAGCTGCTAAGTTAGCAATGGCAGCTAGTAGCAGCCTTGTTTAAGACGAATAGCTTGCAAGTATTCAGCCAATGCCGCAGTTAGCAAGGCTCTGTTGCTCAGGATATAAAACAGCGCACAGTGAGTCATTGGAATGAAACTGAATTGGGAAAAGAAATCTGGCGCTACTCACGCTGGACTGCTCTCAGCACTCACTATTTTTAAGGACTCTGTTCTACACAGCCCCTGTACAGCGACACACTGTAAAAGTCCTAATGTTCGGGCCAAGAATTTCTCGAGACTGTTTACATTGGCACTGTAGAACTACTATTCAAATCTTGAAATGCCATGAAAGCAAACGCAACTCGTTTTGACAACAAAATGCCAGATTATTTGCTGCTGAAAAAGTGTTTGAGTCAATCTCAAAATATTAAGTATGCTAAATGTATCAGGATGAGCCCACGAAAGCCCTGCGTTTCTCATGATTTCAGATTAAAACAATGGTTGCAGAGTTTCATTGAGCAACACTTTTGAAAGGGGTTTGATTAATTGAGGAAACCTGAATATACAGCTGCAGAAGCCTCCCTCTGACACCTGTCCAGGACCTCCTCTAATTTTTTGAAGGAATACTGACCCATCTAAGTCTTCCTCCATTTTCTGCAAATAATACCGACCTGTCTAAGCCTTCCTCTGATTTCTGGCGGCCAGTACTGACTGAAATAACTCCACACAGGCCGGTATCCTGTCACTAAGTCACCCTTTATTTGTATGTGGAGGTCCTTGACACTGATCCAGCTCCCTCAGAGCCAGCTCTCAGAGTGAACAGAACCTCTGACCTTCCTGTTTGTATCTATCAGGCGGAGCTCCCTGATTGGACTAGGTTAACAGCCCCAATCAGGGAACTCACATTCTATGACGTCCACTTGGCTGACCCCGTTACAATTATTATATTGACCTGTCTAAGTCTCCCTCTTATTTCTGGGAGTAATACTAACCTGATTCAGCATTCTTTTGATTTTTGGGAGTAAAATGGACCTGTACAGATCTTTCTCTGATTTTTTTGTGTAGTGTAATGAGAGTCATTTAGATCATGACTCTTAAATTAGTAATAGCGAAGACAACAGTCTAGAATGAACACGTGAAGAGGGAGGTTTTAGATTAGATTTTCTATAGTATGGAAGCAGGCCCTTCAGCCCAACAAGTCCACACCATCCCTCTGGAGAAAAACCCACCCAGACCCATTCCCCTACCCTATATTTACCACTGACTAATGCACCTAACACGAGGGGCAATTTAGCATGGCCAATTCACCTGACTGCACATCTTTGGATTGTGGGAGGAAACTGGAGCAAATCCATGCAGACACAAAGAGAACATGTAACCAGTTGCCTGAGGTAGGAATTGAACCCGTGTCCCTGGTGCTGTGAGGCAGAAGTGTTAACCACTGAGTCACTATGCCACAGGTTGTATTCACCCCACTGGAGAGCTGTACTGTGAACTCACTTGGTGTGGAAGGAGTGTTACAGTACATAAGGAGCAAAACAGCCTTTCTTCAAAATAAGGAATAAGCAGCCTCAGGGACAGGGTATGTGCAGTCACCCACAGCTCGAGATATTCCAGACTGCTGCCTCAAAGTACAGGGAGCAATACTAGTTTAAATCACAAAATAAAATATCTGCCAGTTATACTCACCTGTCTGCGTTGTTTCCCAATCTCTTTGAGTAATACCAACATTCCTGGGCTTGAACACGAGGAGAAAACCTGAATAGCAGATTCAAACATTTATCATTGATCTAACAGCTGAGCGTTCATCTCAAAAGACATTTGAGTTCTAATTTTATTTCTTGTTAATCACGCCTTCTTGACAACATCAAGTCAACTTCATGTGTCCTTCTCAGGAAGGATCTTACCCATTTGGTTTGGGCTCAGAGAACATCAGAAGGTAATCATTTACTTCAATTTTTCAGTTCATTCTGGAAGGGAGAACAAAAGAACAGAGTTTTATTTACATGGAGAAAAGCTGCAACACTAAGGGACTTGGGGGAGCTTGTGCATGAGAGACAGGAAGCTAACCAACAGGGGCAACAGGTAATTAGGAAGGCTAATGGCTGGGGGGATCCAAGATGGCGGCGACCCAGTAAGACTGAGTCTATAGTGCTCCTCCCAAGACCTGGGCACAGTGGGTCACCTACCCCCTACCAAGCTCACCAAATCATTTATAAATCATTTATAATAGTTTAGTAACTGAATTAGTGGTTTAATATTACATTTAAGCTACATTTAAGCAACTTTATCCTAAGTTAAAATGACTAAAGGGAAGGGAGCCCGCAGCTCTCAGCAAGCAGGAACCCCTCCCCCACACTCTCCAGCTGCAGCAGAGGTGTCCACAGCCGCCCCGGGGGACCTACCTACAGTAGCAAGCCTTACAGAAATGCTTTCCAAGCTTGACTCGAAGATCGATGCCTTTATCGTCGAATCCAGGAACCGTTGGGAGTCGTTGTCGGCCGCGCTGAAGAAGCACGACCGTGAAATTGAAGTCACGGAGGGGCGGAGCTAAAGGCCGCGACCTCGGAGACAACCGCTCAATCGGCCGTGGATCAGGTCCGGACTCTCGAGCAGCGAGTCCGGACCTTGGAAAATCATATTGACGACCTCGATAATCGAGGTCGTCGAAAAAATATTCGTTTGCTGGGCCTTCCCGAGCAGGAAGAGGAAGGCCAGCTTACAGCATTCCTGGAGCAGTGGCTGCCACAACTTTTAAATCTGGAAGCTGGATCAGGCCAGGTAAGGGTGGAATGGGCCTACCGGGTAGCAATACGGGGGCCCGGCTCGAACCAGCGCCCACGCCCGGTCCTGTTCCGGTTGCAGAGCTACAGGGAGAGGCAGATACTCCTAGAAGCCTCTAGAAATCTCGGAAAAGACCCCCAAGCTATGATCTACAAAGGATCCAAGATCATGCTATTTCAGGACTTTTCCCCGGCTCTGGTTCGAAAGAGGAAAGCATTCGACGAGGCGAAGAAGCGTTTAAGGGACTTAAATGTACAGTACTCCTTGCGCTACCCAGCGATGTTACGCTTTAACCATGAAGGTTCTGTATATAACTTTGGATCACCAGAAAAGGCTAAGGAATTCTTGGACTCTCTTAGATAAACTGTAGGACATAATGGATGTTGGTCTGCCTTCCCCCCCGTTTTGGTTTATATCCCCTCCCTTTTTTTTTCTTACCTTATTGCTTAATATTATTATGGGGGGTGGGGAGAGGGATTTGATTTTCTCCCCCCCCCCCCCTTGGAGTTGTTTTCTGTTATTATTTTATGTATATATGAGGGGTGTATGTATATGTGTGTGTATGTATATATATATATATATATGTATGTGTATGTATATATATGTATATATAAGTTGGGGGATTTGGTTAATGTTGGTGGGGGGAGGTGGTTACCTTATTCGATTTTACCTCTGTCTTTAGGAGCGGGGTTGTTTTTCCCTTCGTTATTTTGTATTATCATATTTAATTATTATTTGTTGAACTGGTAATTTTATAGTTATATGTTTATATATGGTATTAACATTACCAAATATACCCAGGTGTTGGTAGGGGTGGGGGTGGGGTGCTCACTGTTAACTCTAGCTTTGTATTATATTTGAATTTTCCTCACTTTATTGAGGAGTGCCTGGGTCAAGGGTGGGGCATTGGTTGGGAGAGGATATGAGGGATTTTTGGAGAGGAAGTGATGCCCCCTGGGAACAAGGGGGAAAGTCTCCACTTAGATACGTTTTATATTTTTTTTATTTAGAAATAGTTTTTTACTGTATTGTTGTGGGTGTATTAAAGAGGGTTTATTTTTGTAAATTTTACATGTTCCATGCTCAGGATGTTCTGGATAGGGTTCCCCCTCCCGAGGGGTCTCGGATTGGCCCAGAGGATTATGGTTGATCAATCGGTTAAGTGGTGCACCTGGAATGTCAAAGGGAGTAATTCGCCACTTAAAAGGAAGAAAATATTATCAAATCTTAAGAAGGAAAGAGTTGATATAGCTCTCCTACAGGAGACGCATCTGTCAGATAAAGAACACTTGAAATTACGACAGGGCGGATTTGATCAGGCCTTTTTTTCTTCTTTTAGCTCAAAAAGCAGGGGAGTTGTTATTCTTGTTCGGAAGAATTTCCCTTTCAAAATCCTAAAGCAGATAAAAGACGAATCTGGACGATATATCTTGATTAAAGCTCTCATAAATGGAGAGGAATATGGGATTTTAAATTTGTACTGCCCCCCGGCACACCCCTTTAAATTTATAACAGAAGCCTTCTCAAAATTGATGGCTTTTGATGCCCGTCATATAATTATAGGGGGAGACTTTAATTGTATTATGGATCCGGAAATAGACAGGATTCCCAAGAGTACTGCAGGAGTATCTCCCAGATCTAGACAATTGATGGATCTGAACAAAGAATTAGGATTAGTAGATGTATGGAGATGTCTTCATCCACAGGGTAGAGATTTTTCTTTCTACTCTAATCCACATAAATGTCATACCAGAATTGATATGTTTTTTGCCCCCTCAATTTTTTTAAATTCCATATCATCCTGTAAAATAGGTAATATAGCAATTTCTGACCACGCTGCTGTATATATGGAAACTAAGGCGAGGAACAGTGGGACATCCCCTCGGCATTGGCGTATGGACCCCTTCTTAATGAAAGATAGTAAATTTGTAAAGTACTTCTCTCAAGAATTTAAAACTTTTTTAGAAATTAATTCAGGTACAGCTAGCAACCCGTCAATGATGTGGGAGACCATCAAAGCTTACACGCGAGGCTTGATCATCTCCTACTCAGCGACCCAGAAGAAATTAAAAGGAGAACAACAGCGTTTGCTTGAAGCCCGCTTAAAAGCGGCTGAAACAGCATACACTGATAGACCCTCTATTATTAAATTGCAAAGGATTACAGCTCTTAGGACAGCTCTAAATACTACACTTACTCAAACGGCTAAGAGGGAAATATTATTTGCAAAGCAAAGATTATATGAATATGGTGACAAACCGGGTAGATACTTAGCATTTCTTGCAAAGAAAAAAAAGGCCCCTCAGACGATTATGTCTATTAAGGAAAGCACGGGCATTTTGACTCATGATCATAAAAAGATTAATGCGACCTTTAGAAAATTCTATTCTGAGTTATATAAATCACAGGATTGTGAAGATAGGGCGAAGAGGATGCAGTCATTTTTTAAAAATTTGACTTTTCCAGACCTAACTCCGGAACAAGTATCAGTCCTAAATGCTCCTCTTACACCCCAAGAAATAGTTGATGCAATTAGGCACCTTCAAAATGGTAAGACGCCGGGCCCAGATGGCTTTCAAGCTGAATTCTATAAAGAATTTACAGAAATACTGGTTGGTCCACTTATGGACATGTATAACTATGCATATAGTCAGGGCTGTCTCCCGCCTTCGCTGAAAGAGGCAAATATCTCTCTTATCCTCAAAAAAGGAAAGGACCCAGAAGATTGTACATCATACAGACCTATATCCTTGCTAAATGTAGATTTTAAAATCCTCTCTAAAACGTTAGCACTGAGATTAGAAAGGATACTGCCACATATTATAAAGGAGGATCAGACGGGGTTTATTAAGGGCCGTAGATCATCCAATAATGTTAGAAGGGCTCTGAATATGATTCAAGCTTGTCATCAGGGAAAGATACCAGGAGTAGTGGTTTCATTAGACGCGGAAAAGGCATTTGATAGGGTCGAATGGTCATATTTGTTTTACACATTGGAGAGGTTTGGTGTTGGACAGGTGTTTACCAAATGGATCTCAACATTGTATAGTGATCCCAAAGCAGTTGTGGTTACCAATGGATTAGGCTCGGATAGCTTCAGTGTAGGTAGGGGCTGCCGTCAGGGATGTCCCCTCTCGCCATTGTTATTCACGCTAATAATTGAACCACTAGCAGAAGCTATACGAGCTGATCCTAACATAGTGGCCCCAAGGATTGGTACAGGTAAACATAAAATTACCCTTTATGCAGATGATGTTCTTCTATTCCTCAGTAACCCTTTGATGTCCATACCTCGCTTAATCCAAGTTATTAATACATTTAGTGCATTCTCAGGCTATAAAATTAATTTTTCAAAATCGGAAGCTATGCCAATGGGTGGCCTTGCTGTGATACCCCGCTTAGCGGACGGTTCCCTTTTTCCCTTTCGCTGGTCCCTGGAGGGTTTCTTATATTTAGGCATTTTTATTACTCCAGTATTTGGTCAGTTGTATAAGGCTAATTTTGTGTATTTATTGGAAAGGATAAGGCAGGACCTCCAGCGATGGGGAGACCTGCCAATTTCCTGGCTGGGTAGAATAGCATTAATCAAAATGAATATCCTGCCCCGTCTCCTATATCCTATGAGAATGCTTCCGGTGATGCTGCCGAGGACAGCTTTATGTAAATTATACGGCTGGCTGAGTTCCTTTATCTGGAACCATAGGTGACCCCTCATTAAGCTGAAGAAGCTACAGCTTCCACAGGCAAGGGGTGGATTGGACTTCCCAGATTTTAGGAAATATCAATTAAGTTCCCTATTAAGTTATATAGCTGATTGGGTCTTGTCTGATCCACAATCAATCTGGTTGGACATCGAGGCTTCTCAAGTAAAATACCCACTTATTAACCTTTTATTCTCAGACAAGAGGAAAATCATTACAGATCACTGTAAAAACCCTATAATACTGAATACAATCAAGGCTTGGAATATAATGCGGCAAAATGAGGGTAATTCACATAAAACATCCCCCTATGCACCGATAGTGGGAGCATGGGGATTCCAACCGGGGTTAACAGATGCCACTTTTAAACTCTGGAGAGCCAGGGGTATCTCATGTCTTGGGGATTTATTTAAAGATGGGGTCCTGATGTCTTTCGGACAGCTGCGTCAGAAATTCGGATTACCCAATGGAGACCTCTTTCGATACTTCCAAATTCGAGATTTTATACAGAAGAAGACTACGTTATTAGATAGTCTTTATAAATCCGATAGAGAATGTAGTGTCCTACGACCAGTGGGGGTATCCTCCGTCAGTAATATTTATCATTTGCTACATGATGAAGTATCGGGAGATATGGATAATCTGCTTAAAACATGGGATCAGGATCTGGGACTAGAAATCTCCACAGAAACGTGGAATGATATCTGGGAAAATGCTAGAAGAATTACTATTTGTAACAGAACCCAGGCTATCCAGCTGAAGATACTTCATAGGGCCCATATAGCACCGGTTCGATTGGCAAAATTTAAAGCAGGAGCATCTCCAATGTGTCCTAAATGCAAAATAGAGGTGGGCACTCTTGTACATTGCTTATGGACCTGTCATAAGATCCGTGGATATTGGACTAAAGTAGCAAGTACCCTGACAGAAATTTTAGGAACGGAAATAAAAGTGGACCCCGTATCTCTCCTCTTGGGCTTTTCGAACTTTCCCTCCCTGGACACGTACGGGAAGAGACTATTTTCTATTCTTTCTTTCTGTGCAAGGAAAAATATTTTGATGAACTGGGTGGCGGAGGGCCCCCCTGGACTTTCAAATTGGCACAGACTAATTATGGAATGTATTCCCCTTGACTTCCTTACAAATATGGTGCACCGAAAGACCGAATTATTTTATAAAATATGGCAGCCCTTTTTGAATTACATAAATACAGATATTTCGGCTATCCTAACAAGGGCTTTTATTTAATTGAGACTACGAACCTGGCTGGTCCGCGGCCCCTCGGGGGAGGAATCCCGCACGAATACGGGTTTTATCATATCTGATGTTAACACATCCCGAGCATGTAAGAGACTTAAATATACACCCTGGTTAGTTGTAGGTTAGATTAGTAGATAGTTGAGTTTTGTCTGTTTGTTTTTTTTTTGTTGTTGTTGTTTTTTTTTGGGGTTTTTTTTTGTTGTTTTGTTTTGTTTTGTTTTTTTTTGTTGTCAAATTTTGGCTATTGTATATTTGAGCTAATTGTATATCAATGTTTATATCTGAGAGTTTTGTTTATTTTTGTAAACTTGTAAAAATGTTAAATTTCTAATAAAAATATCTATAAAAAAAAAGGAAGGCTAATGGCTTATTTCAAGGGGGTTAGAGTATAAGAGTCGGTAAGTCTTACTGCAACTGCATAAGGTGCTGGTGAGACCTCATCTGGAGCACTGTGAGCAGTTTAGTGAAAGATATCATTTTATTGGAGGCAGTTCAGGGAAGGTTCAGGATGATCCCTGGTATGGAAGGATTGTCTTATCAGCAAAGGCTAAACAGTTTGGGGCTGTACTCACTGGAGTTTGGAAGAATGAGAGATGATCTCATTGAGACATGAGAGATTCTTTAGGGGCTTGACAGGGTAAATGCTGAGAGGAAGTTTCCCCTCACGGGAGAGTCTAGTGCCAGAGGGCACAGAGTCAGAATAAAGGGGCACCCATTTAAGATGGAGACGCGGAGGAATCTCTTCATTCAGAGGGTTGAGAGTCTTTGGAACCCCTTGTCACAGTGGGGATAGAGACCTTTGTAAATTTAAGACTGAGATAGACAGATTCTTGATCAGTCAGGGAATCAAGGGTTGAGGGGAAAGGGCAGGAAAGTGGATATGAGGAATGTTGAACAAACCATGGTGTTATCAAATGGTGAAACAGGCTTGAGGTGCTGTATGGTCTACTCCTGTTCTTATTCCGTGTGGTCTTAGTTTTACTCACGCACCACGATACCACACTTGGTCAAGTACTGCCTTGATGTTAATAGTGATCACTCTTTCACCTCACCGTTAGAATTCTGCTCATTTGTCCGTGGCTATAATGACCCATTCAGTCATGTGTTGTATACACCAAGGGTATGACTCTCTCAGTAAAGTTCTCCCTAATTTCAGGATTATCTTGCATAGCTAAATGATCATATTTCATAAATGAGAAACCTCAGCTGAACAAACAGTAAAATTTCCAACCACATTTCTGAAATTAAACACCAAGAGGCAGAAATACCTTCAAGATATTTGCTGAGGAGGAATTACAAGTCAGATCAATCCTTAACCCCTGATCTCCCATGGAGGAACAAGTTGCTGAGAATTGAAGGCCAGGTTTTCATCCTCAAGGCAGGTAGTGGGAGTTGGGGAAATTGCCAGCTTTGTGTGAATACCTCAGGAATTATTGGCTCTAAAAGCTGCGTTTTTATTACTTGGAGGACTGGCACCAGTTGGAGTTGATGTTGGATAAGTTCAAAGACAGCCACAACACCTATCAGTTATAAAGTTAGGCTGTGTAAGAGGCTCACATCAGAGCTGTGGGACTTTGCTTCCATGTGCAATTAAAAACAGACACTCCTCTGTAATTGTCACACTCTGTCACTGCCCACACCTTCCCAGTGCACCATCCATGACCCCTTGTAATCAAATACTGCCCTCATCCATGACCCCACATGCCCCCAACCAAGCTGTGGTATTAATGAATTGAATTTATTGTCACGTGTACTGAGGCACAGTGAAAAGCTTTGTCTTGCGAGCAATACAGGCAGATCACAGAGTGAAGTAGCATAGATCAGTAAATAATAGTAATGGATAGAAGGTTACTGCCACCCTTCCCATTCCCTTGTCTACTGTGTCTACCACCCTGTTTGTGAGTCTTAACAAGAAGAAGCTCTTGTCCTCACATGATCTAATTTATTGCATGATAGCCATTGGGTATAATTTGTGGCACAGTGTGGTTGCCCCCTATCGCTGGGCCAAAGGGCCAGGTTTAAGTCCCACCTACCCTGGAGGTGTGTCACAACATGTCATGTTTTGATCTAAAACATATATTTAATCATAGAATTGTTACGATGCAGACAGATGCCATTTCACCCAAAGTGGCTGCACTGCCTGAGCGTTTCAGTTTGTGACAATCACCTGCGTTCTCCCCAAACCCCTGCACAATATTTTCATTTACATAGCTATCTAATGTCCTCTTTGAATGCATCAATCGAACTCATTTCCACCACACTTCCAGGAAGTGCATTCCGGACTGTAACTTCTCACCTCACGTTTGTCTCTTCTGCAAATCACTTTAAATTGTGCCCTTTGGCTCTGACTCCTTTTACAAACAGGAATAGTTCCTCCCTGTCTTTTCTGTCCAGACTCCTCATGATTTTGAAAATTCCTATCAAATCTCCCCTTCACCTTTCTCCAAGGAGAACAGTCCCAACTTCTCCAATCTTTCTTCCTAACTGAAGAGTCTCACTCCTGGATCCATTCTTGTAAACACCTTCCCCTCTGTCTCTCCGATGTTTTCATAACCCTCCTCTGGTGTGACACCCACAACTGTACACAATTCTCCGACTGAGGTCTAACCAGCATCCTAACTTAGTTCGTCATCATTTCCCTGCTCTTGTACTCAATGCCCTATTAATGAAGTCAAGAAAACTGTATGCTTTATTAACAGCTTCCTCCTCCTGTCCTGCCACCATCAATTTCTTATTCACCCAGATATCTCTACTCCTTTAGAATAGTACCCTTTATTTTATATTTATTTCTCCATGTTCTTTGTATTAAAGTGAAAAAAAAATCACCTTCCCAGACACTGAAAGGACAAAGGACCAGTAAATAAAAAGCAGGGCAATCACGACTTTGCAAATAATCAGGAGGAGTCAAAAGAAAGCAATTCATTGACATCGGTGACCGTCTGGTGCCAGAAATGTGCTGCTCTGACAGTTTTTTAACCTTCTCCGCAATTAATATTTGCACCTTGTCCCAACTCGTTGCATTGTTTACATCTGCACAAGAATTTAAAGAAAAGGGTGAAGTTTAAATTGCAGAGTTATAGGTTAGTGATTCAACCTGTCTACTTTTTGTGACTGATTAAAAATAAGTTGGACTCCAATAAATGTTGATAGTAAAAATCTGCATTTTCCTTTAACCTGAGTTAGACAGGTAAATCTGAGCAATTCCATGGTTTAAACACATTTTCACATCCACAGCTTGATTTCTGGTGCACTATCCCTGAATGCTGTAATGTATCTTCACTCCAATATTTTTACCTGAGATCTTTTCCAGACAACTGACAAAAATGTCCACCTGAAAGTGGGTCCTAATGTGGTTACCATTTTGCTGATGCCAAGATACACTTAAGTACCTGCCCAATATCATTAGAAATTATCCAAACCTAAAATAGCATGGCGGCTCAGTGGTTAGCATTACTGCCTCACAGCGCCAAGACCCAGGTTTGATTCCGCCCTCAGGCGACTGTGTGGAGTTTGCACGTTCTCCCTGTGTCTGTGTGGGTTTCCCCTGGGTGCTCCGTTTTCCTCCCGCAGTCCGAAGATATGCAGATCAGGTGGATTGGGCATGCTAAATTGCCCATAATGTTCAGGGATGTGCAGGCGAGGTGGATGAGCCATGGGAAATGTAGGGTTACAGGGATAGGGTAAGAGAGTGGGATGCTTGTCAGAGTGGCAATGTGGACTCAATGGGCCGAATGGCCTGCTTCCACAATGTGGGGATTCTATGAGTGTACATCAGTGTAAAAACAAATGGAGATCAGAGTAAAAGATAAAGGTAAAATCGCCATAGTCTCACCAGACCAATGAGCTGCTCTCTTATTAGAGACTAGTGGTGCTTTATCCTAAAGGTCACCACACCTCAGGTGAGGAGAGAGGTTCAAAAAGAGAGTCATTCAGGAAACCTCAGCAATGCTGAATCCATACCGGTGTAGTCATTCTTTAAATATGAAAATTAGATTTCAAATCAGTCAGCCACATTTTATGCATCTCAGAATGTGGGGTGGCACGGTGGCTCAGTGGTTAGCACTGCTGCCTCACAGTAGCAGGGTCCTGGGTTCAATTCCATTCTCAGGCATCTGTCTGTGTGGAGTTTGCACTTTGCTCTGGTTTCCTCCCACAATCCAATGTGCAGGTCAGTGAATTGGCCATGCTAAATTGCCCATAGTGCTAGGTGCATTAGTCAGAGGGAAATGGTTCTGGGTGGGTTACTCTTCAGAGGGTCAGTGTGGACTGGTTGGGCTGAAGGGTCTGTTTCCACACTGTAGGGAATCTAATCTAATGAAAAAGAATCAAGTAGTATTTCACTGTGTACCTGATACTAATGGACTTGTAATCTTGTCTAACTCAGCAACCATCCTGATTTAAAATAATCGCTATTCTTTGGCTGTCCTGGAACTCTTCCTAACAGCACTGGACTGCAACAAGTGATGGAGGTAGCTCACCACTGCCTTATCATTGAATCCCTACACTGTGGAAACAGGTCATTTGACCCAACAAGTCCACACTGACCCTCCGAAGAGTATCCCACCTCAACACTTACAGTTACCCTTGACTAATGCAGCTAACCTACACATTCCTGAACACTATGGCCAATTTAGCATGGCCAGTTCATCTAACCTGCACACCTTTGGATCATGGGAGGAAACTGGAGCACCCAGAGGAAGCTCCCACAGACACAGGGAGAATGTGCAAACTCCACACAGACAGTTGCCCGAGGCTGGAATCGAACCCCGTCCCTGGTGCTGTGAGGCTGCAGTGCTAACCACTGAGCCACCGTGCCGCCCCCATATAACAGAAACACATCTCACTCACTCAGTGAAACAGACAATGAGATTTAGATTACTTACAGAGTGGAAACAGGCCCTTCGGCCCAACAAGTCCACACCGACCCTCCGAAGCGCAACCCTCCAGGCCCATTCTCTTACATTTACCCCTTCACCTAACACTACAGGCAATTTAGCACAGCCAATTTACCTAACCTGCACATTTTTGGACTGTGGGAGGAAATCAGAGCGCCCGGAGAAACCCACGCAGACATGGGGAGAATGTGCAAACTCCACACAGACAGTTGCCCAAGGCGGGAATTGAACCCGGGTCTCTGGCGCTGTGAGGCAGCAGTGCTAACCACTGTGCCAACGTGCCACCCGCTATCTCTGGACTTGAAAGAAGTTCTGGGATTTACGTATTAATGAACCAAAACCTGCATCCCCATTCTAAGTGATTAAAGATTTAGCAGCAATCTAGGTTTGTTCAATTCATCGCATCAGTTGTATGACACTTTGATCTTTTACTATCTTTTACTGATGAAGGAGCAGCGCTCCGAGAGCTTATATTTTCAAATAAACCTGTTGGACTATAACCTGGTGTCGTGCGATTTTTAACTTTGTCCACCCCAGTCCAACACTGGCACCTCCACATCATGGAAGGCGTTTGGCTAAGAACCCAGAAAATTAGTAGGGAGCTAAAACACTTGAGTCCCTGCTTGATTCTCTTTCTCTCAGAGGGTTGCAAAACTTTGGAATTCACTTCCTCAAAAAGACTTGGCACCTTTAAATATTTTTAAGACCAAAATATTGTGCTAGTGAGTGACACTAGAGAAATGTGGCAGTAATCGGGGATAGCATAATGGGGTGATTAGATACTGTTCTCTACTGCAAAGATAGAGAGTTCCGAAGACAGTGATGCCTACCTGGTGCCAAGGTTGTCACTTGTGAGATGGAGAGGAATTTGAATTGGGAGGGAAGGATCCTGTTGTGATCACCTAGGTATGAATGACATTGATAGGACCAGGAAAGAGGTTCTGCTGAGGGATAACAAGCAGCTCAGGGCTAAAATTAAAAAGAGCAGAATCACAAGGATAATAAACACAAGATTAGTACTTGAACCACATGTCAATTGGCGTCAGTTAACTAAGATTAGAGAGGTAAACGTGTGGTTCAAAGATTGGTGCCAGAGGAATGGGTCCCAATTTCAATTCCATTGGCACAAGTAATGGAGAAAGAGAGAACTGTTTGTGGGATGGGCTCCATTTGAACCAGGATAGGAACCCTGAATCATAGATTCATGGACCATTTGGCCCATCAAGCCCACACCAACCCTCTGAAGAGCAACCACCTACCTACCCTATCCCTGTACCCCTGCATTTCCCATGGCTAATCTATCTCGCCTGCACATCCCTGGACACAATGGGTAATTTAGCATGGCCAATCCACCTAACCCGCACATCTTTGGACTGTCCTGGTAAATAATATAACTAAGATTGTTGATTGGGCTTTAAACAAGTTAACACAAAGAACTGAGGATGCTGGAAATCGGAAACAAAAACAGAAAGTACTGGAGAAACCAGGAGGTCTGGCAGTGTCTGTGGAGAGAAAGTGGAGTTGACATTTCGAGTCCAGTGACCCTTCTTCAGAACTCAACATTAAAGGGTATTCAATATTCCAGATAAATAGACGAAAAGGAAAAGGAGATGGAGTAGTTTTGTCAATGAAGGAAAGCATCAGTAGAGTGCTGAGAAGGGATATGGTGGCAGTAGATCATGATGTATAATCAGTTTGGGTGGAACTAAGGAATAAGGAAGGAAAGAAGCCATGGATGGGAGTTATCTGGAGGCCAAAGAGTTGTCTCATGGTGGGACTGAATCAGGAAATATTAGAGGTGTGTAAGAAAGACACTACAATTGATTTTGATCTGCATACTGACTGCACAAACCAGATGGACAAGTGTAATTTGAAGATAAATTTGCAGAGTACATCAGAAGCAGTCCATCGTAGAGCCTATTCAAAACAGAATATTTTCGATCAAGTAATACATAATGAAGTTAGATTAATAAGAGATGTTATAGTTGAGGATTGTCTAGAGGGTATTGATTGCAACATGGTAAAATTTCAAATTCAGTAACTCGGATATCAAACCATTGGCCCCACCTAAAATAAGGTGACTTTGGAAATATGAGGAAAGAGTTATCCAAAGCGGACTGGGAAAATAGACAAAGGGAAAAGTCAGTCAATGAGCAGTGGCCCAGACATTTTAGCAGACATTTCATAACGCTCAGCAACAACTTACTGGGGTCAAAAAGAAGGACTCAATGAAATGGATGATCCACGCACAGTTAACAAGGACTACCACATCACATCAAAACCACAGCATATAAAGCATGCAAACTAGAGTAGACCAGAGGATTGGGATTCTCTTTATAAATCAGCAGCTGTTGATTAAAAATCTAGTAAATGGGAGAAGATTGATTACAAAAATAATATGGCAATTAATATAAAAACAAACAGCAAGAGCTTCTGCAGATATATAAAAAGGAGAAGAGTAGCTGAAGTAAGTGGTGGACTCTTGTCGAAGCTGACTGGAGAATTGTTAACAGGGAAATGCAGGTAATTTAAATCAATGTTTTGCATCAGCCTTCTTGCCATGAAATTCCTAAAGCTGTCAGATTAGCAAAATAAGGGGAAAGGTTTTGTAACAGTCTCTGTCATAAGGGACAAAGTATTTCACAAACTAATGGGACTGAAAGCCAAATAGTGAGCATGACAGACTCAGTTTGACCATAACTACTGGCCAGAGTAGAGTCATTGAGTCACAGAGATGTACAGCACAGAAACAGACCCCTCAGCCCAACTTGTCCATGCCAACCAGATATCCTAAAAAAATCTAGTCCCATTTGCCAGCATTTGGCCTATATCCCTCCAAACCCTTCCTATTCATGTCCCCATCCAGCTGCCTTTTAACTGTTGTAATTGTACCAGCCTCCACCACTTCCTCTGGCAGCTGATTCCATACACATACTACCCTTTGCATGAAAATGTTGCCCCTTAACTCCCTCTTATATATTTTCCCTCTCACCCTAAACTTATGCACTCTAGTTCTAGACTCCTCCACCCCAGGGAAAAATACCTTGTCTATTTATTCTATCCATGCCCCGCATGATTTTATAAACCTCTATAACGTTACCCCTCAGCCTCCGACGCTCCAGCCTATTCAGCCTCTCCCTGTAGCACAAATCCTCCAACCCTGCCAACATCCTTGTAAATCTTTTCTGAACCCTTTCAAGTTTCACAACATCTTTCCAATAGGAAGGAGACCAGAATTGCATGCAATATTGCAACAGTGGCCTAACCAATGTCCTGCACAGCCGCAACATGACCTCCCAACTCCTGTACTCAATACTCTGACCAATAAAGGAAAGCATACTATCCTATCTACCTCTGACTCTACTTTCAAGGAACTATGAACCTGCATTCCTAGGTCTCTTTGTTCAGCAACAATCCCCAGGACCTTTCCATTAAGTGTATAAGTTCTGCCCTGATTTGCCTTTCCAAAATGCAGCACCTCGCATTTATTTAAATTAAACTCCATCAGCCACTTGTCAGCCCACTGGCCCATCTGATCAAGATCCCGTTGTAATCTGAGGTAACCCTCTTCGCTGTCCACTACACCTCCAATTTTGGTGCCATCTTCAAACTTACTAACTATACCTCTTATGTTCACATCCAAATCGTTTATATAAATGATGAAAAGCAGTGGACCCATCCTTGCGGTACTCCATTGGTCACAGACCTCCAGTCTGAAAAACAACCCTCCACCACCACCCTCTGTCTTCTACCTTTGAGCAAGGTCTGTATCCAAATGGCTAGTTCACCCTGTATTCTATGTGATCTAACCTTGCTAACCAGTCTACCATAAGGAACCTTGTCAAACACTTCACTGAAGTCATAACAGATCATGTCCACCGCTCTGCCCTCATCAACCCTCTTTGTTACTTCTTCAAAAAACTCAATCAAGTTTGTGAGATATAATTTCACATGCAGAAAGCCATGTTGACTATCCCTAATCAGTCCTTGCCTTTCCAAATACACGTACATCCTGTCCCTCAGAATTCTCTCCAATAACTTGCACACCCAGCGATGTCAGGCTCACTGGTCTACAGTTCCGTTGCCTTTTCTTACTGCCTTTCTTAAATAGCAACACCACGTTAGCCAGCCTCTAGTCTTCCTGCACCTCACCTGTGACTATCGATGATACAAAGATCTCAGCAAGAGGCCCAGCAATCACTTCCCTAGCTCCCCACTGGCTGTTCAGCTTTAAATTTGCAGTATTCGAATATCCTCAGCAGCTCAGAATGACCAAATAGATTGTGCTAATTGCAATCTGTCTCGGCACCTCTGATTCCTTATGGATCTGGCTGCAATTAATCAGTTGCAGTGTTGACATATCCGTCAGTTCCCCAGCATCGCAACGATTTTCCCCACGTGCAGTTCACTCTGAAGCTATCGAGGATAGAACTGGCTCTGGAGGTTCGTCTAGCTGGGAGTACTTTCACCAGTGTTCTCAAGAGCAGCTTGCAAAATCTCACAGCAATTGAAGGTCATTATGCAGCATGCAATGAGCCCTCCCTTAGCAGAGAACGTGCCCCACAACCCTGTCACCACCACACAGATGTGGCTGCAGTCCCGTGTGATATTTACTCTCTGGAGTGAACATAGTAACTTCACCTTCCATGTCAACTCATTAAAAGATAATGAGTATATGCAAGGAAATACTTTCCCTATCCACTCTCGAATTTTCCAAATGAAATGTGAAATTTCAGCAACATAATTGAAAATGTTTCAAAATGAATCATTGCAATAAATAGATATTAACATTTACTCAATCCATGAAAGCTCTGACCTTTGTTTCCTTTTGCTTCTGTTCTACTTGGTGTAGGGTTTGAGTCACAGTGAATATTAATATCCAATTAAATGAGATAAATCAAAAAAAGGGAGCTCTCAAATTAACGCTGGTGACTTCCCAAAGGCTTTTCATTCATTTATGATGGCTCCTGCCTAGCAGTTTGGTGAAATCCACTTAAAATAATTGGGCTGATGCTAGACATGAAACTACAAATTGAAATATGTGACTAGCCCTTGTGCTTAAGAACACCAAATGTCATTTCAATCGAATAATACCAGACCGAAAACTCTAAACTGAAATCCAGTAAAATCAGTGCCCAGACAATGAGAATCCCAGATAATTGTAACGTTTGCCTGAATTGTACTCCCTGCATACGTCGCACATTTTCCAAGTGCAGGATTACATTATCTCCATACCACTTTCAAAGTGACTCAATGCAATTTCTTTTTTCAGTCAATAGCAATTTCTTCTCTGAGTTGAAGGTCAGGGTTTCAAGTCTCACTTGAGCAGTGTGATGTCCAGATTCATGGCTTAGACTGCACACAGCGTCAGTGAAAAGTCATCGACACAAAACATTAACTCTGTTTCTGTCACCACTGATGCTGCCAGACCCTCTGCATATATGAGGCAATTTCTGGTTTTGTTTATGGCACATTTGCTGCCAATTTTATGAAATTTACGAGGATATTGCCAGGGTTGGAGAGCTTTCGCTGTAGGGAGAGGGTGAATGTGCTTGGGCTATTTTCCCTGGAGCGTTGAAGGCTGAGAGGGGTGGTGAGCTTACAGAGGTCTATAAAATTATGTGGGGCATGGATAGGGTCAATAGCCAAGTCTTTTCCCCAGAGTAGGGGAGTCCAAAACTAGAGGGCATAGCTTTAAGATGAGAGCGGAAAGATTTAAACCTGACCAAAAGGGCAACTTTTTCACGCAGAGGGTGGTGCGTGTATGGAATGGGCTGTCAGAGGAAGTATCTGGATTAGTGGTGCTGGAAGAGCACAGCAATTCAGGCAGCATCCGAGGACAGGCAAAATCCGAGGACAGGCAAAATCGACGTTTCGGGCAAAAGCCCTTCGTCAGGAATAAAGGCAGAGAGCCTGAAGCGTGGAGAGATAAGCTAGAGGAGGATGGGGGTGGGGATAGAGTAGCATAGAGTACAATAGGTGAGTGGGGGAGGAGATGAAGGTGATAGGTCAGGGAGGAGAGGGTGGAGTGGAAAAGGAGCTGGGCAGGTCGGACAAGTCCGGACAAGACAAGGGGACAGTGTTGAGCTGGAGGTTAGAAACTAGGATGAGGTGGGGGAAGGGGAAATGAGGAAGCTGTTGAAGTCCACATTGATGCCCTGGGGTTGAAGTGTTCTGAGGCGGAAGATGAGGCGTTCTTCTTCCATGCGTCTGGTGGTGAGGGAGCGGCAGTGGAGGAGGCCCAGCACCTCCATATCCTCGGCAGAGTGGGAGGGGCAGTTGAAATGTTGGGCCACGGGGCGGTTTGGTTGATTGGTGCGGGTGTCTCGGAGATGTTCCCTAAAGCGCTCTGCTAGGAGGCGCCCAGTCTCCCCAATGTAGAGGAGACCGCATCGGGAGCAACGGATACAATAAATGATATTAGTGGATGTGCAAGTAAAACTTTGATGGATGTGGAAGGCTCCTTTAGGGCCTTGGATGGAGGTGAGGGAGGAGGTGTGGGCACAGGTTTTACAGTTCCTGCGGTGGCAGGGAAAAGTGCCAGGATGGGAGGGTGGGTTGTAGGGGGGCGTGACCTGACCAGGTAGTCACGGAGGGAACGGTCTTTGCGGAAGGCAGAAAGGGGTGGGGAGGGAAATATATCCCTGGTGGTGGGGTCTTTTTGGAGGTGGCGGAAATGTCGGCGGATGTTTTGGTTTATGTGAACGTTGGTAGGGTGGAAGGTGAGCACCAGGGGCGTTCTGTCCTTGTTGCGGTTGGAGGGGTTGGGTCTGAGGGCGGAGGTGCGGGATGTGGACGAGATGCGTTGGAGGGCATCTTTAACCACGTGGGAAGGGAAATTGTGGTCTCTAAAGAAGGAGGCCATCTGGTGTGTTCTATGGTGGAACTGCTCCTCCTGGGAGCAGATACGGCGGAGGCAGAGGAATTGGGAATACGGGATGGCATTTCTGCAAGAGGTAGGGTGGGAAGAGGTGTAATCCAGGTAGCTGTGGGAGTCGGTGGGTTTGTAGAAAATGTCAGTGTCAAGTCGGTCGTCACTGATGGAGATGGAGAGGTCCAGGAAGGGGAGGGAGGTGTCAGAGATGGTCCAGGTAAATTTAAGGTCTTCCGTAATTACACCGGCACCACTCCCCACCTCTTCCTCCGCTACATTGATGACTGCATTGGCGCCACCTCGTGCTCCCGCGAGGAGGTTGAGCAATTCATCAACTTCACCAACATATTCCACCCTGACCTCGGATGCTGCCTGAATTGCTGTGCTCTTCCAGCACCACTAATCCAGAATCTGGTTTCCAGCATCTGCAGTCATTGTTTTTACCCTGTCAGAGGAAGTAGTGGAGGCTAGTACAATTATGACATTTAAAAGTCATCTGGATGATTATGTGTATAGGAAGGGTTTAGAGGGATATGGGCCAAATGCTGACAAATGGGAGTAGATTAATTTAGGATATCTGGTCGGCATGGACGAGTTGGACTGAAGAGTCTGTTTCCATGCTGCACATCTCTATGTCTCTATGACCAAAATGAAAGACTAGCAGAAATCCTTTTCTTTCAGATGGTGCTCTGTCCTTCTGGTAATTACAATCTGTCCACTAGTGTTTCTCGTGTCTCAGAATGTGATTAATCAACTTGCAGCCTTGTTATTCTCCCAAGTATGTGGATGAAGTCTATCTAAAGCAGATTGTATAGTCAGGGTCTCTTCCTATTATTTTATGAAGGCTCAGATTATGATAGCTGAAAATGTGTTGCTGGCAAAGCGCAGCAGGGCAGGCAGCATCCAAGGAGCAGGAGAATCGATGTTTCGGGCATGAGCCCTTCTTCAGATTATGATAGGATGAGTTGGGAGAGAATTGAAATCTGAATTTGCAGACTTCAATTTGTTTATGTACATACTGAGTTGTTGGGCTTGTATTTTGAACTTGATATCTATTGGTGCTTTGGAAAGTTAATACTGTTCACTTCTTTGTGAATTTGGGGCATTGAGGTAATCAGTACTGTGATCAAAATTTTCCAAATAGAGCCCAAATCAAACTTGTTTTGTACCTTCCCAGGCAACACTTGCAACTCATTTTTCACTTTATATTTTAGGTTACTTCATTGTCTTCTCTGCTATAAGTCAGAATGAAATGAAAGAAGAAGGTCTAATTTATCAGTTGACCACACTTCTCTCAATTCTCTGATTTCTCAGTACAGTGCATTAATGCTAGTTCTTGTACTTTCTGAAAGTGGTGAGCCTCATCAAAGCATTACCAGCCACTGTGGTGGATGTTGACTTTCTGATCTATAGAGGGAGCTAAAAGTGTTCTCCACAAAGGGGCATTGAGGTAATCAGTACTGCGATCACAATTTTCCAAATAGAGTCCAAATCAAATTTGTTTTGTACCTTCTCAGGCAACACTTGCAATTTTATTTTCACTTTATATGGATTGAAAATAATGTGTAGAATAGGTTTTGTTCCTGACATCTCCTGAAATGCTTTTGATCAACTAAGGTGGGATAAAGAGGAATTTTCCAGAGGATATTCACTGTTATTAGTCATAGCCTTTGAAATTGTTGTATTCTATTTTGATGAATTCATGGAATGTGGCCAGTTTCTGGTACGTTGTTACCTAACACTCTGTGCCCTTCTTGACTACAACTGATTGACTTGCTTAGCTATGTCAGAGGACAACTCCGTCACCAACATATATTTTGGTAGGCCAGGACGTCCCATCGTGTCGGACAATGGGACCCTGTGTGAGAATCTCTTCGGCTATGTGGAAGGCATCTTGAAACCTATTGTACAGGGGATCTCCAGCTTCTGTCGTGACACTACGGATTTCTTACAGAATCTCAGCACCCACGGACCAGTCGAACCAGGAACATTCCTCATCACAATGGACGTTTCCGCACTCTACACCAGCATCCCCCACAATGATGGCATCACGGCAACAGCCTCAACACCAACAACTGCCAATCTCCAAACACCATCCTACAACTCATCCGCCATATCCTCGATCATAACGTCTTCACCTTTGACAACCAATTCTTCATCCAGACACACGGAACAGCCATGGGGACCAAATTTGCAGCCCAATATGCCAACATTTTTATGCACTGGTTCGAACAAGACTTCTTCTCTATGCAGGATCTCCAACCAACATTGTACACCAGGTACATTGATGACATTTTCTTCCTCTGGACCCATGGCGAGGAGTCACTGATAAAACTACACAGTGACATCAACAAGTTTCATCCCACCATCAAACTCACCATGGACTACTCTCGACTGTCTGTCTCATTCTTGGACACGTGCGTCTCCATCAAGGACGGACACCTCAGCACCACACTCTACCACAAACCCACAGACAACCTCACAATGCTACACTTCTCCAGCTTCCACCCAAAACATATTAAAACAGCCATTCCCTATGGACAAGCCCTACACATACACCGGATCTGCTCAGATGAGGAGGAACGTGACGGACACCTGGAAGTACTCAAGGATGCCCTCACAAGAACGGGGTACGATGCTCAACTCATCGAACGCCAGTTCCGACGTGCCACAGCAAGGAACCGTAATGACCTCCTCAGGAAACAGACACGTGCTGCAACTGTCAGGGTACCCTTCATTGTTCAGTACTTCCCAGGAGCTGAAAGATTACACCATGTTCTTCGTGACCTGCAACACATTATCAATGAGGATGAGCACCTCATCAAGACCTTCCCCACACCTCCACTACTTGCCTTTAAACAGATCATTGTTCGTAGCAAACTGCCCGGCTCTCCATACAACTCCATACAACCCTGTCACGGTGGACACTGCAAGACGTGTCAGATTGTGGACATAGATACCACTATTATGCGTGGGAACACCTCCCACCGTGTACATGGCAGGTACTCATATGACTCAGCCAAAGTTGTCTATCTTATACGTTGCAGGCAAGGATGCCCTGAGGCATGGTACATTGGGGAAACTGAGCAAAGGCTATGGCAATGATGATTGGGCACTGCACAACAATCAACAGAGAGGAGGGTTCCCTCCCAGTTGGGGAACACTTCAGTGGTCCAGGACATTCAGCCTCGGACCTTCAGGTGACCATCCTCCAAGGCGGACTTCGGGACAGGCAGCAGAGGAAAGTGGCTGAGCAGAGGCTGATAGCTAAGTTTGGTACCCATAGGGAGGGCCTCAACCGGGACCTTGGGTTCATGTCACATTACAGGTGATCACCATTGCACTACACACACACACACAGATATTCCTACACACACACACTCTCACATACACACAGACACAGGTACACTCAGACGCGCACACAGACACCCACACACACCCTTATAGACACACACACTCCCACATGCACCCCCTCACAGACTTAAGACACTCTGCACTCACTACACACACACGCACACACACACACACACTTTCTCACACTCACAACCCACCCCAGACAGACACATACACACAGACAGACAAAGACCCACATACACACATATATTTTGTGGGGTGAATTTGTACTTGCAGAGTTACATTGTACTTTGCTCAAAAATTGCATACATTCATGTAGAACTCTGAGCTCAAAAGCTGCATGAATTTATGTAAAACTCTGTTATCTCACTTTTTAGATTTGAATCAATCTAAACATCATGGCATAGACAGAGAACACAGGGGGGCCAACACCTTCAACATATTGTCTAGCTATCACCATTGTTAACAGCTAACCCAAGAATGCAACTTTAGACAATTAATTTTTCAATGTATAATTTCAGTTACATCACACTGTAAATTTTTGCTGTAAATTCTGTGTTACGATCGAGCCCTCCACTATCACCTGATGAAGGAGCGTTGCTCCGAAAGCTAGTGTGCTTCCAATTAAACCTGTTGGACTATAACCTGGTGTTGTGTGATTTTTAACTTTGTACACCCCAGTCCAACACCAGCATCTCCAAATCTTGGTTGATTATGGTTGACTTTTATTTGTCCTCCAGTAATTAAGTTAAAAATCACACAACACCAGGTCCAACAGGTTTAATTGGAAGCACACTTTTTTTATTTCAAAAATATACTTTATTCATAAAATAATTTGATGGTCTGTACAGTTGGTCATGCCATACATACGTAAACATTTGCATACAGAGATCAGAATTTATCATTCATATATGCAGGTCTGTACATTTATCCATCATATATCCATATATTTAGCTGAGGCCTCAGCAGAGCCCAATTGACTGGGTGGGCCCCCTGTTCTTCGTTAGGCAGGCAGATGTTACACAGTGGTCTTTCCCCACTGCGCCTTGGCAGCAGCTGCCCCAAGCTTCAGCGCGTCCCTCAACACGTGGTCCTGGACCTTGGAATGTGCCAGTCTGCAACACTCAGTCGGGGTCAACTCCTTCAGCTGGAAGATCAACAGGTTTCGGACCGCCCGGAGAGCGTCCTTCACCGAGATGATGATCCTCCAGGCACAGTTGATGTTTGTCTCAGTGTGCGTTCCCGGGGAACAGACCATAGAACACGGAGTCCCGCGTCACGGCGCTGCTCGGGATGAACCTCAACAAACATCACTGCATTCCTCTCCAGACTTCTTCTGCGTAGGCACATTCCAGAAGGAGGTGTGTGACAGTCTCGTCCCCCCCCCCCGCAGCCGCTTCGAGGGTAGCGTGCGGTGCGGCTGAGAGTCTGGGCGTGTATAAAGGATCTCACAGGCAGAGCCCTTCTCACCACCAGCCAAGCCATGTCTTAGTGCTTGTTGGAAAGTTCTGGCGATGAGGCATTCTGCCAAATGACTTTGACAGTCTCCTCAGGGAACCACTCGATAGGACCACCTTCTCCTTTTAACGAAAAGTCTCAAGGACACTACGTGCTGACCACTTCCTGATGGACTTGTGGTCAAAGGTATTTTTCTTCATAAACTTCACCACGAAGGACAGGTGATATGGAACGGTCCAACTACTCGGAGCATTCCGTGGCAGTGAGGCTAGGCCTATCCTTCGCAACACCGGGGACAGGTAGAACCTCAGTACATAGTGACACTTGGTGTTTGCGTACCGGGGATCCACGCATAGCGTGGTGCAGCCACACACAAAGGTGGCCATCAGGGTGACGGTGGCATTGCGTGTATTTTTTCCCCCGTTGCCCAGATCTTTATACATCGAGTCCCTTCAGACCCGATCCATCTTTGATCTCCATATAAACTGGAAGATGGCCTGGGTGACTGCAGCAGGAGAAAGTGAGGTCTGCAGATGCTGGAGATCAAAGTTGAAACTTTATTGCTGGAACAGCACAGCAGGTCAGGCAGCATCCAGGGAACAGGAGATTCGACGTTTCGGGCACAGGCCCTTCTTCAGGAATGACTGCAGCAGCACAGGTTCTGGGAATAGGCCAGACCTGTGTCACGTATAACAGCAATGACAGTGCCTCACACCTGATGACCAGGCTTTTTCCCGCAATGGAGAGCGACCGTAGCTTCCATCTGCCCAGTTTCTGCCTCACTTTGCTGATACGCTCCTCCCAAGACTTGGCGCATGCCCCAACCCTCCCGAACCAAATATCCAGCACCTTCAGGTGAAGGGGATCGAGGATTGGTCAGCCCAGTTCCCGAAGAGCATAGCCTCGCTCTTGCCTCGGTTTACCTTGGCCCCCGAGGCCTGTTCGAACTGGTCACATATCACATCAGAGTTGAAAACGAGTTGCTGGAAAAGCACAGCAACACATTTTCAGCTCTGATCTCCAGCATCTGCAGTCCTCACTTTCTCCTCGAACATACGCACATCAGTCTGTGCACGGACAGCGGATCCGAGCAGAAACGGCGACGTCATCCATGTACAGGGAGGCCTTGACCTGCAGGCCCCCGCTGCCAGGAATAGTCACCCCTCTCAGGCTCGCATCCTTCCTGATGGACTCGGCAAATGGCTCTATGCAGCACACAAACAAGGCAGGAGAGAGAGAGGGCAGCCCTGCCTGATTCCAGATCTGACTGGAAAGCTATCTGATTCCCACCCATTGATTGAGACTGCACTGAATGTTGGGTGTAGAGCAGTCTGATCCAATTGCAGATTCCCTCCTCAAAGCCCATTTTGGAGAGAATATCTCTCATAGACCTGTGTGATATCCTGTCATAGGCTTTCTCCTGGTCCAGGCTGATCAGGCAGGTTTAACATTTCATTTGAATTTAACTCAGTATGGTATATTTGTATTGGACTATTTGTATTGATCAGTGTGGCCAGACCTGATGAATGACTTGGGTCTTTTTACTGTTTGTTGAAGTCTTATTTTTTTCAATCTCGTTTCAGGCACCTGGTGCTGAAACACTGTGCAAGCTGAACTGACATTTCACATTTTCGCGGTGAGCTTCATGAAGTATGGTTATGTTACTGCACCTGCAGTCTAGTGGCCTGAAGTTATGACACACTAGAACAGGTTCAAATCCCACCATAAGCACTTTGAACATTTGAAATCAGTTTTAAGAAGAGTCATACTGGACTCAAACTGTTAACTATTTCTCTCTCTCTCTCCATATATACTGCCAGAGCTGCCGAATTTCTCCAGCAGTTCCTGTGTTTACTACTTTCTTCCCTCCTTTTCCACATATCATTCCTTATCCAGTAGCCTAATCTCAGCCATACTATTTTGTATAATTATTCTTGAGGTTTTTTGCTTTGCTGTTGTCATAGAGTCATAGAGGTCAAAAGTACAGATAAAGGTTGTTTGGCCCATTGATTCTGTGCTAGTCAGAAACAACTACATAACTATTCTATTATCCAGCACTTGATTCATAGTCTTGTATGCCTTGGCATTGCAAGTGTACAACGAAATACATAAATGCTATGAGATTTTCTGCTTCTCCTGCCCTTATAGACAGTGAGTTCCAAATTCCAACCAGTCTCTGGGTGAAAAAAATTCCTCACATCCCCTCTAAACAACCTGGCCCTTAGCTGAAATCTGACCCCACGCTCTGGTCAATGATCCCTCCACCAAGGGGAAATGTTTGTTCCTGTCTACGTTTCTCATTGTTTTATACTTTGCAATCATGGCACCCCTCCCTCTCCTTTGCTCCAAGGGAAATAAAAGCCCAGTCAAATGAATCTCTCTTCATAACAAAAGCTGTCCAACCTGGGCAACATCTTGGTAAATCCTCTCTGCACCATCTATAAGAATCTTGGTCACCTTGTGCAGCTCAAGAATATCTGTGTGTCCACTGCGCCAAGGAAAATGTTAGCTTCATTTAAGAAAATCTTACTGAATCTTCATCTTACCATAAGGCTGCATGACAGAGGGAGTCTGTGATGATAATGCCTATTGTGTCTCATTAGTGCATTGTACAGTCAGACCTAATCCCTTATAATACACCTCCCAAGTATCAATGCACCATCCTGTGTTCCCTCTGACAGCATGAATTGATTGGAAGGTTATTGGGTTTACCCTGTGTAAGTGAAGGGTTTGAAATGTGTTAAAATCTCACCAGCATTGCCTGTGAAGAATCACGGATATCAACTCCCATCTTGTAAATTTCTAACATTGTAGGTGACAACACAGTAAAACATAAAGCATTATTCACAACCCCAAAGTGCTTTAAGGCAAGTGAATTATTTTCGATATATTGTCATCGTTGTAATGTGGAGAAAGTGACAGCCAATTTGCATGCAGCAATGTTCTACAAATGGCAATGTGATAATGACCAGATAATTGGTTTTTAATAAGTATTTTTATCACAAAGCCACTTCCCTGAGGATCTGTACAATGATCCTAAATAGCTCATTTGCAAAATGCATCTCTCTCTGAAGCCCAGATTGTTACGAGAGAGAAAAAAAAATGTCATTTATAAAATGGATAAAATGCGCAATGCACTCTGAGATTCTTAATGGGAACTATAAACTTTGCAGTAGTTATTGGGGAAATATCTATTGTAAAGGAGAGTAGCAATCATTGGGAGACCATTTTGTTTCTAAAGGTGGAATTGGGATTGTAAATTGAACGCATTTTATCCTAGCTGGCCCCACCTTCTGGTTGCTAGGGAAAAGTTTGTCTCTGCATCTTATCGCAGCACCTCAGGGAGACATCAGTGATACAAAACCAAGCCTTTGCCTGTCTGGACACAATTCTGACATATTATAGGTACATGAATAGGACAGGTTTAGAATGTTATGGGACAAGTGTTGGCAAATGGGAGCAGTTCAGTTTAGGAAATCTGGACAGCATGGACAAGTTGGGCTGAAGGGCCTGTTTCTGTGCAATATGAGGAGAAAGTGAGGGCTGCAGATGCTGGAGATCAGAGCTGAGAATGTGTTGCTGGAAAAGCGCAGCAAGTCAGGCAGCATCCAAGGAACAGGAGAATCGACGTTTCGGGCATAAGCCCTGGAGAAGGGCTTATGCCCGAAACGTCGATTCTCCTGCTCCTTGGATGCTGCCTGACCTGCTGCGCTTTTCCAGCAACAAATTTTCAGCTCTGTGCAATATGACCCTATCCAGTTCTCCAACAGCGAGTTCCAGCTCTTTAACCTGCAGATTTGGGTCGCACTTTGCAATCGTAGAGTTGAGATTGAGCCATGTAGGTCATCGTTATACTTACTGCTCCAGAAACCGGGCAGTAAAATGGTCATTATGGAGATGCTTTACAAAGGTTCCGGCACTTAAGGGCTAAGATATTTCCAAATGATTCTTAGCCCCCACACTCCCCATCTGCCTGCATTTAACTAGCGACTGGGATCTTCCAGTTTTTGATCAGTTTTCAGTCCAAACACAGAACAGTTTCTCTAAGGTGAGAAAGCTCACTGGATCTTCCTGCAATCAGGCAGCTGATTAATTATGTCACAAGCATGAGGTCTAATATCTTTGTGGGTATATGTGAAGGTTCTACACAACACAAGAAATGGTACTTTGAACTGATGGTGGACTATGTTGATCCATTTTTAATGCCACAGCCTGTTCATCTGCAAGTGGGCTGGGCTTTAACAGAGGGTTACAGCCCTTACCCAGGAGGAGGTGAGGGCTGGGGAAGTAATGGAGTTGGAGATGATTTGTATTCTTATGGTTTTGATGGACTTCATCTGTGGTCAGGTCAGTGATTCTCCTGTTCCTAAGATTTTATTGTTCATTATTGATAAAACTGCTGTCCCTAAGTGTGACACTCTTACTCCCTCATTT